>NC_092588.1:42285000-42590000 GCF_047663525.1 Anas platyrhynchos | reverse complement strand
AAGGCAATAGGGGTGAAAAAAATATTTATGCAGAGGAACATCCTAACTAAAGTGCTTTCACTGTGGGCAGCAACTCCTGCAGCCTTGATGTGAAAGCTTGTCTGTGAGTATATGAAGTATAGGACAGGCTTGTGTCCCCATATGATACTATTAGGACTTGAAGTTTCTGGAATCACTGTAACAGGCTGTGAAACTGCCTGAGAAAGACCGAGAAACCCAAATGCACCAGAGGAAGGAGCAGAGTTGTGCAGTGATGCACCCCTTCTTCGCTGAGTGCAAGATGGAAGCAAATGAAGCAAAGCTTGAAAACAAGGAAATCAAACATCCAGCCAGCTGTTTTCCTTTGTCATCAAATTGTGAATGTCTCTTGGTTCCCTTTATGACTCTGCTATAGAGAAGGGAATTGCAGGCAAACGTGAGAGAAACACCTACATTTGTACTTTATGATCACTTGGTACGTACCATTAACTCTGATCGGTAAGTATTTAACACACGGGCATTAGTTCTTTATTGCACGGTGTTCAAATTTGTTTAGGGCATCCTAAACTGATAGTGTCACACATTAGACTCATTTTTCACCACTGTAACTTGTTGCCTACAATCTCCTAGCAGAAGCTAAGAAAGGATTTCCATGGTTTTCCATGGTTTCCACATCCAAAGTAGTTCTTCAGCTCTTGCACTCTTTTCTAATGTGCAGAAAGATTGCCGGGCACAGCAGGTATAGCACAGGCCAGTTGATTATCATATCAAATTTTGATTCTTTCTCTGTTGCCATATGGGTGCAAGGCAATAGATTTAGTTTCTCGGTGCATGCTGTTTTAACCTGGCTTAACCCCTGAACAGCATGTTCTTTAAAACATTTTTTGTGTAACTTACGCACTGATTATTTTACTGCATTCAAAGGTCAAAGCCACCTGAAAGAAAAAGAAAAAGAAAAAAAAAAAAAAAAAAAAAAAAAAAAAAAGAAGAAGAAAAAGAAAAAGAAGAAGAAGGAAAAGAAAAAGAAAAAGAAAAAGAGAAAAAGGAAAAGAAAAAAGGAGGGATTTTATAGATACTTTGTTCCATTTTCATGCATGCCTTCTTCAAGTGTCAAGTTCTGTGCAGTCTCTAACAAAATAATCCTGCCAGGAAACTTAGGTAACTTTATTGTTTGTCTGTTTTCTTATAGCCTAAAGGGCTGTTTTTTTCATCAGATTCTTCTCATGCCGCGGATGGAATGGGTTCCTCTCAAGGTGAGAACCACCTGAATTGCCTCACCAGCATCACGGACTAGTGTCAAGAGCTCTTTTCAGTGGCCCCCGTTGGCTTTCCACACGAGGCAAAACTTAAAAACTAACCCGTCTGGGAGCCAGCATGGTCCCGGTGAGGTACGGGGGTGTTTCAGGCACTCAGATCTCCCCACCTCAGGGCGCCTTGCACTCGATTCCCGTGAATCCAGCGCGCAGCGGGAGAAGAAACCGCAAAATCTCCGACTCCGACCGATCTTCCAAACTGCGCAGCCCCCCCCCCGCCCCACCCCGCGCTAATTAATTAATCCTATTCCCACGACCGCAAGCGCCCCCTCTCCGGCGGCAGCGCCTCGAGCCCCCCCCCCGAGCCGTCGGGGAGCAGCAGCAGGTAGGGAGGGCAGAGATTGGGAGCCGCGCCCCCCCCCGGTCCCCCCCTCGGTTCTTCCCCCGGCTCCGGCCCCGGTCCAGGTCCCGGCCCCGGCCCCCGCCCCGAGCCCCGCGCCCCCCCCGGCCGGTGCCGCAGCTCCGCGCGGAGGCATGAGCGACCGGGCGGCCGCTGAGCGCCGCGGGTGAGTGCGCGGCCCTCCGCGGGGTGCGGAGGGGGAAAAGTGGAGGGGGGGCAGGGTTGGAGGAGGGGGGGAGGAAATCAAGCTCAACAGGGGCTCTGGGGAAAGTTTCGAGGGGGAAAAGGGGAGCCCCGGTGGGGATTCTTCGCGCACCCCCCACCCCCGTCCTGCAGTGCCAAGGTGGGGGGGAAGGAGGGAGGAGGGGGGGGTTGCATCACGGGGGGCTTGCAGGGAGCCGGCCCCTTCCCCGAAGGTGATATCTTTCAGTCGCCCTTGGGGTTTGAGACTGGAGGTGCCGGAGGGCTGCAAGCCGGCGCTGTTCCGCGCCCTACAACTTTTATTCGCTGCTTTTATTCGTGCGCTTGCCCCCATCCCCTGCTGCCCCCATCCCCTGCCGCCCCCTCCCCACAAGCGGGTGCCCAGTGTTCCGGCGGGACACGGCCGGCACGCGTTGGCGGGGCCCGTGAGTGCCCCCCAAAAAGCCTCGGATGCCGCCCCAAAAGCCACCGCTCACACAGAGCTTGCGCCCCAGGCAGGGTCACTGCAAGCCCCCCCAGCTGCTGGCCCTGCTCCCCACAAGCATAGTAGTGAGGGGAGGAAGAATTTGGTAAATGCTGTTTGACATTTGGATGGAAGACAGCGTTACTGCTTACACTGCTGTGGTTTCGAGCTGTAATCACACCGATGATGTCCTGGACACCAGTGCGTCCTGTCCATAGCCCACACTCTTTTGGCCTTGATGGCAACATGAGCTGTGAAACCCACCCTGCACCCTATCAGACCCAGTCTACCGTGTAACTGTGTGGTCTAGACTAGAGGATTTCAAGTGTATCTATAGGAATTTAATGTGTGACCAGAACACGAAAGCGTCATTCTGCTTTTCCATTTTTTATTTGTGTAAGGCAACCATGAACAACAACTCCTCCAAAAATTGTTTTGCGACTTCGATGGTAAATCTTAGTGGCTGGAAAGTCACGTTTCAGTTTTAGACCTGGCAGCCATCACCATCTCATCTCAAGGCTTTAAATTAACCGCATGCAGAAAGAATAGTGGACATTGGAGGCGGTGTTGATTTCCAAGTTGCTTTTGGATTTAAGTGAAAACCTGGGCTCAGGGCTAAAACACAGTATTAAGCTTTTATTAACAGGTGTGCAGCTTGAAAGAAAAAAAATTGCTGTGACAGCTGGGTGTTTTGCTGGGTGTTGAAATCAGGGAAAAACAGACTGCTTCAGAAAAACATTTCTGCATTGAAAATAGGTGTTTAGATCATTAACTATCAAAGTGTGTCTGGCAGTATAGTTCTACCATTTTCATATTTTCCATGCAGTGTGTTATTGAAGAAAAATAGAAACTTTCTTTATGTTGATGAACAAGATTTGTCCTTGAGTTATGCTTTTGACTTGTATCCAGCATTTTTACATTTTCAGGGCCATAAATAATGACCAAATTGATTGCACATGTTCTCACATGTTCTCATAGGGTCTAGCAGTACTAGAGGTCTGAAATCTGCCCTCCTTAAGTGGTAGCCTGGACAGGCCCGTCAGCAGAAGTTGTGATCTACTGGATCCTCCCTCTGTTACACATGTGCGTGCACCACTGACTCCTGGGACTCCCCCCAACCGGAATGAAGCTAAATACATGGTTTTAATACCCAATGCAATCTCTCTTTTCTACCAGATGAGGGGATGTTGCTGATTTGCACATCTTGCTATTCTCTGCATACAGAAAGAGACAGGTCAGGTACTCTTGGACAATGAAGTCAGGAGTCACTATATCCTTATCTCACATTCTCCAGAAACCTACATTCCCCTAACTCTCTTCGGTGGTAGGAAATTTTTCAAAAGTCTGGGATAAAATACCAGGGCTTGTGCTTTGCTTTGCAAAAGCAGGTGCAAGCTAAAGCTCAAGGAAACCCATGTTGCATCCCAACTGAGATGGGTGTGAGAGAGTAGATGAGTGCCACTTTCCTTGTCTGTGCATCCACGTTTCTTTTCCATGGACAGCAGGATGTGCCTCACCCCTATGTGAAATGTTCATCTGGGACATTTCCTGGGACACCAACATCTTTTCAGCGTAGATACAGCTCCTGTGTCCTCCTGAGGCCACTGAATTAAGTTAGTGAGGGAGTAGCAAGGTTGTCGAAGGTAAGCTATTGACAGTCTTTAGGTTGCAGCGAGAGTCTGGGCGTAGTGTTCAAAGACAAGGATCCCCAAAAAGCTGTGTGCTTTAGCACTGGGGGAGGTAGTGAATTTGGAGCCATTTTGAACAAAAAGCCTGATCTAGGTAGCTGGTCATTAACTGGTTGTTAATATGAGTTACAAGTCCCACTCTTACAAGTCCCACTCAAAATTCAGAGTCTGTCAGATTGCTTCACAAGCACTTTACAGCCATTTTCAGGAAATAATGTAATTCTTGTTCTCATCTGAGAGTCTAGAGAACTGAGATAGAGTACAAATGACCTACCCAAAATACACAGTAAATTAGCATAAGAAATGAGACAAGGAAACAAATTATTTGCTCCAGTCACAGGATTAAATTGCCTTTCCCTAACTCTCAGCAACTGTTAAGAAATTCATGGGCCATTCCTCTTGCAATAACTTGAAAAAGCTAGGCATGCATTTTATGCTTCTTTCTGATGTAAGTGGTATTAAATATGCATTGTAGCTCAGTTACCTTAGATAACTGAGCATAAATTCATCCATCTTCCACTTGAAATTCTGTTCCCAGATGTAACAGCTGAATATTCTTTCTTTTGTTTTCTGTTTTGTTTTGCTTTTGGTTTTGGAGGGGTTGGGTTTTTTGCTTTTGTTTTTAAAAGAAGAATCTTGTTAGCATTCCTTAGAAACTCATTAAAATGCTTCCCTTTTGGCTTATTCTCCTAATTTATTAATACCACAAATAACTTTTCTTTGGTGACCCACTTTCATAGGTATCTGAGCATCTAGCAAAACTGTAACTCATCAGGAAGGCTGCGCAGACTAACACATAGCATTTCCAGACGGGAAAATCAAGACATTTCTTTCTTTACCACACACAGTAGCACACATCAAACGTACAGAAAACATGCTTCTATTCCACTACTTAACTCTGCGCCCTTGGCCCCTAAAAAGGACTTAATTGACTGCATGATTGATTTAAAAATCAGAATTTAGGATTTCATCTATTCTCCTGGCTGAATTCAAATTTTACCCTATGTCCACAGAGAAGAAAGAGCTTTTTGCATAAATATAAATTGAAGTATTGGTTTGTATGAGTGTTCAGACAAATAGACTTTCTCTTATAGCTCCCTAAGCAACCTCCCAACACTACACTGTAGTAAAAAACAGGGTTTGGCTAAGACACTGTTCTTTACTGAACTATTGTACCTACTTTGTGGAAACTACAGATTTGCTTAGAAAAAGAGAATGCCCACTGATCTAATGAGCATGATGCTTAACTGGCCACTGGAAGTGGTAGGGTTTTGCAGATTCTTAGGCAGGCAGAAGTCAGCTAGTGTAGAAGATTACACTTGTTTTCATTCTCATTTATTTCAAAAAATATAAGGAGGTTCTTTTCATGAACTAATAAGCTATAGGGACAGACTTATCACAGGGAATGACTAATTAACCTGTGTATTACACCTGCAGATACTCGAACACTGGCTGTATTTTAAGGGCAGTCTGCTTTGCCAGTGCAGGCATCCATGGTTATCCCAGTCCAAGGATACTCAGCCTTGAAATCTTCCCTCCAAAGCCTGCCAGATAGCAACCCTCTAACAGGACAACATAGGGCTTATTGCTTGACTTCTGATGAAGACTTGTTTTCCTTTTCAGTAAGTGTGGACGTCTGTGCAAGTGTGAGAGCATCATGGTAGCATTTAAAGGCGTCTGGACTCAGCCCTTCTGGAAAGCTGTTTCAGCAGAATTTTTGGCCATGTTAATTTTTGTCCTCCTCAGCCTTGGTTCCACAATCAACTGGGGTGGATCGGAGAAGCCCCTGCCTGTAGACATGGTTCTTATCTCTCTCTGCTTTGGACTCAGCATCGCAACCATGGTGCAGTGCTTTGGGCACATCAGCGGTGGCCACATCAACCCCGCTGTGACAGTGGCAATGGTCTGCACAAGGAAAATCAGCCTCGCCAAGTCGGTCTTCTACATTCTTGCCCAGTGCCTGGGAGCCATCGTGGGGGCAGGCATCCTTTATCTCATCACACCACCAAGTGTAGTGGGAGGCCTGGGAGTCACTATGGTAATCACTTCTGCTCCAGCTCCTGGAGTAGAGATTTTAGGAGCTGGTTGGTTTATTTATAACATCTAGACAGGGTTTAAAGCTCTCCCCGGGATGGCTTTATGCAGCGCAATATCTATAGCTATTCTTTTTATAAAGTTCTCTTTTCTATAACTTCCCCAAATCTGATGACAGCAGGTAACGTTAATTTACATACAAAATTTAAATAATATATGCATGAAATGCCATTTTCATATGGACTGGGGAGGAGAAATTAATTCTATGCCATTATGATGGGGATTGAAAAAACATCAATTTAAAATGACATACTTTTGAAATAGATTGTGGCTTAGATTTCAGCTTTGTTCTAAACTAATAAGAAATGCCATCAGTTAGCCCTGTTGCAGGACTTATTAAAAATGCACTTGAGCCGCACACTGCTTAATTTTTAATTGAAATTTAAATTAATTAAGTCAGGGCTAATTAATGAATTTATAATTGAATAGTAAATTACAGCGCTCCCAAGAAAAAAAATGGTGAAGGGGAAGTGCAGCATTTGCAAATCCCTGTGTAAAAATAAACTACACTTCTGCAGTCTAACTTTGAAGTTCTTGTTCGATGTTACTGGCAAGCTGTCTGTTGTCAGTCCAGCTGTAATTTTCCATGGCTCTCAATTAAAAAAAAAAAATGGCAGAAGGGGGAAAAGAAGGGTGGGACTTTGTACCTCTAAAAGTTAATTTCACTGTGTAGTATTTAGGAAATCACTGAAAATACAGTTTATTGAAATATAATCAATGTATGTGGTTGCTTTCTGATTTACAAAATCACTTTTGCTTCATCTCCGGTGTTTCTTTCTCTTCTTCCAGGTACATGGAGATCTTTCCGCTGGCCATGGACTCCTGGTGGAGTTGATAATTACATTCCAGCTGGTTTTTACTATTTTTGCCAGCTGTGATTCAAAACGAAACGATGTCACTGGTTCGGTAGCTTTAGCAATTGGATTTTCTGTTGCAATTGGACATTTATTTGCTGTAAGTTAATGGCTTCTCTCAAAAAAAAAAAAAAAAATAGAGTCTTTGTCCCATTATGTCTACTTCAGAAGTAAATGGAAACTTCTGTAGACTTTATAGCTGCTATAGCTATATAGCTGCTGTAGTCTTTATAGGTCCATGCCAAAAAAAATTTTGAAAGTAGCAGGAGGGTCCTCTTGGGCTGCTGCATCAGAGATTTCCTGCCTGTTCGCATGATGGCTTTGTTAATTTTGTGATGAGACTCTGGAGAATGACAATATGTACTGTCAGGATTAGATGTCTTGCAAATCCAGGGTGTCCCATAGTGCAAGGACTAAAAGAAATTAAATGACTATCTTTAAGACTCTAATAACAGGTAACATTTTTTCTCTACTTTAGATCAATTACACCGGTGCCAGTATGAACCCTGCTCGATCATTTGGGCCTGCTGTCATCATGGGGAAATGGGAAAACCAATGGGTAACTCTTCTTTCATGCTTCCTTCACCCTAGCAACAAATAGCTATCAGGATTTTTTCATACATTATTTGCCTTTAGCTGTCTATCTTTGCACATCGCATAGAGGCCATCGCTGAAGAAGACAGGTGCTGACCTGCCACATGCTTTGGTATAATCATTCTCTTCTCCTGGCATTGTAATGTGGTACACAGCACACTAGAATAGCATCTTGCTATTCAGGGGGCATTTTGTGGAGGTAGTAGCTTTGGTAGAAAGGAAATCATACAAAAAGTTCAAACCAATAAAAAGCAATCCAGCAAGACAGAAAGAATCGAACTGTTAGAAAGAAAAAAAATCCTCCAAGGCAGATTGCAACCCCCCCCAGTCGTGTTGATGAGAAGTTATGGAAGTAATTCTGTTGGCTTCATGTCTCACCTGGCTATACAGCAAAGTCGGGGCAGAGATACACATTGAGAGCAGGGACCCTCTGTGATCTGTTTCCAGGGGGAGAACCTGCCTTTGCACATACTCATGCTGAGAGACGAAGGGGTTGCAGCCTGGTCTTTACGAACTAGACCAGATGTTACCTGCTTTTATTAGAAAGCGTCCCCTTAACTGGAAGTGCTTGTGCAGGAAACAACTTGATAAACAGATTGTGAGTGACACAGTCATTTTTTATAGCGTCCCACTACTAAACTTATCAAAAAACAGTTAATGTTTTATAGGGAGAGATGGATTGCAGCTCAGCCTCCCCTAATTAAAGATAGGGAAAGCACTTCCAGGGACGCTTTCAGTACTAACTGTAAGAGTTGCATATTACAGTGTATATAAGGATTTTCTTGATTTTTAAAGTATGGAGCCCACACTGCTCCCACTGCAACTAACAACAGAGATAGCATGGTCTTCAGGCCCTGAGGCTCCAGTTCTGCAAACATAATACCATGTGTAACTTTGCTCCCAAGAGTTATCCTATTGAGGCAGATCTACCCAGTTATCAGTGAATGGCTTGTTCATATGAAAAAACTGCCACAGTTTTTCATAAGATTAATTATTCATACTCTGAGGGAGCCTGTAATTTACGACTAACGCTGTAAATAATAAACAAATGTACTATGTAGAAACTTGTAGGAGAAGCTTATCTGTTGTCCTGGTCATTTGGAAAGATAGCTTTTTTCTCCTCCTTCAGAGCAGTGACATTAGCATGTCATTAAGAGAAGTCAGTGGGCCTCTGCACCTACTAATGTTACAGAACTGCTCCCTGTTGTACTGAAATAGCTACCCCACAAAGTTGTGTGTGTCATTTGCATTCGGTTATACAAATTAGATGATCAGATAGATGGCTGCCTGTTGGGTTCTGCAGGATAAGATGTCAAATTTGGACTCTTGGAAATGTGACTCTGAAATATTGTAACAGAACTGCTTGCATATATGCATTAGGATAGGTTTTGTTTCCTTATAAGTTGATCATCATCTTTGGTGAAAATGTAGAAAGAAGATGTTTTCTACATTGATATTTATTTTGTGTGTCACCTGGCAAACAGCACAGATATGTTATCTACAGGTGGAAAATAACCAATGAAAATTTAGAGAAAGCTTCTTGGAAAGAGGTGGATCAATAAAAGTTGACAAAAACATTTCTCTCTGAGGATATGGGCTTGGTTCTCAATCACCTTACTCTTGCTAGTTTAAAAGAAAAGCAGAAATACTAGAGAGTATTGCTGAAGTGGACAAAATACCTGTGAGAGAAGAGAGACTGAGAGAAGGAGGCAGAGAAGGAAAAAAGGCTACATGGAACTAATGCTGTTAACTGCCTAAGAGACTGACTCTTGACCTATTTCATACATTACTTTAGAGAAGTCACCTCATTGTTGAGCTCCACCTGCTAAACTTAGTGTTCTTAACTAGAACCTAGCACTTCTCTGCCTCATAATCTGGTATGTGGGCAGATAGAAGAAGAAAAAAAGAAAACTCTTTTTACAGGTCATGAAATCCAGTGAATGATATGACCTTACACTTCTGGAAAACAGCTGTTTTAAATGATTGGGCTAGAGCACGTCACATAACGTTTAATGAGTGAAGTCTGTAGTGACATGATTTCCTCTGAGATCCTGGCTTCTTTCTTTGCTGTAGAGCTTAATGCCTATGTTTGTCCCACCTCTCTTCATAGGTTTACTGGGTGGGACCAATAATCGGAGCAGTCCTTGCTGGTGCTCTTTATGAGTATGTCTATTGCCCAGATGTTGAACTCAAACGCCGTTTTAAAGATGTCTTCAGTAAGGCTACCCAGCCATCCAAAGGGAAATACACAGAGGTGGATGATAGCAGGAGCCACGTAGAGACCGATGACCTGATCCTGAAGCCTGGCATAGTTCACGTGATTGATATCGACCGGGGTGACGACAAGAAGGGAAGAGATCCGTCCAGCGAGGTGCTGTCTTCTGTATGACTAGCAAGGAGCACTGAAAGCAGAGAACAGCCTGCTAGCATGTCCACAGATATCCTTCCACCTATTAAAGAAACAGATCTCCTCTAAATTGAGCATCTACCATTTTTTAAAAGATATGGTGTGGGCAGCTGCATGGTAGTGGCATCACCAAACCATACATCTGCTTGGTTGGAATATTAAGCCTTCACTACAATTACAATTCCCCATGCATTATTGCAAATTAAGAGTTGTCCCTACTGTTTTCATTCCCTTCTTTCTGGAACAACCCCAAAGTCCAAAAAAAAAAAAAAAAAAAAAAAAGGAGTTGAAAGCATTCTCCTTTAATAAATCAGTCAATAATGAGATGAAGATAGAGATGTTTAACATTCAGATTGACAGTTAAGACATATCAGGAAATGCCTATAGACACGAAGACCTACTTATCAGATTGTTCTTCTGACACTTAATTGGCTGTTGTCAGCTCTCATTAGAATGTCTTATCCATTAAGCTTTCTCTGCAAGGTTCAGGGAGAGCATCAATAGTATTTAAGAGTTCTATCCAAAGTCAAGCAAAGGAATATTGTTTCCACTCACATAGATCGCTATTGCCTTGCAAACTACCTCTGAAAAAAAAATGGTATTTTAATAGGTTTTGAAAAAAATCCTATCAACCCATCACATTTCACTCATATGATTTCCTCTATATATATATTACCTTCATCTCTTCCCAGGAGTAAATGTGCTGAAATTGAATGTTGAAGTCTACCATAATAAGGCTGCAAAGCATTTGACTGTACTTCATGCTCGCCCATGTCATTGTCTGTCTGGTGAAACATTCTCCTGGGGTTTGACTATTGACCATTTAGTGGCAGCAGACTCTCAAGGTCATGCAAAGAATATAAAGGCTTTCCTGTTACTTAATAACTCAAATAAGAGATATCAGAAGAAAAGAAGGCATATCTGTTTTCAGTGCACTTGTTCAAATACAGATTTCCGTGCTAATTTATGTAAACTAAAGGTTTAAATTACTTACCTACTTTCTTACAAGATGGTTGGAGATCTGGGGTTTTTAATTTATTAGTAATGTAGAGGGTTTTTAACTTTTAACTGTATTGAAACACTGATTGGGAAATATTTTTTTATAACAGATGATAAAAATATGACTGCTTTTGTTTTTCTGTTGTAGCTGATGCCTAACTAGTTGAACAAGATCCTTGCTTGTTCCTCTGCTCGTGCAGTCTTAATTAAACCTCCAGCACCTTCACCAGCTTCTTTATTTGTTGTTAGGAAAAGATGCAAGCACTTGCAGGGTTTGTTTTTTTTAGGGGGAAAGGGTCATGAAATATTTTCAGTAATCAGTCTTTCCCTCATAGAAGTATTTTGATAGATATAATCACCCCTACAGGACATTTTGTAAAGATTGTACTGACTTACAGCTTTTGCTACTGATCAGTGGTTTTGAGTTTTACAATATGCAGCAGCCAAGCAGTCAGGAGCATTACATTATTACTGTAATTGTATAGTTTTATTTTGAAATTGAAAAGCTACTCCTGCCTACTTAGCAATAAGAGGGAAAAAAAATACATTAGTCCTGACAATGGGCTGTAATAGACTCTGGCTCTTTGACATACTCTACATGCAATTTTTATTACAGGGAATGAGATGGTTCTAGTGAGATAATAAACCACTGCTAAACTCAAGTCTGTGTACTTTGATCCAAGGGCAATTCTACTATCCCAGCTCACCAGCACTGTGTAGCCCCAGCATATCCTGCTGTACTGTTCTCCTAGTTTCACACTTTTCTTGCCTTAAAAAATATGGTAGAGAGTGGCACAAGCTCCCTGCATTGAGCATGAGATTTGTGATTCTCCATGCACTGTAGTTGGGCTACAGACCTTCCTCTGCTCCCCTGGGACACAGCACGTAGCTCACGTGTGCAGGTCAGGGCTTCCTTGGGTGACCCTGGAACAGCTCTGCTTTGTGCTCACGAGTCCTCTCATTCTCTATCATGTACCTGTGTGGAGTCTGGTAAAACAGCTGATATTTGTGCCTCTGACACAGTAACAGCATCACACTTCAAGGGCTTGAGTATAGTTAGGGAATTGCTTTGAAGATACAATGTCAGATCACAGATAAGAGCCAAGCAGAAGCTGAGTAGCACTGGTAAGGAGCTAAGCCACAGCAAGGACTGAGTCTCCTGGGGAAGGGCAGGTGTTTGGACTCCTGTATGCCTCTCCTCAGATAGGTAAACATCATGCTAAATAGATTCAATCAGAAAGATTAAAACTTGTGTGCTTTTTTGTACGTGTGTGTAGGCATTTGTTCTGACTTTATTGGTTTGTTTTGGTTTATTTCATTTTGTTTCATTTTGTTTTGTTTTGTTCAAATGCTGTGTTTGTTAAAGGGACACTTTGATTAAACCTTTTGCATGGATTAAACAGATAAAATGAAGAGAATAATACACATAACACTGGTGGATTGTTAGGAAATTTTTTACATTTTCATATTTAAAAACACTCCTTAGAAGCTCATTTATGAAGTGAATTTTGCATGGTACTGTACTATTTAAATAAGAAACTGTGATTTGTTTTATGCTTGAGGGTCCTGTACAGAAATGTCATGATACTTTTCTCCACCCAGCCTGATTCGACTGCTGAGGTTAGCATAACAAGAGCGTGGCGCTAGCCAATTCAATTGGGAGTTTTTTTTTTCCTCGGAACACACTTTTTTAATGAAGTGTGGGTACCACTCAGAGCCAGTCCTGGGAGAGCACCTCGCTCAACAGGAGTATTGGACATAAAATACCGAGACTCCTGAAAAGATCAGGGGAAAAAAGGAAGCTGAAGTAGAGACCATTAGACCATAAAGGATGTTGCCATGCATTGGACAAGCGAAATATGGTAGGCCTGCTCCTGCTCCCATGGAATGAGGCTCGTGGTTAGGTTTGTCGTTAACTACAATGGAAATGATCCTGAGCTATTTAGGGGTTTGATGGCTTCTGTCATGGACTTCGCTGTAGTTTTTCCAAAATAAGAGCTTTTAGTCAAGATAGTTATTTCTGGAAGGAGATGCATTTGACTTGAGGTTTATGACCCACCCTAAAGTAAATGTTTAGGTGTATGTGCCACCAAAACTGGCTTTACCCCACAACAAGAGATCACCATTTTATGTGATGATCACCATTTATGTAAGGGAATGTCACACTTCAGCATCCCTTACGACTTAGCTTTAAAATGCAGGGATATGTGCTTTTCTAAGTTATTGCACAGTGGCATCATCATCATAAAATAGTAAAATTTTGTTAAATAATAGACTAGCATGATCTTTTCATGGATTGGAAATAAAGTATTTATTGGTTTATGTTGGTTGATAAATATCACAGTAAGTTTGATGGCCATTTCACCATTAGTTTGGGTTCCTAAAAAAATATGGATGAGTCTTACTCCTTCATGATGGCAAAGTTCTTTAAATATTGTTATATATTCATAATATGTAATCACTGGGCATCAGAAAAAAAAAAAAAAAAGAATTAACGTTAAAGGTGATTACACAGAGTCACACAAATATCTTTCAGGTTGCACCATTTCCAAGGCGTTTATCAGCCAAATTCTAAACATTCTCATGAAAGAAGAAATAAATAATAATAATAAAACAATATTCCTTCAGCATTTTGAGTTGTCATAAGCTTTCTCCTGTTAAAGTATATGTAAATTGTACCTTTTTTTTTTTTTTCATTCAGTGGAAGCAGGAGCAAGACGTCTCATATGCAGTGTTTAGGCTTGTCACATATATTTACACATGATTTTTTCAAAATGAGTTTTATTCCTGATTATTAATTAGCCATGGTACCTGCACAAAAAGCTAAACAGCCTTCAAATAGGATTTCCACCTTTCTAGTGCTTGGCAACAGAGCAGTTGCTGTTGTGCCCTGCAACATTTTATCTTCAGTCTGTGTAACACATGCAGGATATTATACACCATCCAGTATTTATAATCTAAATAAAATATGTAAAAATTTATGTTGTGAACCTTTTTGTCTAAGGTGAGAGAAGAGAACACCATACAAAATTTGTCTCAAATCGACCTGTGTGTATCTGAGTTTCTCAAGGACTTACTAAACAGATGTGATGCAAATTCAGAGTGAATTACTTGTTACACGGTTACTTACATGATCTAAATCATACTGATGCAGTCTCTGTAATTTAAGACAAATGAGGTAGAGCAAACTAAGCACAAGGATTTTTCCACAAGACTGCTTATTGTGGTAATGTTAGTCACCATGGTATCAGAACTAATGTTATAGGACTTAAAATTTCCTTATGTTACATTTGGAATAATCTACTGAAAAATACACTGTGAAATAATATATGATTTTCTGGTTCCCACTTGTACTCTACTGTATCTCACACTACTGTTGCAAATAAATTACCTGTATAAAAAAAAAAAAAAAAATCATTTTGTCATTGAAAGCATTCAACAGTCCTAAAGATCACAACCAGAACATAAGAAAAAAAAAAAAAAAATCCAGAAAATAGAGTATGCCTAAGAGGAGCCTGGAATTGTGTGTGTGCAGCTGAGAATGAGTTATTTACTGTAGAAAAAATAAAATCTGTCAGTAAAGAGATGTGATTGCAAAAGGTATAATATCTTTACGCAAACAAGGTAAATCAACTAGAGCAAAAGTTTTGCTGGTGTACATACACCACCGATTGTGCCATATAGGTTTAAAACTCATGTGGAATAACGGAGAGCTAAGGTTTTATACAAGTGATAGCAATGACGCAGGCACTTCAGAGCCCTTTTGCTATTGCATGGGTTTTGAGACCAAGCTCCCACGAGGAGCTTCAACATGAGGCAGCATCAGCATCAGGTCCTGTAGGGATAATGTTCTTTGTTGTCTGTGCCCTTACTCGGAACGCAAAGTTTAGCTCCTAAAACATATGACACTAATGCAGAGAGTTCTTTACAATTATTAATATGAAAACCCATCACCTGGGGAAACACCTAATCAGCAGGAAGAGCTGAGAGCAGACTCATACCTGACACTTTGCACTTTCAGAGATTTGGCTCTTGCCTTCAGCTGCTGCAGAGGTAGCTTCAGGGATAGGCAAGGGAGAGCTTCCTTTCAGTGCAGGCAAGGGAGAGCTTTGTTATAAAGCTCTCACTGACACTGTGGTGTCAGAGGATAATGGTCCCTATCATATGAGGACTTGCATGTAGGCTTGTGGGATCACACCAGAGCCACTGAACAGGAGCTGCACTGTACCAGGTGAGTGATATCCTCACTCTGAGCATCAGTGGGAACACAGGTTTCAGCAGGAAACTGCAACTGTGGCCCAACTATCTTCTTAAAAAGAGAACTGAGAGTGTAGATACTCCTAATATCAGCTTCCTTTTGAACCTTCCTTTCACTTTAGAGTCCCTTATCTGTTGCAGATTGTGGTGCATTGCAAATGTTATAAGCTGCTTAATTTATATCAGCCTGATAGCTTTTATCTTAGCTATTAATTTCTTTTGACCTCTCTTACCTCATTAGAAAAGCAATCCTTACAAGTACAAAGACTGTGGAATAATCTAGCTAAAAAAGCAGTCACAAGGTTCTTTTGAAAGGCAAAAGGAACTTATATTATTTGTCTCTCACCTTGTGGTGTAAGACATGCAGAGGCTTCCTCTAGGGCTTGATGGGCATGCCTGGCAAACATGGTTCCCAGCCACTCTTCTCCACTCACCACAGCAATGGCCTTCCTCTGACGTTTCATTTACACTTCTTTTTTGATATGAATCTTCATAAGATGCTCTGGAACTCACAATATGTATAAAAGTTTATATTAGTCTACTCTGTAAGTGTGAAAGTGTGTACATGAAAGTGAGCTGCACAAAAATGAGCAACTGGATTTACTCCTGGGAAAGGACAAGATCAGTGGGTAAATCTGTGGGAGGTTGGCTGCCATTTGAGATTGCTGCATGCTCCACTGAGATCCCAATGACTCATTTATTTCCAGTTATTTCTGAGACATATGGATTTCAGCCTGAAGAGGGGTCAGGGCTGTCTCTTACTGCCATGGACTGAATTGGGTTCTTCTGCTCTTCCTTCCAAGGATCAGCTGTCACAAGTTAATTTTTTCCACACATGAAACATTCAAAAAATGTTTTTCTTACACATTTTGGAACCTTCTAGCATTAGAAATATTTCACCATTATCCTATTCTACCTTACAGTTTGCCTCATTTCTTATGTAGGGATTGTTGCTTTCCTTTGGACCAGCAGATCTCAGAGCATTGGAGATACATTAATTTTTCTCAAAGATTCCTTTGATAATTCCAGATATCTCTACTTTTTTTTTTTTTTTTTTTTTTTTCTGTTATTTAATTACTTCCATTTGCATGGTATCTCAGTGTCTAGCTGCCTAGTGATCACATCTTCAGATCAGAATGCATGTTGATTTGGTTTGGTTTTATTCCCTGCCTTCCCAGCAGGATGAGCTCATCAGAGCTGGAGCTTAGTCTTCTGAGCATCCTCCCCTGAGTTTCTTCAAGGGGCTGCTGCCTCTCCTTGGTCTTGTGGCCACTCTGTGCATGTGGCAGCAGAGAAGCCTCAAAGGGGTGCTTATTATTTGCCTTAACTTGCCAGAGCCATACAGTACTCAGGGTAAATCTTGCCTTATCTTCACAGAAAAGACAAAGTTAGTTTGCACCAGCTGAACCCAGTCTTAGAGAATTGCAGTAAACAGGGACCCAGCAAGGAAATAATCAATTCTGAAAGATTGGATTTGGGCTTGTAGCAAGTCCCTGGGCTCCGATTTGAAAGAAAAACATCAATAGGGAAACTGGAACAATGGTAGATTGGCCCTGTAAGTTCTGAACATATGCACATGAATATCCAGTAAGAAAAAGCTGAATGCTTCATGATTAAACATGACAGAGTAGGGACAAAATGAACTCTGGAGATCAGAAAGACGTACATAGATGTTGGACTCTGCTTGCCCACAGGTATAGCTCCAGAGAAACAGCTGCACAGCATCTTCTCAGAGCTGAGTCAGACCAGCTGTACAGGCTAGGATGCACACAAACACAAATGTTTCAGACACAAGGCTTTTTTGTTTTTTACCCTCCTTCCACAGCTGCCCGGCACAGTTCAGATTTACTGGAGGCAAACATTGCTGGGGCATAAAAGCAGAAGCTTCTGTGGCTTCCAGACTAAAATGAGAAAAGCTTTGTGTCCTCCAACCTCTTCACTTTGAAAAAGCCCAACAAATACCATGGAAGGAGCTTTAACAGAGGAGGTCAAAAAGTTCATCTGGATCCCTCAACATCCTAGTCATTCCTGGGGCTATCCTTAGAGTACTACTCCTTAGGTTAAATTATCGCTGTGTAAATAAAATATCCCCCAACTCCTTGTACCACTAGCCTTTCTGAGTTAGAATAAATACCCTTTGGATGAGCGCAGCTGAAGAACATCTAAAGTTTATATATAGCAGCTATTGCTATTGTGTCTGAATGGTAAGGAAAAGGTCAAATCAAAATTATTTTATTCTCTCCCCAGTTAGAAAAAAATATTCGTCTGCTTGTATTTGTGTGGGAGTTTGGTCTTTTTTCCTCTTATCTAACTATGTTCCTTTCAGGATATCCATGCTATATTTTACCTCTTCTACAGGTTGGATACTCAAACTTTTTATAAAATTAAGTAGAACACTTCATTTTCTCATCTAGTGAAACCTTTTGTTATCCTATTTATTCATTTACTTTTTTTTTTTTTTCAAATAACATCACTTGAGGGTGTTTTAACTTTTCTAGCTGATTGAGATCTTTGCTTTGCAAGATCTGGTGGCACTTTCCATCACATTTCTCTATATTTTCTGCACAGACAGTTGTCCCTTCAGTGAAGACCCTATGGCAACTGCTGAGGTTTTTTACAATGAAGCTCCAAGCATACAAATTTCTCATTCAGATCCTTCTTTTTCTTGTGTTTTTTTTGTTCGTTTGTTTGGTTTTGTTTTGTTTTTTTGTTTGTTTGTTTGTTTTGATTTGTGTTTTTCTTTCAAGATGGTATTTTCCATAATAAAACACACAAAATCTCCATAAACTTAATTTCATGATGAACCTGAATTTTTCCTGAAGTCTTGCCCTCTTATCAATTTTTCCAACTTCTTGTTAATTATTTTGAACTTAACATTAAAACTTGTATATCTGAGAGAAGTTACTGAGTAATGTTTGTGTTTCCTGTATTCCATTCCATTTGTTTCATATTTTCAGTGTTTGAGGAGTCAGTAGCTTTTGTGACAAGTATGCGTAAACTTTTTGTAACGGAAGAAAGCTCATATTCTGGCAGATGTAAGTGGATTAACTGGAGTCTTAGGTACTGGAAGGAGCCTGAAAAGCTGCCATTTTATATCTTTGCAAACAGAAATTTTAGTCAATAGTCACAGTTTCAGTGAGAACTGAAAATATATAATTCAACCATGAAGTGAAAATCTAGATACTGAATTCAGCTCTGCGGTCAGTGGATGGAAAATCCAAATCATACCTCTCAGCCCTGGGAATGGCTTCCAAGAGATTTTCCAAGTACAAAAAAAAAAAAAAAAAAAAAAAAGCCTTGTACAGTTTGGGGCTCAACCATTTCAGAGGACACAACTACTTAATGATTTGAAGTTTCTTTTGCCTAAGAGCAGAAGTACTGCCCCTTCAGAGTGTCTCCTTGGGCAGAAGATGGAAAGAGAGATGGACTTCACATATCTGAACTCACCTGTGAGTTTAACACAAAAGCAGAAAATTAGACATGGGGTTTGGTATTGCCAGTTAATGAGGAGGCAAGCTGAAGACATGCAGAGAAGGGAACAAGCACTTGGCAAATCTAGAAATGACCTGTGTTGCTCCAGGCTGTTCCCCTGACAGCTTCTATAGAGCCATGAATGCAAAGTTCCTCCCTCCACATCCAAGAAAGTACGTGGTAGAAAAATCTAAATAACAATAGCTTTTCCAGCTCCCAGAAGGAAATCCTGTAGCACCCCATAGCTAAAACAGCTTTCGAACACTGAATTATGCAGTCCTAGGAAATGTTTAAAACTATTTTACAGTTACAATTTTATATTCATATATAATGTTAACGTTTAAAATTACATATATGTGTTATATAAATATGTGTCTATATGTATATCATATATGTGCATATATTATAAATAGTTAAGCAGTCTTGAAGTGCTCTGGGTACCATCATGTTTTAAGGGTAAACTTTAACAAGGAAGATAAAGCAGGCAGCCTGACACCCATAATTCTTTTCTGAACATTGTTATTTTCTCTCTTATGAGTGTTAACATTTCTACAGCCAACATGAAGTGTTTCTTCTGCAGATAAATCTGAAAATGGGAGATTTTACTCTCACGGTTGTTACAGGGACAGCATTTTCCACATGGTTTGATTTGACATGAAGCTACAAATGTTCTGTGTAAATATCAAACTGTAAAATACCAGCACTGAGTAAAAGTAATACGGCTTGCTGAAATCTGATGGTTTTCTTGTCTGCTTTGTACCTTCTTGAAAGCAAAGCCAGGTCAGGCTTCACTTCCCATGATGGCAATAGGTCTTACCAGACCCTTTCCTTCAGAACATCACCAGAACCAATATATTACAGGGATTTTTTTTTCTTGTGGGTCCTTCTGTCTGCCTGAGGCACCTTTGGTGCTGACAATCCACTGACAAAAATAATGACAAGGATATTTATTTTGTTTATTTTTTAATTATTTTTTTTTTAACAGACCAAACTTTACTAGTGAGTTTGATGCCTATAACATAGGCATGTCATTTCCACAAGTCAACTATTTTTCTTCTGCAGGCCTACATATGAACCTAAAGGAAAGATGATGCCAAAATTACTATCTTGATCATATAATTATGCATTATGGCTGTTCTTCCCCTGTCACTCCTTAACGTCAGCAGCAGGGCTGTAGAAACCTTCTCAACCACAGGTATAGTGGCTTTATGGCTGATGACGTGAAGCTTCCTTCCTCTTCCTCCCTGTTACCATTAATCCTGACTGAGGACATTGCAATGGGTAGTCTGATATTTCTCAGCTGCCCCAGACTCACGAGTTTGAGCTTAGGGTTGAAAGACAGAGTTAATGAGCACCTTGAGGACATGTAGTTGCCTTCCACACACAATCACCTGGAGTACTGCATTCAACTCTTGTGGCCGCCAGCACTAGAAGGGCATGGTGATGTTGGAGTGAGTCCAGTGGAGGGTCACAAGGATGCTCAGAGGGCTGGAGCACCCCTTCTGTGAAGACAGACCAAGGGAGTTGGGGTTGTTCCCAGCCTGGAGAAGAGAAGACTCTTAGGAAACCTTATGGCAGCACTGGAACAAGTTGCCCATGGCAGGGGAAATAGATAGGAAATAGATAATCTTTAAGCTCCCTTCTGACCCAAACCATTCTATGATTCTGTGATTAAACAGGGAGAGGCAAGAAAAGGCAAGGCAAAGCTTGTGTCTCCTGAGTAAGGACAAGACAAGGAGACGAGATTTGTAATGACATTAGGAAAGTTTTACAGTAACTTATGTGCCAAATACAAAACATTAGCATTTGTGCACTAGGCCTCAGAATCAAAACAGCCTCTTTTTGAAGTCAGCTGAGTTTTAAATTATTTTTATTTTTTAAACCTTGTGTGATCATCTGTTACAATCGTGAGAGCTGGAAATTCCATAATCTGAGACTCCAGGTCTTAAAGAATAACCCTAGACTGATAATGAACACTTTACTAGTAGTTTTGTTATTATACACTTGCATTAGCCCTTGATTTTTAATGATGTTGTGCCCTGTAACAAATGAAGCAGGTGAAGTGTCTCCACTGGTAGTGACTCTAGGATTAAATGCTGTCTGGAAATAGGGGTGGTTATCCTTCTCACAGCAAACCATGGGAGCTCAATAAACTCCACCTCTAGACAGCTCAAAAAATGTCAGGTGGCCTTGTCTCAGACAGTGTAACTATGAAATGCCAGAGATGCTGCAGCAGTGGTATTGTTTGGCTCTGTACAGTGTGATCCTGCTAGCATAAATTGTTTATGGGAAAAACTGTTCGTGTTAAAGATAAATATTGTTTTAAAAACAGATGGTAAGATAAAGAGCATGAAAGCAATCACTTCAAAAGACATTTCATGGCACAGTGTATCTCATATTAAGAGCTTCACATTAGGAATCACACTGTATTTCAGTCCTTTTGATTCAATTTGTTGGCCTGACTAGTGCCTCAGAACATTCCTTATGTGACCCTCCGAACTTCTGTCAAAATCCAGTTGTGAGCCAATCTCATAAGGGAGGCAAGAGTTTATGCTGCTAATTAGTAAGGCCAACTAAAAGACGAGCTCACAGTCCCAGAGGCAGCAATAAATTGTTCTAATCTCTGTTAAGAAATGAGATCTCCTTTTTATGCTGGACGTCACCTACTCAGTCAAACTAATGTATGGAAACCAAGCTGTAATGCTGTGCTGCAAGAGTAAGTCAGTATCCTGTCCACTGACAGCGAAAATAAATTATTCAAATGACAAAAGGATGTGCTGTAGAGTCCTCATTACCAGAACTAAGGTTAGCCAATTGAAGTGTGCTCCATAAGGAAGTCAGGCTCCTTGGAAGAAGCAAAACTCTTAAGCGTAGGTGCCAGACCTCCAGTCCCAGAAGACTGCAAGTCGTTCCCTCCATCATTGACACAGGCAAGAAGAATTTTTCAGCATGCTTGTTTTTGACTATTGGATTTCCCTACAAGTATAGGCACAGTCTATGCTGTCCTGCATACATTTCTAGCCATTTTAAGTCATTTTAAATTTGGTTTTAAGCTTTTTGTGTAGACTACTGTTGAGAGCACTTGCTGTGCCAAAGGTTGATACAGTGCCAGTGTTCCTATGACCGGCAATTGCCACTAGGGGACTTCATCATGGAGTGGGACATGTTTGCACAGGTACAGTGGGAGAGGATTATTCCTACATTTTGCTCCAGATTACCCATCTCTTGCAGACTCTGGAACAGAGCAAGTGCATGCTTCTCAGTGGAAGGCAACCTTGGCTAAGCAGTGTGCGACTATTATTTAAACCAAGCTAACAGAGTTTGTACAGATACCTTTGAAGCCCATTCACATGATTACTCCTAAGGGTTTTGCTCAGGAGGCAGCAAGGAGACAAGCACATGAAAGTGATGTCTGTGACTCTTAGACTCTTTTACAAGAGGACTTCTGGGGGTCAGCTGGATAGAAAACCAACATGCAGAGAGTGCTAACAATATGTGACATCTGCAAGCACTGTTACCCAATTATTTTTAGGGGACTCCTGTTTAGAATATTAATGCCATAATACTTGAAAGTAGATAGTTTCATCTTCTTGACAGCAACCAGGCTGACAACATTGTACAGCAGCAGTGGCGTTTCTACCAATCAGAGATGTGGTAATAGCCTTGTCCAATTATTTAGGAAGGCTCTGGGTTTTACTCCTTGATGTTTATCACTTTTCATTACACGATATTCTGTACCAGCAGGTCAGATTTCCATTATTAGGGGTTAACTGTAGTATGATAACCTGGAGGTCAGGGCTTCACTGTACTAGGAACTGCGCAAGTATAACAAAGAAATGATCTCTGTCCCAGAAGCCTGGCCTTCATACTAGAGGGCTATTGGCTGGAGTGGGGATAAAACAAACAGCCCTGGGGAGCTGAGGGAACTCAAAACAATGCAGAGGCAGCCAGGAAAACAAGGATCGCATCAAACCAGGTGTGACCGGCAGGAGATTCTCTTCAACTTTCCGAAATGCCTCACTAACACAAGAAATTTTCCACTAGATTGTACTGATACAAATGTGTATAAATTGTACTTATTGGACATATATAAGTGTGTTCAATTTGTGTTTCAGATATACATTAGAATTTGGTATATTTCCTGACTTTCTAACAAAATGAAAGGGAATGACACAGAATATATGTGGACTTACTGTTGAAAAAAAGAAAAAAAAAAAGTATCCTCTAACATTACATCAAGCAGTATTTTATTTTGATACAAAGGTATTTCTTCACTAATGTGAAGAATTCCTGAATACTTTCTGGATACTTATCATAGTTACTGAGTAGGGAAAAAACTACTAAGTCCATCTAGTGTATCTCTCTGCCAGAGCCTGATTGTTTTTCATAATTCATGTGTTAACACTTTTCCATCCTACTTGCAGAAGTACTTTGGTTTTGATCTGAAAGTCAGGATTAGATTTGTAGCAGCCTCTTCTTTTCTCCATTTTGTTATATCCTGTTTCTATTGAGCTACAGTTTTTCTCTACCCAGAAAGCTTATGGCCTTCAGATATTGTGGTTGATTTTTTGTTATTGTTGTTTTGTTTTTAATGTCATTTTAACTAAATAATATATCCTGTCTTTCATTTACAAGTTGATCCCTTTGGCTAATTGATCATTTTTCTTATTTATATCTGCACTCCTGATACTGATGCTGTCAGAACCTTTTTAGCAGTGTAAGGTCTGGGACTCAAGAAAACATTGCTGTGTCTCCTGTGATAAACACTGAGAGATTTATTTTGCCTCACCCCAAAATAGGATGTCTGATAGAAATACACTGAGCCCAGGAAATCACAGATTCATTAAAACTGTGGCCAGAAATATTGTCTTTAAGTGGACCAGTACTGCAAGCTTTGAAACTCTCACTTAAGAGCTATCTGAAGAAAGACTGCAAGGTTGAGAGGCAGGAACGAGAAGCGAGCAGACAAACAAATATTGGGAAACTCAATGGCAAGCCTTCTGCACTTCCTGCAGCATGCAAACACTGCACGGTCTCAGCGGGGAAGCAACTGGCACTGCTCAGCCCTAGGAGATGTTTGCAGGGCTGAAGCTGCAGCTGCAGCGTGCCCTCTTATGGCCACACCAGTTGCTTTCCCTCTCGGCTTTGCTCAGCGGTATTGAGGGGGAAGAGAAGAGGGTCACTTTGCTTATTTTTGTCCCCTTATTTTTATTTTTCCTTCCCCGAGAAAAGAAACATGGGAAGAGAGTATTAACTCAGTGTGCTGTAACATGTTTAGAAAATGGGCTTGAAACTTCATGTCAAGATCATCGAGCAGTGCCTCATGTGCCGAAGAAGGTGAAATAGTGAACAAAACTAAAAGAGAGGATAAATGTCAGGTTTGGCATTTGCTGATGACATGTATGGCTTTCGTGCCAAGGCGTATGTAAACTGAAACCGGGTTATTGATTAAAGGCCCTGCATTTAACAGACAACATCAGGGTAGTTGGCTGAGTGTTTCTGTGCTGGCTCATCATAAACTGGGCTGAGTACATAATCATCTGTATTGCTGCAGCATTTCCACTAAGGGGCTGACTGAAGTATCAGCACTGTTTTGTCAGTAGTCGATCATCAGATCTGTTCTGAAGAGCGTGCTCCCATGCCTTCCTCTCCCTCTGCATCTGGTACCTTGTTCTCCCCGATTTTCCCTTGTTACTTTTCAAGCCTGCCCCCCTATTCCCTCTTGGACCCTCCCCTGGTTGCAGTGTGGCCATCCCCCATCACCCCAGCATCCCCAGCACCTCTCCCTCTGCCTGCTGAGGATGCTCCCATTCCCGCAGCATTTTCCAACCCACCGAACCCCAGCTGGAGTACATTGGGACTCAGCTCATTCCTTCACACCTTTCGTATCACAACAGCCACCTCAGTCTTATCTGATAGTACCTCTGCTCAGTGGATGTTTAAAAACACACAGAAGTAGCTGAGAGCTCCAGGCAAGAGCTGTGACTGTGGCATCAATGCCTGCAGTGCAGCGTCTTGGCACTGCCTCAGAAAAGAGGCATGGGGCAAACTCTCCCTTTCCCATTTCGCTGTCAGCCTTGGAGATTCAGTATATTCTGACCATTGAATTTTCCAGTTTCAAAGCTGACCTAACCCACAGGAAAATAAATACATCCCCCTGTTAGACTCCTGGCTGCTCCATCAGAATAAATCCTGGTGCCACAGGACGGTAGGCACCAGTCCTTGCAGACAACGCTGCATGCTCCAAGCACAGACTATTCCTGGGATGACCTGTCATCCCGGGGTGCAGGTTCATAATGGTGCCTGGCAGCCATGCATGCACACCCTGGTATTTCTGATTGCAATGTGTTTGTGCTTCTACTTTCCCTCTGGCTCATTGCCTTTTATATTTACTTCAGCGTGCCCATTCACCTTAACATAAAAAAAAAAAAAAAAAAAAAAAAAAAAAAAAGGCAGTCCAAACACTTTTTCTGTAGATCAGAGAGTTTCTGCTGCAGCTCATTCTGATGCAGTTAACCTTCATAAAGTCTGTCCTTCATTATAAAAATGTACAAATCAGGCAGTTATAATACCTCTGATTATTGATGTTAACACAGATGATATTTAATACAAAAGGTGAAGGTCGTTTTAGAAACTAAAAACCTATCTGCAGGCTTACTTCAACTGAACCAAAGCCCACTGGAATGGCTCTAAAAACCTAAGATAAAGCTATCTGAAATGTCACAATTATCTTGGTACTGCTTGCCTTGGAAATGAAGAGAGCAAGGTTAGAGAGTTTCTAGAGTTATATCACTTCTACCCAGCCCTTGGGAGCACAGCTCGGTGACCCTCCAATGTTTATTTTGTACTTTCTCCTTGATGATTGGACAGGAATTTTGTAATTAAGACAGCTTTTGCTGCATTGTTACAGTTTTCCATGCCATAAGAAATGCCTTTTGCGGTTGACAGGGAGCAAGCATGTCAGAATCCGACCTTTCTTATTAATCCACACAGAAGCATTGGAGAGATTCACTGCCGAGCACTGTGCCCCCAGTGTGTATTTATTTATTCTTCAAGCCTTGCATTTATTTTATTGTTTACAGTAAGGTTTGTGCTGTGGAGGAAAATGCTCATATGGAAGCTCTAGGAGGAACAAAAGGATTTCTGTGCCTCTGAGGTGTTCTTTCTCATACCCACAGCATGGTAGGTAGTGACCAAATGCTTTGTTTAACTAGGAACCAGGGAAGGATCTTGAGGGCTAGAGTGCTCAGTCTTTTACCATCTCCAGTAACCATAAAACATAATGCCTTTCACCCAACATATCCACCTTTCTTAATGTTAGGATAAGTGGCTTGTCTGCAACAGCTCTAATTAAAAGGCTGCTCCAGAGCTTACAGCTCTGAAGGCTAGAAAACTTCTCTTAATTTCCAACCTAAATTTATTCCTAGCTAACTTGCACTCATCTGCTCAGCGGTGGTGATCCCAACAGCAGCTCAGAGGGGCTCTGTATCAGCCAGGGTGCTGGTCACCCCCTTCTCGCCTCTGTGCCAGCAGCTCCCTGTGAGCATTTGCTACCTTCCCCAAAGGCTGTGGTTGCTTCTCCTTATTCCTCCCTTTTAGTTTTAACACATGTAGCAAACAAAGGTGTGCACACTCGTACTTCAGACATTACCTCAAGGCTTCTGGTTTTCTTCCTTAGCTTCCCCTCCAGCAGTCCCCAAAATAAAAGAAGGATTTGTGAGTTCTTCTTTTAATCCTAAAAGGATAAAAATAATATAGACCTGTGCAAGAAACAGGGAAAACACTCAACCAAATGAGTGCCAATAGCTGCCAATTCTCGTCTCTTGATTTTGTTTTCAAGGCTGGGAAACTCTCCATATATCTGCAGGGATATAAATGAGCTGATACTGGATAAAGCTCAAATAAATATGTTCTATGCAAGTGGAAGCATATTTTGCAGAATATACATACATATTCTTCTAAAGGGCTACATTCAAAATTGAAACCGAGCACCACATAGAAAATTGGTCTTTGTAATTCTCCCTGATTTAAGCAGAACAACAAAAAAAAAAAAAAAAAAAAAAAAAGCAGAGGAAAACTAAGGCTAGGTGACATTTGAAAATATACCAAGGTGGGAAGGACAGAGTGAAGATATTTGGACACTGCAGTTGTTCAGGACTACTGTTTTGTCTCCACTTCCTCTGCCTTCAGATGCTGACAAGTTCCCAGGGAGTGCCTTGCTTGTGTCAATCCTTCTCTCAATAAAACATCACAGATATTAAAAGCCTTGGCCCAGGGAGATGATGTCTTGTGTAACCAAACCCTTGTGGTGGTATGGTGGCTCACAAACCACCAAATTCTGCAGATTAGTCATCATCTAATTTTTTATTTTTAGTGGAAGCAGTCTCTGTGTTTTGAAAACCAATGAAGGCTGGAGCATGCCTCTCCGTGTGTGTTCCACTTGTGTATGCATACTTCAAGTAAGAATCTGCTCTCCCCCAAAGACATTTTGCTGTGAAAATCCTATTATAATGGATGTCTGTACATTCATGATGATGACTGATAGTTTATCTGAGGCTACCTGCAAATTTTCTTTCTTTTAGTAATCAAGTCTATGGATTTGGCTACATCTAGAAATTAAAACATCATCTTCAGCCACGTGTCAATAGAAATGGAAATCCAAAGGATTATTTCATTTTTTCAGTAGAAGAAACTAGAGAAAGGAGATGGAGGGAAGGAAGGAAGGAAGGAAGGAAGGAAGGAAGGAAGGAAGGAAGGAAGGAAGGAAGGAAGGAAGGAAGGAAGGAAGGAAGGAAGGAAGGAAGGAAGGAAGGAAGGAAGGAAGGAAGGAAGGAAGGAAGGAAGACAGGCATCTCAGAAATATTTTAAACTTTGAAATTTTCTAGATTTCTAAATTGTCTCAACATGAAGATTTCTCGAAAAGAGGAAAATACCCTGCTATGACAGACAGATAAATCTGGTTATGGTTTCCAATGCAAAACTGAGGAACCTATAGTAACTGATTTTCGTCATTAAAATAGGGGGGATTTCAGATAAGAGTGGATCATTATAGGTAAGTTCTTGAACTATCACTCTAAGCAAGTCCTCTGATTTCCACCACAAATCAGAGATGTAGTCTATGATCAATCACAGCGGCTGTTTCTAAGATGTTTAAAGTGCCCTTTCTTCTTTAGTTTGGCAGTTAAAAGCAAGAATAGGCTAAGAGAGCGTATAGGATATATTTTTTTATTTATTTTTTTAAGTGGATAAATAAAGGAGTGTGGAGACATCACAACATTCCACTAGTATTGCCCAATATAACTGTCTCCCTTGCTGAGGGACAGATGAAGCCGTGCATGTCCCTCCACCTCTCCTCCACCTCTGCTCTAACTGGCCTGGTAGAGGGACACAGCAATGAGATTTAACCGAGCAGGTGAAGGGGGTGGTCTAAGAGCAACACTTCTGTGTTCATGGCAGGTGAATTTGTCCCACTGCAAAATGTTGACCCCGATGCCCAAAGATCTATATAAAGCTCGCCCATGTATCTTTCCACAGAGGACAGAATAAGGTGTGCCAATTTTCAGTGTTTCTGAGGCCACACTTCTAATGGCACTGAATCTCCATTTTAGTTGCTTGTGACAGCATAAGTCAAACATTGAAAATAAATTATATTAATTAATGACTAGTGTTAATGAAAAAGGGCTGCACAAAGGGGGAATCATAGAATCATCATAAAACCATAGAATGGCTCAGGTTGGAAGATGATCTTAAAGATCATCTAACTCCAACCCCCTGCCATGGGCGGGGACACCTCCCACCAGACCAGGTTGCCCAAAGCCCCATCCAGCCTGGCCTTGAACACCTCCAGGGATGGGGCATCCACAGCTTCTCTGGAGCCTTTGACAGTGCCTCACCACCCTCACAGTGAAGAATTTCCTCCTAATGTCCAGACTGGATGCCAGAATGTTTCCTCCTGATGTCTAGATTGGGGGCTGGAAGCTCAGGCATGAGGGGATTCAGTGTGCTTGTTACTGCTCTTCTCACCACCTTGAAATCACAAGAAAGCTTCGCCTGACTTTACCAGGAATGGGTAAGGTTAATCAGAGGTGTAGGGGGAGTTTAATGGGGTGTGAGCCCCATGGAGTGCCCATGCAGAGCATTTCTGCATGTGATGGGGCAGACGCCTCTTCTGGCCTTCTCCCCACAGCAGGGTTAAGCCGTGCTCCAGTCACTGCATGGAGAATCCCAAGAAAACTCTTTGAAGATTTCCAGAGAACTGGAGTCCCATGCCAGCCTGTGCTGCTGGGGAGGATAGAAAGGCATCTCCCTCCTCTCCTACCATCCTGAATCATTGTCTGTGCCATCCTTTTGCTTTCTCATGGGGGACAAAGACCACCAGGAAATGCATTTAAAAATCATCTGTGGCACACAGAAGGAGAAGAGAGAAAGTTGTTGGTACATTTCAGCAAGCCTCGTTAAAAACATCTCTAGGCACTACAAAGTGCATGTTATCAATATGCATATGTGATGTCTCTGAGGCAGAGTTGCCTTTAAGGTACATATTCAGCAGGACAACATTTTCCCATGTGAGGCAAGGAACAACAGTGAATCATATGTGTGGGAGGGAAAGGCCTTCTGGCTATGTACAGTATTTATTCCCTTTTGTGTCTTGCTTCCCCCCCTCCCCTCTTTTATTAATGGCTTTTGCAATTACTGGTAACAGAGTATTGCTAGCTGGCAGAAAGTGGTGACTTCTGCAGTCGATTGTTTGGAGATGCTGGATGCATAAGGAAACAAAACTAGGCTTGTGCAGTAGCTTTATGTACCCCTCCAACCCCTGAGTGCGAGTTGCCTCCCCAGCCAAGTGCCACATTACTTGACCTCACATAAACACACACATATTTAGAAATCCAGAAGGTGAGGCCTGCAGTGCACACATTGAAAATTCCTACTGAAGATGTCAGTAGGGGGGCCAGAGAAACTGATTTAGATTTAAGAGGGAATCCGGAGAAAAGGTATCTGGAGAAAAAAGCACCTGCTCCCTGTAGAACCACAAAGGCTGGTTACAGGACTTGTTTTTTTCTTTCGCACCTTCTCAGCATCTCCCTAAGTAGTGATCAGTGACCATCAACAGATGCAAACAGTGGCATGCAGTCAGTAGGCAGCAATTTTCTCATGGTTTTGGGAATAAATTGTGTCCACGTAGGAAACCAGGAGCATACAGCTGTAATCAAGGATCCCTGATGCCCCAGCGAAGAGCGTGTTCTGGCAGTGGGGCAGTTAGCCTCTAGCAGGCCTGGGAGGCTGGCAATATGCTTCCCAGGGAATATGACAGAGATAAAGGGCAGGCCACTCCAGACAAATGGGGTTTGGGTTGTTTTTAATAGAATTACATTGTCTAAGAAGAGAAAGGTCTGGTACCAATGTGCATCGATGCAGAGCTAGTGCAGCTTTGACTGTGTCAGCCAAGCAACTACATACATGTACACCACTGGGGCAACAGTGGAGTTACAGCTTCCTTACGGTTCCCTCTTCTCATTGCCATCCCTCCTTACCTTCTCTTTGTTCCTCTAAATACACCTTTAGAGGCTCCTGCTGGAGCTGCAATATCAAAATGCAAGATACTGCATGATATAGGAGTATAAGTGACCTGATATTTTAACTCTGGAGCAAAAGAATTAAGAAAGAAACATTAAAACTGGCAGCACTGAGCTGGCAGTTATCATTTGCAAGCACTGGTATCAGGATATCTCTGATCAGAAGTTCTACTGTTTGCTTTATTTTTCTCTTGCTTGAGAAGCAGAGGGGCACTGGTGAGAGGGGAAAGGGTAGCAGGGAAAATGGGCAGGTGGAGTGAGCAGGATGAGGCTCGTAGGAAAGACTGTGAGAGGGGTCACAGAGGGGAATTGGAGCCAGCAGCTCACTGATGAGAAAAGAGCATCTGGAAAGGAACTGAAAGGTTTTGAGGCACCAGTGAGTAGAAATGGTTGGCAATTTCCTGTCAGAATGGAAAGGATGTCATTCTTCGCTGTGGAAAATGCCCTGTTAATGACTGTCCATCAGATAATATTTCTTTGAAAATTTCCAATTTTACCTGACTCTTATTTTAAATTTGTGTTGGGGAGGAATTGTCACGCAGCTGGGAGTTGACATTTCTGGCAGGCTCTTATCATTCACATTTTCTACCTAGAGGCAAAGAGCGTGAGATCCTTCCAATCTGGGAGCTACAGCTGGGCTGACGGGGAGACGCTGAGCCTGGTGCTTGCTCCCAGCCATCTGCCTGGAAGCCTCACACCATGGCAATTCTCTCCCCGTAGGCAAAAGTCAGGCTGACAAGAGCCTTTCAAGACGGCAACCAGCAAATCAAATAAAGGCTTTGTTCCTTCGGATTGGAATGTTTCCCTTTTCTTCCCAAATGAGACATGGATGTACAAACAATTTTGTGAGAAAAGTCTGACTCTATTGATGACCTTAGAGAGTACAAAGGTCCTTTGATAGCTGCTTGCCTGTGCTTCCACTGGCTATATTTCTTGACAGACCAGTTATTTTGTTCCTGAATTTCACATGGTTGCAAGCAGGACCAGCTGCCCGGAGGAAAAGGCTCTCCTGTACACATTTCTGTCCCTGGGAGCACTCAGAAAGAAGGAATGTGCTTTGCTTCCCCTCTCCTCTGCCTCCTCCCCGTGCCCATCACATGCATTTGCTCTGCTCTGTGACAGCTCTCTAGCTAACAAAATTAAGCAGGGCACTGTAAAATGAGTGCAGCCTGGCATCAACACTGGTGTATGTAACAGACTGAAAACTTTACTGCCTACATTAGGAAACATTAGCCAGCCTATAGAAGTCCTACAGGGTCTGTTAGTGTCTCCAGAGGGCCCCACAGACCGAGCTCTGTGAGTAGGTTGACCCTATGTGCTGCTTCCCACTGCATTGCAGCTGGAGCATCCCCTAGGAAAAGATGGTTTTAGTCATAATAATCCCGAAAAATAAAACTCAGATGAAGACTTATTTTTCTATTCTATTCAGAATACTCTAGGGTTTGGGCACTGAACTTCTAGAATAAGATAAGTTAACTGGAGACAATCCCCACAGAGAGCAACAACAATGGTTAGACATCTAGAAAACCTGATGCTAAAAAGAGTGTCCTGATATCTGATGGACCTAAATAATTTGTCTACAAAAGAAGACATTCTGACAGATATCAAATACAGTGTCCTCTATCATGGAAAGACTAAAAAATAATGGATTTAAATTTTTAAATTGCAATAAGAAAATTCATATGAAATATTATAAAAATTTAGAAATTATATGGTAGGGAATGCATTGCTAGGAGAGTTTTCCAAGTAAATATCCTTGGAGAGGAACAAGGTAGGGAAAGATGTGTCAGATATGGAGGTTGATCCTGTCTTGGATAAGGGAAAGAAGCAGATGACCTTTTGAGGTCCTTCTCAGGATGATGCTTGTCTGTTCTGTGCCCTCTGATGGAAAAAAAAAAAAAAAAAAAAAAAAAAAAAAAAAAAAAAAAACAACTTGGGTTGGGTTCGCGTGTTTTTTTTTCTTGATGCCGTCATTGGTTAGAAAGTAGATATGCAAGCAGAATCCAAATGCACAGAAAAAAAGACAGGTAGAGAAATTCTGGGCAGCATCAGACAAACTAAACAGACTGTCTGAATAGACAGAGGATAATCCAGTGAGCTACTCACTTATTAGGTTAAGGATTCTCGTGTATGCTGAGAGTTGTATGAAAAAGGGTTCTGTGAATGGGACAGATGTATCTGCTATCTTGGCTTTGCCTGCACTACACTTACCTGTGTTAAATAAACAAAGAAAGCGCTCTAAGTGTTGCTCTAAGATTGAATAATAAGTGAAACATTTCTTCTTTTGTTAGTAGCTTGTGTCCTTGCTCATTAAGTCTCAGGCTGAGCAGCCAAAGGGAGTGTTTGAGACATAAGTGCCAGAGGGGACTCCCACTGCTGAAAGCAACCGACAAGCAGCTTGAAATGTGTTATTTCTATTCCTGGAAGACCATGCTGATCAGAAATACAAGCTCTGTGTCCTTTCTTCCCTGCCCTCTCTTCTTTTCCTCTGCAGCCCCTTGAATAGCACTCAGGAAGTTCAAAACATCCTTAATCACAAACTGGTGACCAATAAAGTGAAATTATTCTTTTGTCTTTTGCTAACTAAATTAGCAGAAATCAGTTTTGGATAAACTGATCATTTTAGCTAGCAGTAAGATATATAATAACTTTTCCCTGCTTCTCTGTCTCTTTTTTCTTCAGGTTCATTTTTTAAATCACCTCACAAAAAACTCCTGCTTCTTCAAAAATCTACCAAGTCAGAATATAAGAAAAGAAATAGGAAGTCTACCCAGATTCATTGGACCTTTCAAACCCAAACTTTTCTCTCTCTCTCTCAAAAAAAAAAAAAAAAAAAAAAAAAAAAAAAAAAAAGGCATATTCACTGCTCTGAAAAGTAACAACCACCTACACCAGATCATCGTGTGCCTTTTAAGTCATTTCCTCGTGAAAATTTCCTTTTCCTTACCAAAGTCAAATCCCTCAGACAAAGCCAAGCTTTGTTAGTCCTAGCAAGAAACATTGGTTCCAGTGCAGAGGACAACTCAAGAAAAATTTCCTACCCTCTTTTTATATGTCTGTTAAGATTTTTAGCTCTAGCACAGCTACTAATCATAACTGCCTATCACCGAGAGAGCAAGACACAGTCTTTCCATCTATACCTGACACTTCCCAAAAGAATAATTGGAGCCAGTGCAGATATTGTAAAATGTTCCCTTTGTAAAGCAACTGCATGACAGAGAGATGATCTAATGTGGACTGAGCAGTGCTGTGTTTTACGTTATAAAAACTCACTCCTGCAATTATTGCCAGATGTTAGCAAACGTTCTGTGAGTCTCCCATCAAATGTTAACCACTCTTTCCAAATTCATACAGCATTCAGAAGCTGAGACTGCTGTTTGGTTACTACTGGCAAGGAAGAGAAGAGGAATTAAATAGCCTGTTTTCTTCCTTTCTTTCTACCCATAGTTACAGGGATTAAACCACTTGAGTAATAGGGAAATCCACAATGCTATTGAGACACATGAGAACTTGATTTTCAGGTCTCCTTTGTAAATGATATACCTCAGCCTCAATAATGCAATCTGCACTTCTACTTAGTCAAGTATTTAAGAATGATATTTCATTGCTAGTGTATGTCACAATTTCTGAAAGAATAAGCATCTATGTATACAGACAATATTAATTAATATACAGATTAAGTGGCTTAATGTGTTGACACCATTCACTAACATACTCTTATTTGCAGGCAGCAGAATGAAATGTATTGACCACTTCATCCTGCTTCAGAACAGCTTTTGGAGGATTTACCTGCAATTACCCACTGAAAATGAAATAAAAGATTAGTAGAAATAAGATGTCACTCTGGACTTAAGGCTTCTGTTGCTAGGGAAACCTTAGAGTTAGCATCCTGATTAGGGCAAAATTTGCTGTAACCCAGCTCTACCTTTGTCAGCATCTGTGTTCAGTACAGCTGCAGATATCCTGTTTGTTTGGTGAGGGACAGTGCTTGCCCACTGTGATCTCCTGGTTGACCGAACAGCCCTTACTGAAGGTGTCTCATCCAGAAAACAATTGCCAGAGATACATAGCAGGGGCTGCATAACTGAATTACACAGATACAACACCAGTGCAAGCAGATGGGGGAAAATGGAAAAGGCTGATGGAGCAAGGGGGATTAATTATGTTCAAAACCCACTGCCTCCAATATCAAACAATTCATGAGTACCCAGACACCCAGTGTCTGCCAACCATTCCTGCAAGAACACATTTCCTACCGGACGAAGAATAATGGAGAGACATTATTCAAGCGAGATCTTGGCAATAAAACTGCAAAAGGACTCAAAGCAGTGAAGCAAGGCCAAAGAAAATTAAAAGTACTCTTACATGTTTGTGTTTGGGCCTCCAGAGAGGAAAAATGAGTGATCACATGGAAAGTAATGGAGGTGGGAAAGGGAAAAAGAATCTTCTCAAGGGATCATGATTTGTTACATGGTCCTTGCTGAGAAATAAACTCCTTTGCATTTTTGGAGGGTCAAAAGAACTAATATCAGAAATTCTGCCTCTTCCACTTTCCCCCATAATGGGGAACCCCCATACTGGAGAGCCCTCTCTGAAGATTCTGGTGTCTGCAGCTTCATGTAGAGGCCAAAATTGGATCCAGCATAGCACTCAACACCACAAGACACTGAATAAGGCCTTTGCCTGTGTAATGGCAAGAGAACAAATTTCAGACCTGTTCAAAACACAAGCTAATGCTATACATTTGCAGAGTTTGAAAGCTTTCAAGGATCAGTCTGTAAGCATAACTGAATTACCTGTAATCAGTACCTGGCTGGATTCAGTAAAATAGATGCTTCTGTGTTTGTATTTTGAGGTAACTTCTGCTTCAACTCTGTTAGATGTATGACACTTAAAAATGCACTAGCTCCCAAAAACACTGTTAGAGAGTTACCATATTAGATGAGAAAGATTGTGGGCCATACTGTTTTTCAAAGCTTTTTTTAATATAGTGCATTACCCATCATTTCATTTAACATGAATAATGAACTTGGGCTACATGTAAATTAGAGAGTAAATTTATAAAATTATCTCATATTTAAGTTACTGGTTTACTTTGTACCTGCCCTTCGGGAAAGAATAACCATCTTTAAGAGGAGAAACTGAAATTTTGCATGCTCAGATCATGACCAGAAACACCAAAACCAAACCACTTTATTATTAGTTCTTTCTTCTTTAATGTTACCCAAGTGCTGATTTTTTAAAATTATCTGGGATTAATATCTTAAATATGCACAGACGTTCTTGCATTCTTCTAACCACAACTTCAGTACCAAAAGAAACACTAGAAATGCCAGGACTGTAGGAGTGCTGAAAACAAAATTATATTCAGAGCTCAAGAAATATAGCTTGTCTGTGTGCTTACAAAGCTTTCCATTTCTTAGATATTTGGAGAGTTCAGCACTGAAATTTAAAGGGTGTCAATATTGGGTCTCAGGTGTATTTTAGCTGCAGTGACTTAATTAATTACTGCTTCCAGCAGTCCACCACTTCTTTCTGTAGTAGATTATAACACATTATATAGGGTATGGCAAAAAGCAGGGTGCGTCCATTCCTTAGCCACCACAGGTCACAACTAAATGAGTCATTACTCTGAAATTCTCAATGCTGCGTCTCTGAAGAGAGAAAAAAAATATTCAGCATTTTGCTTAGGTGGAAGACTTCTTTCAGGTCTTAGTAATTCTAAGCAAGTCATCATCTGATTGCTAAATAATGATGAAACCGACTTTTATTCTCTTATGACTGCGTTTATTTCATTAAAATTTTCTTCTCACTTTTTTTTTTTTTTTCCCTATCAGCTACAGGTTTCCTATCAGCTATAGGGAAGAGTCCTTACGTTGGAAAGTTGTGTGCATATATAGATACATATTTTGCACATTTATAATATTTATATAATTAAACTCTCCACTCTCCAGTAGTGACTTGACCAGTTCATAGTGATTTAATGGCAGAAACTTTGCTACTTTGGAGGATATCAGAGCATTTAATTTCTAAAAAATACTAAATCAAAACATTCTGGTTTGTAATATACTGTAGTGTATTCTAGCCATAACTGTGAATCTCTTTTGTCCTAAGATTTGAAGGGTCAGTATTAACAAAATAAGTGAATGGTACTATGTATAGAAACACAGCTGAAGGGATACTCTTCCAGATACAGTAAATGGATTTCCTTTGTTCTTTTCCCCATGAGTTTTTCCAATGCATAAGTTCAGTCAGAAGACAGACCAAAGCATAACAACTTCTCAACCCAAACGAGTAAGACCATAAAGTTGTTTTTATTACCTGCACATCATAAAATAGCACCAAGGTGCTATTCACACCCCCATTATGATAGGTTGACTCCAGCCAACAGCCAAACACCACAGAGTTACTTGCTTGAATTCCCTCTTCAATTGGATCTCTCCCTTGACATTATACTCCAGGAAGTTTCTGGTCATTTTTGCTCCAAGTGGCCTTCTTATGTCCCTGCATATCATGCTGGTAATGACAGTTCAGTGGAGGTCCTCTTAGACCTAGAGAGTGTATTCTGTGGTCAAAGGCTGCTGCATACTGATGGCCTTATGATGGTCCCCAGTCAGATCCTGCTCACTCCTCGCTCCCACAGGACAGGGGGATAATAGAAGGAAGGCGAGAAGACTCCTTTGAGAACATCTTCTCCTCTGAATGGTGCTGGACACGATCTCCTGGAGGAGAACTCAGGGCTCTGCCTTTGAGTACACTAAGGCTGAGATGGAAAACCATCTCCTAGCTCTCGTGATTGTCCTAGGAGTCAAAATGAACACAGTGGATTAGGTTTACATAGCAAGGTTTTGGTAGCAAGGGAACTGTAGGGATGGCATCTGTGAGCAGAACCCAGCAGCTGCCCCATATCAGATCAGAGCCAGCCCCAGCTGGCTCCACAAGGGACCCGCTGCTGGCCAGAGCTGAGTCAGTGAGAAACACTGTTTGGGCCTCTGGGAGAGCTGACTGAAGAAAGGGGGCGGGGAGGGAATCAAAATAAATAAATAAATAATGCTGTGCAGCAGCAGCTGGGATTGAGGAATGAGAAACAGCCCTGAAAAAAAAACACACCAAACTCAGTGCAGCAGGAGGACAGGAGGTGCTCTGGGCACACAGCAGCAGTTCCCCTGTGGCCTGTGGAGAGGCCCCTGGTAGAGCAGGCTGTCCCCCTGCAGCCCATGGGTCCCACATGGAGTAGATCTCCACGCTGCAGCCCCCCCATGGGTGGAGGAGCCCCCAGTGGAGCAGGTGGAGGTGGCCTGGAGGAGGCCCTGGGCTGGAGCAGCAGGCTGTGGAGGGCCCATTTTGGAGCAGTTTGCTCCTGGTGGATGGACCCCATAGTACAGAGCCATGTGGGAGCAGCTCTTGAAGAGCTGCTGCCTGTGGGCAGCCCCTGCAGGCTCAGTTCAAGAAGGATGGCATCCTGTGGGAGGGACCCCACGTGTAACAGGGGCAGAGGGGGCTCTGAAGGAGTGGTGGAGACAAAGCATCAGGGAGTGACCACAGTCCCCATTCCCCGTTCCCCTGCGCTGCTCAGGGGGAGGAGGTGGAAGAGGGTAGATTGGGGGGAAAGGTGTTTTTAGTTTGCTTTTAGTTCTCACTACTCTAGTCTGTTAGTAATAAGCAGTAAGTTACATTAATATTCTTTATGCTGAGTCTGTTTTGCTCATGGTGGTAATTGGTGAGTGATCTGCCTGTCTCATCTCAGCCCATGAGCTTTTTTTCATCATATTTTCTCCACCTATTCTTCTGAGTAGAAGTGAGAGAGCAGCATGGTGGAGCTCAGCTGCCCATTGGTGTTAAACAACAAACCAGAAGCAGATGCTGACCAGTCCATATCAGCATTCCTAATTAGAAGAGGGTGGAGAGATTTGTGGCTGCATTGTTAATCTCTGGTGTAGTAAAACACTGTTTTCATGGCAAATATTCATTACCAAAAGTATGGTAATTAGCGTCGATCTTAGCAGCACATGTTGTGTGTGGATGCACATTATAAAAGCTGTCAACAGAAGACAAATGTAAGCACCCTTCCATAAACCATTTCTCCCGTGTTTTTAACTCCACACACTGATGAAGCTATGCATTACATGCATATCCATCTGTGGTGCCTCATGGAAATCAGAGCTGCATTCCAAGTTGGGACAGGGCCTTGAGTAAAAGGGTACCATGTTTACTGTGGTTTGCATGATGCTTCCTAGAAGAAGTTCTGGAATTTCTGCTCCTGGGGTGGCCTTAGGCTCCAGGCTGCTCATATTAGCTGCTCATAGTAGAGGAATTTTCACTGTAAGAACAGGAAGGAAATTCTGAAGTAGTAAAAGAAAAAAGATACCCACAAAACTAGGAAAAATGAGGAAGGAGATCACAAGAAGACACAGAAGAGATTATATATGTCTAGTGAAGAAAATGCTTCAGTGTCTGCCCTTTCATAATGAGTAATCAAAACAGGAGTATGATTCCACCAGAGTATTTTGGAAATACAGTGTTTTCTTTTCTAGATTAAGTTTATGGATTACTAGAACTCTAAAAACCAATGATCAGAGACAGGTGCTGTCTGAATTAAATGAACAACCATTGTGCACAGAAGCAGTAACCTTGAGGAAAAACACATTTGAAAATATTCTTCACAAGCATTCATCAAGCCAGAATTTTGCAGTTCTTTTCATGTTCCTTCTGTCCAAAGCATAGCTCCTGGTAATGTCTGTCCTGGTGATGAAGGTAAGAGTAAAATTTATCTGTGCAACAGGAAGGAAAAAGACATCTTCAGACTCCTTTGAAATTTTGTAGCCTTGTACCAATGGCAAAACAAAAACTAGAAGAGAAATCCTGATTCCATTGACATCAATGGCAAAAATCCATTAAATTCAGTTAGTTTAGGGTTTTGTACCAGAAAGCCATCCAGAGACTGATAATGCAGAATATGGGCATCATTAACCATCCCACCAAAGCAATCCTAAGTTTAGTATGTGGACTGTAATATAGGTGGGTTACCCTGCTCGGTTACTACTATGGCTGATCTAATTAGTTCAGGGCTAGTACACTGAATGCAAATGTAGGCATAACCTGAGACAGTCATTGCAACAATTAATATGAATGAGATAAACTTTCCCAGCCAATGACATTTTGCCATGTCAAAGACTTTGCTCCATAAAGAAAGCGTAGTGAGAGCTTCAGTCAAAAGGTGCATTTGTCCATGGGAAGATTCCTTTTTAAAAATCTGCTCTTTTTCTGATAGAGCCTGTCTTCCAAACAGTGGAATTTGAAGCTGAACATCTGTGAAATGAATATTTTCAGTACATGCTAATTCAGAAATATGCTGCAGGCAAAAAAGGTGCAGCAGCTGTGAGCACCACAGGTTCTGGTTGGGTGCCAGTACAAGGCAGTCAGTACGCAGCAGACCTTGACCACTGTATACACTCTCTAGATCTGAGAGGACCTCTGCTGAATAGTCCTTACCGGTGGGCAGGAAAACAGCAGGATGACCACTCGGAGCAAAAGTGACTGCTAATTTCCCAATTTTCCTCTGTATAAGGGGAGAGATCCAATTAAAAAATCAGAACTGGAAAGTGTAAGAAAGTTCCTGATGATTAATCCAATTACCTGAAAGAGATACTGGAAAAGAATAAGTTTAAGAAACATCCACAGAAGCCATGAATAAGCTTTGACCAGTGGCAGGATTGATTTTCTACTCAGCAGAGAAGCTGCACCTGGAAAATATTCACCCTGGATTCCCTGTATATATGTATACATATTTATATTACTAAAAAGGATGGGGGAAAATGCTGATGAAATGATTCCTGTGTCAAAAATGTTCAATGATTATTAAAAGCTTGTTTATATTAAACAAGCAGCTACAGGTCCCACCTTATTTTGAGGACCCACCATGTCAGATGTGCTATGTGGGTCAGATGTTACAGTATGTGTGATATGTAATATTTGGGAGCCTTCTTTGAAAAGATTACATCAGTTGAAAGATAGACAAAAGGTAGACAAAAGGAAGTGCTGTCTCTTTTTCTGTATGTATATGGCTAACTATATTTTGGAGCAGAAGTTGAGCAGGGCTGGAAGGGGTCAACAAGAAGGAAGGAGCAGCCAAAGAGCAGCAGCAGGGAGGTAAGAACCCGGCCCGGACTTGATTAAATCCAGCTGAGGCAGAAGCTGTTCTCCCACTGCAGCAGAAAGCAAAGTGACACAGCTCGCCACTAGCCTGCAGAGCTAGAAACACTGCTGATCACATCCAGTGTAAGCATAAGCAGTGTGTCCTGCTGAGAAAGGAGGAGGGAAACAAGGTGCCATAAGTGCCAAAGCAGCTAGAAGAAATTTTTTTCATGAAATGGTGAGAAGGAAGAGTAGGAGCCAGAGTTTCAAACGGGACAACTCCAACTTTCACCTTCATCTGCTTTCCATCAAAGTAGGACTCTTGAGCATGTGAGACTGAGACAACCACTTCAAAAGTTCTAAGGATCATTTGGCCTTGTTACAGATTTTTGGGGGGTATAAAAGGAGACCTTTGCCTTTCCAGCCTCCTGTTCTTCTAATGTTTATCATCAGGATGCTATTAAAGCATAAGATAGTTGTGAAGAGAAGATAAAAACAGCCGGAGAGCCTACCACATGATCATGATGCTTGATCTCATGCACAATTGCTCCTGAAGCTGTGGCCCCATCTTCCATCTCTCTGGGTTACCTGTGATGACCACCCACTGCTGAAGAGAGCTGGATATGTGGAAGCTAACTACGTCACTCCAGAAGGATTTTGGTGCAGAGACTACAGCTCTGCAGCTGATTATCTTATATTTCAGCCTCTCCAGTGACAATTTCCCCTATCTCTAGTGTTTCTGAGAGAAAACAAACAAACAAACAAACAAACAAACAAAAAACAGCTGCAGAGGAGGCATGACAACCAGGGAAGTGACCTTACAAAATGCACGTACACACAGTACATAAGTATATTCCCTCTTTCTTTCTCATCATTCTTTAGGCCAGGTCCACCAAGCAGTGTTTAGTGTACTTATGTAAGCAGTAGCAGTACTAACAAAGACAAGAAGTAGAACATTTTTTCTTGACTGAATTAAAACCAGTCCTACGCAAACATGAGTAAAATGGATGAATATTCATGTCCTAGTTTGAATATGTGGTTTGTCAGCTATTTACCTACATGTATTTAACACCCACAGAAGGCCTAAGGCAGATGCCATAGACTTTCTTCCACTTGCTTTTGCAGAGATCTTACAGAAACCCCAAAGGAGTTACATTACTGCCATTATGATGCTATGAATGACTGATAGAAGTATATTATTCTCCAATGTTGGTTGGCTTAATGTAAGCCAACGTGCAGCTGGTGCATAATGGCTCGGGACTAATTCTACTGGATCCTCAGCTATGGCCTTTGGGAGCCCAGGAAAGCTGGCTTATGTTTCTTATGCTGTAATTTTCTTCTTTGTTTTGTGCCTCAAAGAGTGATCCAAGCTGGGTCTTGGGGCTAAATATGATGTTTCAGTACCTATAACTAGATCTGGATAACTGCAAATGAGGGAAGACAGTTCTTTCTGATTCCTCCATGTTCTTGCCCCACATGATTGGGAGATACATTGGAAATTAGTTTAATCTTGATTTGACTATTCAACAATAGTAATATGCATATCTATAGACTGTTTACTGTGACTTTAGTGAAGCCATTTATTAAATGGTTTATTGTAAGTAGCAGTTTGAATAAATCCCTGATTCTGTTAAAAATAACACTAAGAGTAACTTCCATATTCATTGAATTTTAGGAGAGAAAGAGAAAAATCCCATTTGTCTGCAAGATCTCAGTCATGATTACAGTAAATCTACAAAGGTCTATGGCCATAGTGGAAAGACACCTGGTAGCAAGACAACCTCTTAGAAATACAAAGGAGTCTTTGTCAAAGGAAGGCGCGTTGCAAAAATCTTTTTCTCCCCCTCCAACACCTTCCTTGAGCACACAACGTATCAGCATGATCCCTTTGTGAGAGGGATCTATTCACCTATATCTCTGGGGATCATCTGGAGAGCTAATAATTATTGAGACTCTTGTTTTTCTTTCTCATTATCTTATTCTGTCTGCCTTTGAAACATCTGAGTACAGGTTGGCCCTTGATGTTATGGCTATCTTGATATGACAGTTTCCTAATAAACATCTGGTGTCATGGTAATTTAATGTTCAACAGAAACCAATCTGGCTTGGTCTCCTTTTCTTTTGACTGCAAAAGGTTGTTTGTTTTTTTTTCTAGGCTGGAAGATAGTATGTGTGTTCAGAAAATAAAGGAAAATAAGGAGATGAAACTATGCTTATGTACACACCGGGAAAAAAAAAAAAAAAAAAAAAAAAAAATGTAATGCATGAAAATTTGCAATGTAATAGGTGAGTACACCAGGAGAAATGTCTTTCAGATATGAGAGCATGGGGACAGGATGTTACTGACTCAGGAGATGGAGAGAAATGGGGATAATGCAACCCCAAAATGTTGTGCAAGGGAATGAGGTGCTCTGAGTTATGCTGGGTGCCATAGAGGTAGCAGTCTATTTTCGCAGCCTGTGAAGCCCAAGATAAACATGAGCTGTTAAAACAGAATATTTTCTTTATGTCGTTATTTTAGAGGAAATTTCAAAAGCATTCTAGAAACTTCCACAATGGCAAGGTATTCCTATTTAGTAACAGCACAGTTCTTCTGTCACTGGGGAAAATATAATATTTTAAAAGACAAGAACCTAACCAGCAGAATGGTATATTACAGACTGGAGTAAAGATTTTTTGTTACCTGGATCCCTAAACATCAGATATTTCTAAAGGAACAGTTGGGTTTGAAAATGCTATTATATATTAAATCGCTTAATTAAAGAACAAACAAAAAAGAATGCCAATGCTTTTTTTACTTTAAAAGTTTTTAATGTTGCATTGTTACATTAGACTTCATCAACTGAGATGACAGTCTAAATGGAAAATTTTCTTCCTCCTAAAAGGATCAGTAAAGCATCAGTGTTAGCCTATCCTCATATCTAGTCACAGTATTTAGAATAAATCACTCAGTAGTTCATACCTTAATGCATTTTTAGCCTTTTTTTTTTTCACATTTGTAGTAAAATGAAACTGTGTTTCCTTGCTCTAGTAGTTGGTTTGATTTCTTTAGTTTAAATAACATCTCTTCAACTCCTGCCATTCCAATGTGCCAACTTTTAACCCAGGAGAATGGTGAAACACATTCAGAAACCCAAATATTACCCAGCCTGATCCCTTCTGCACATGAAATGAGCATTCTGCAAATACAAGCCCTGTTTGTTGATTCCCATCTTCAAACTTCTCTCTTCATTGCACTGGAAATAACTTTAAGAAGATTTCACTTATCTGTGCATAATCACAAGACTTTCTCTGGGGCCTACAGAAACAACTGTAATGTTTTAGCACAAGAAAGAGAGAAGGCTGTAGGCAAGGACAGACAATGAAATGGCTTACAGATACAAAGGCTGTGTGGCAGTCTCTTCCAAAGTCCTGGATATCTTGTGTTCAGTATCCCTTTCCTCCTCCCATGGGTCTCTTGGGGATCATCCACCAGTGGAAATCATGCCCAGAAATTCCTTGCTGTTCACCTTTTGCTCTTTTTTTTTTTTTTTTTTTTTTTTTCATCAAGGGCAGGTGGAGTCCAGGGTGTTCTTTGACACCTGTAGTTAAACTACTCTGAATGCTTTTTGTATAGGATTAAATCTAGGTCCTTGCCTCTTCTCAAGCACTTCTCGGATCATTTTGTCACTCTCTGTGAAGATTAAGATGAATAGCTACAGCTATCCCTCCTTTTATGTGTATAAAGAGTGCAATTTCTACATCTGAGGTGTGACAACAGATGCAAGGAATTAGATGTAATTGCAGTATTGTCACCCTTAGTTAACGAAACATTTGGAGTAATTAAAAAGTGGTAATATAACAGATTAGTATCACATGTTGGCTTTATTATGTATAACTATTACATTTGTAGCTTGACAATTTTTTGCTGTGTTCTGCATTTTGGGAGCTTAACACAGAATTAAATGTCAGGGTTGTCGTTTGCAAAATCTTGATGAGTGGGTGCTATTACCCTATTACCTTAATAATGTATATTATCTATAGCATCTATAACATCTGTAGCATCTATATTATCTATACTATCTATATTGGCATTATGGGTATTATTATAACCCATTAAGGCTATGAAATGTCTTGCATAGACAATGCTTGTTTACACTGTAAACAAGCATTGCTGTAAACAAGCATTTCACTTACACAGAGGTTTGGTTTTTTGGTTTTGTTTTTAAACAAAGTTCCCTAGGGAATTTCTGTAGTATTTGTTTTGCAAGACACGCTCCACTGAGGTCCATCAGCCAGCATGCAGGACTTGGGGAGCTCTCTGCCCGTGGCGAAACACTGCAGCTTCAGAAGCAGCTGCTGAGATCTGCACCACGATGTTTCCAGCCCCTCCTGCCCAGCAGTTCCCCAGCCTCTCCCACTTTGGATGAGAACTACCAAATGGAGCATGCAGAATAGAAAAGCCAGTCTTGGCTGTGCATCTGATCTCCAGATGGGACCTTTCCATCTATTTCCTGAAAACCCTTTCAGGAAGTAAGGCTTGAAAGGAGCAGGGAAGCACCCGCACCAAGGCTAGGGGTGAGGCATGGAGAAGACAACATTGTTTGAGCCACAGAGCTGTTTCTCCAACTTCTGACATGGTTTTTCAACCAGTGGCAGAAGAAAGCAGCTCCCCATGTGTTTATTTGATGCTGGCTTCATCCCAAAGCTGTGCTGCTGTGCTTTGAAAAAAAAAAAATAAAAAAATCTCATCTTGGTACCAAATGCAGAGATGAAGATGGAGCAACCTGCTTCAACCACTGCTCCATTTCCCAAGTCATCTCCTCTTCAGCTACCTCTAGATTTCCACCTGAGGGTCGCTAAGGTTCAACATTATTGCTGGTAGCATCAGTAAAGGGTGTGTTGGTTTGATGGAGCACACAGAGATATTGTTATATCCTGAATCAGGAGGCAGCGTTAGGCTGCAACCAATAGACAGAGCAATTAAAATGCTTACTGCTGTCATCTTCAGTTTGCATTTAAATGTGTGTGCTCTGAAATATTCACGTAGCCTTACCTGTGCCTCTGCCCTTCTGCCCTGCTCCATGAAGCAGAAAGCAGACTGGGATAAAAATATCATCTAGCTCACCAAAAATTTATGCTTTCTGAGCTACCTCAGAGAATTTAGACATTGATTAGCTGGGAGTAAGCAGATACAAAGCTTAGGGATCTATTAATGGAATATCAATACCTCAAAGCTTGCAGGTTGAAAAATCAGGATACGCACTCAAAGAATCCTGTGGGATTGTTGTGCTTTATTTTGAAATCTCATTATATTTTGGTCATCTGGATTACTATTATTTTTAACTCCTGCATTACCCTTTTCTGAGGGGGTAAACTTTTAGTAAAATCCAAGAGAAACAGAGTGAAGAGACTCTCTGATTCCTGATGAAGGTCTGGGGTGATTTCCCTGTTGGGAGGCCTCCCCTTATTGCTGCTGGACTCAGCCTGTTTTATATTTGCTGTGCCTCCACTCCTAGATGCCATCTTCTCTACTACCTTTGCCCTAGCAAGGCAGGTTGGCCAAAGAAAGTGAAATAGGCTGTAAGTTTTGGCAAATCACTGAGCATGTCTTGCTTTTTTTTTTTAACTTTTCATTATTATCACTGCAGGCCTCCAGGAAGTGAAGGGGAATGGGTTGGACCTCCCACACTGATGCCACATCCAGCATCCTTCTGTCCTCTACAGTACTAAGAGAGCTGGTCGTATGCTCAAGGGAAGGTGACCAACAGCAGCATCTAGTGGCTCAAGCATGGTTTCAAAGCAGATTTTGTCTGCAGCCTTCAGCCACTAGGAATTTTTTTGCACATTGAAACGAAGTAAGATTTCTCCAAAGTTAAAACACTTGTGAAAGTATGCTACTTGGCAACCTTGGTGCACAGAGAGGTTTTACAGCTGGGTGAGCAGTTTTAATATACCACCTCTCGTGTGCAGACACCTAATGACCTCTGTGGGATGACTCAAGGCCAAATCAATAGTGAGTATTTGAATATTGAGAGATGTGAATAACAACAGAAGAAAGAAGATGAATGACAAGGCGGTGAGGCAGAGCTCATGGTAACTGTGTTTGCAGAGCCAGGTTGATGAGCAGCTTCCTCCAGTGCTGCCAGAGGCCATTTGCTGTGTATGCAGTGGGTGAACACCTCTGTCCACAGTGCAGGCTCAGCAGATGTGCCCACAAACCAGCTGTTTGCCTGGGCAAAAAAATAAATACCAAAAGTAAATGCTGATTTCCCCACAGTCCAAGCAGCAGATTTTGTCGTGTATTTTTGGGAAGCGGTTTGAATATTGGAATGTAGCAGCTTGGATCAAAGCGGACTTCCCACTCCTGTCCATGCAGGGCTGCTAAATGATTTGGTCACAGATGCTTACAGAGGCTTTGCCTGTTTCCCTGGACCTTACAGGGTCTCTCAAGAAATGTTGTGTTTTACTTGTGTGCCTGGAAAACTGCAGAAAAAGAAGACGTGTTCCTTTTATTCTTCCAGTGACTCAGATACATCTCTTTCTTCAGAACGTTGCAGTTCTGCAGAGAGGGAGGTTTCCTCTACTGTTTTCCTCTACATTTCTCTCTACTCAAGGGGTAACAGAATCAAGAATTTAAAAAAACTGCCAACAACTTGGGAGGTTCTGCTGCCTGCCACCACTAGGCAGAAATTGGAGGTCTTGCAAATTCAATAACTTGAATACTAGGTACTGACTGTTTACTGTAAACAAGGATCAGTGTGGTTTGGCAGATAATTAATCTCCCGATAAGCCTATTTACCTGCAACTCACCTCCCTCCCCTACTATTTCATTCCTGGCTCTATCCTATTAACTCCCCACACATATTTTAAGCATTTATACTTGTTTTCTCTGCGTAGCTGATTCCAGTCAGTAACAGGTCATAGTCCCTGCTTCTTACTTTCTGAGAGTAGGCTTCTCTATGCTAACGTCTGGTTGGCTTGTTTTTAATCTTTATTTTTCCCCCCAGTACAGAGCATTTCACCCTCTGATCTGGAATGAAGTGCTCACCCCTACCAGCCTGCCTCACATAAGTATGTGGTTTTAGGTGTAATTATTTTACATGGTGTTTCTCACCTGGCAGTGAATTGCTGTGGTAACAGGACTTGTGTAATTGCCTGTGAGATACAGGGCTTCATCTAAACACACCTTTCCCAGCAGATTTGAGTCTCCTTTTATCTCGATGGTAAACTCCCTGATGTTTGGGATTTCTTTTTATTTGAAACAAATATTTGACATATACTCTGGGGGCACCCAACCTTGAGCAGAGCAGGGTGCCATACCTGAGTGGGATGGCACTAGGGCAGAAGGGTGGCGTGGCCCCAGAAATTTCCATTTTACCAACATGAGGGCAACTGTGTTCATCTGGCTCCGAGCATCCCCACACACCCTTGTGCACCTTGCTTTTACCTCCCCATCTCCTGGAAGGAAAACAGCCAAGGACCTGAAATAACCCCAGTTAGAAAATATTATGTGTGTAGTTTTTGCAACAGTTTTCTGTGCAAAGAAAGGAAAGAGTGCAGCAGGCAATTTTTGCACAAAATTCATCCCTGACAAAGTGCAGCAGTTCATGAACGTTGGATTAACAGATACAAACCTGTATTGCATCAGGTTATGAAATTTGTCTCTCACTGCTCATCCTCTTGCCTTGGTATCAGATTCTGCAAATTACCTGGCAACTTCTGAAGGCATTAGTGCCTTTCTCTGTTGTGTCTGTAATAATATTAAGGCTGAAATGACTTTCTTATAGGTTTAAAAATATCCTAGTGTCTGCTTCAAATCTGACTGAAGATAATAGGAACTGGCTTAAGTGATTCCAGTCAAGGTCTGGAGACTACAAAAAGCTTGCTAGAAGTTGGTCAGAATTACCTGTGTATTGTTACTGCTATGTGTCTGTTTGAGCTAACACAGGTAAGGGTTTCCTCAACAAAAAGGCTTTGTGAAACAGCACTACTGACATACTTAATACATTTTTAGCAATGTATGCTGGGTTATGATTATGATTTTGTGATTAGTGAGAATGTAGTTTTCTGCTGTGCCAGGCTAGTTTTTTCTAATCACACCACCTTCACGCCACCTTCAGTAAAGAGATGTGCAGCCTCTGCCTGGGACACAGGGAAAACCAAGAAAGTTAATCAGCTGGAGTAAAAGTGGAAAGATCTGGGATGTACCTATACTCTGAGTAGACTTTATTAGTCAAAAAAAGAGTAGCCATTACTGGAGCCAAAATTCATAAGATTTTATGGTAGCTTTCTGACAAAACTGTGCATTTTGGAGCCTGTAAAATTTGCAAGATTTGAAGAACTCTTAAAAAGAGCTTAAGAACTCAGAGAACAGCTTTTGCATAGCTTAGTGCTCATGTTGGTCTCTGTTCATCTCTACTTGCTGTCAAACTGAGAAGAAGTATCTTATAATGAGAGGTCCTGCCTCCAAGTTTCTAATGTAGAAGCTCCAAATACAAGCTTCTTATCATTGCATGTGTGATGTTTTCAAGCCAGCCCTTCTTCCACAGCTGGTGGTTGCTGACAATATCTTTACTTCAAAACATCCTAATACCTACATCTCTTTCTAATTCTTGAATTTGTGATGTGCTAAAGTGATTTTTTTGTTGTTGTTGTTGTTTTCAGAAATATAGGGGAAGGGGAAAAATATATTGCATATTAAAACTACAGCCTTTGAGACTGACTCCTTGACATGTTCTCCTCCAAAGACTGCTTTCCAACTTAGGCATGAAACAGAGGAGGGAAGAAGGAGCAGCACATCCAGCCATGAAGCCTCGTGTTCCGTTGGAGAAAACTGTTTCTGCCAGAACATGAAACAATTCCTGTTTCACTGCCAAAACAATTGTTTGATGTGTGCTCCCTAATAGCTCATAATGAACCACAAACAAGCTTTTAAAGTACGGATAAGGACACACATGCTTATAATGTTCATGAACATCCAGAGAATTTAACAAAGTGCCAAAGAATAATTCGGCTTAAGGGGGGATGCAGTGTTCTGCTAATTAAAACAATGGTTCTCTGAACTATAGCATTTCCTCTCCTTGAGATATTTAGACACTCAAATTCTTCCATTCTTCCAAATAAGTGTTCCTCCAATCAGTATGTTAAAAGTAAAATAGAACACTGATCCTGAAAGGTGATGCACGTATTTGGTTCCCTCCCTCCACAAATTCAGTGGATATTTGTGCAGGAAATGGACTCAGTTGGGCCATTTGTTTAGGATCACACAAATCTTACAGTAGTGAGGACTGAGGTTTTTCTAACATAGAATATTTGACCTACAGAAGCATCTGTTTAATACAGTTGGCACTGATAGTCTGCTTCAAACCTGTTGAAATCTGGATGCACATCCCCTTTGACTTGGGTGGCCTTCAGTTTCTGTCCTCCCTTTTTTTTCCTGTGATCTCTTCTTAAAGGTTTTTAAAATAAGACTGTTTATTCTTGTAATAAAACAGATTTTAAAGGGAAATTAGTGGATATCCAAAGCACTTACCTAATGTTTTCCATCCACATATCTCAATCATATTAAGATTTGAATATATGTGTGTTTTATATCCACTTTTGACCACTGGGATAATAAAAGCACACAATGTCCAGATGAGTCACCCAAGGTCAGAGCAAGTCAACAGCTTAGAAAGAAATTCAGATCACCTTAATTTCCCAGGTCTTACCCACAAGAGAATGTTGTCTTTTACATGAAAGGAACAACAACAAAAAGCTTTTATTCATTTACAGGAAGAAAAAACACAAGTACCCCTGAGGATGACAATAAATTATTAGTCCAAACCTCACAGGTTTTTATGCTGTATGATTTACAACATCCAGCAAAATTCAACAGTTACAACATTAAATAATAGAGAAAAATTAAAAACTATAAAAAAGAAAAAAATGTATTATTTGAATAAAATATGGTAAGGAAGCAGAAATCAGTGAGGCAGGAAGATGCAAGCAAAAGTATTGCGATGGACTGGAAGGATGAAGTCTCATGCACCAATGTGGTGAGTTTATATTAATTTACTTATAACAACAACTTTTACCCAAGTAGAAAGGTATATAGTGCATAAACATACAGAAGGAAAATCATGCTAAAATACAGCTTTAGGTTGAGCTTAGGATAGCTCACTATTGCCTTAGTTAATGCAAGTAGTTCCAACACAGTTGTTGGTACTATTTGTGTAACTAAAAAAAGCAAGGTCTCTGGGGCCTTTAACTTGGCCAAATGCTGAACAGCTGAAACATATTTTTATTATTTATTTTTTTTCTGACTACTATCTCGAAGGATATTCTCAACAAAAGCCTGTTTTGTTTCTTCTCTTATTTTAAAAAAGTTCAGGCCTAAGCAAGGACAGCAAAGTGGTAGAAGAAGATGGGGATTGTTGAAAGAAGGAAACCTGTGGTTGATGCACAGCCAGAGACGCAGAGCAATCCACCCTTCCTGAGGCCAGGAGCCCTGTTAGTCCTATTCTTGCTTCTCTTCATCTGCTGCAAGCCATTGACAGGCCAGATCCATGCCCATGATCTCTATATGTTCTTGTACTATAAGATGCAGCATAATTCCAGGTGCTAATTAAACCCACAGACAACAATGTAATATGCACATATGTGTGCAGCTGTTTAGAGTACATTCCCATTTGCATCACCTTTAGAAATGTGTGAACAACTGGCTATGTTATACCAGACATAAAACTCTAGGAAGAAACGTGTATGGAAAGAAATTGTTATGTGGACGCAAGCCCAGAGGACACAAACTTCTCAGTAAAGCAATGAAAACCAGCCTTTCAGGTAGGGCATTGAACTCAAGAGAGTTAGGTTCAATTTTCCAGCAGTTCAGCCACAGATTTTTTATTTTTTATTTTTTATTTTTTTGATTCTGAGCAGGTTAAATAGACACATCAAAACACAGTTGCAGACAAATCAAAGCCCATGAAAATTATCTCCCGTCATCCTATACAAGATACCTTTAATGCCAGTGTTTCTCAGAAGCCAGAAGATGCTTCAGGTACCCATTGAAACTCTGAATGAGCTCCTCTCTCTGGTCATCTGCCTGGTGGTGAGAGGGCTATAAACTGGAGTAAGGGCATTGGGAATTTACCCTGAGAGTCATGTATTTTTTTTATTACTAATACTAGCTATTATTTAATTCACTTTGGTTTTAGGAACTACTATGAGGCCTGAGTTTCTTCCCCTGTGTTAATAAGAGCATTCCCATTGCCATCACTGGATATGCAGTGAGGCCTGGTGCACAAATAGCCAATGCATGGTTTTTGTTACTGAGGCTGTTATTCATTCTCTGTGCTTATGCAGCTTTCATGACAAAATTCAGAAAGCAATTATGTAGAATATCATTTGGGTACATGTCTCTGGAGGTACATGGGAAAAAAGCCACTAATGGAGTCATATTCTGGCATCGTGGGCCACTTTCCCCCTTTAAAAAAAAAAAAAATTAGCATTTCCAGTAGATTTCCAGCCACTTTTGACCCCTCTGATCCCAGGGGTAAAATAGCTATGGAAAACTCTGCCATTTAGGAAAGGCTGTTTCTGTGCTGTACCAGTATATTTGGTAGAAAAGGTTACCAGGCCAGAACATGCAGTTTCCTTTTATCTAGTAGGGAGATTTCCTCTCTAATGCATGCAGACAATTATAAGAAATTGAAATGGATTGGGATTTCCAGCCTAGTCTAAGATCATTGCTGGACATTTTTGAGAAGGCATGTGGTATGTTGTCACACTGGGATTGTGCTGTAGATGTTTACTTGTTCTAGCTCTTCATCTAGGACCTCACTTAAAACATTTCATATGTTAGAAAAGCACAGTGAGAATAGATCCACTATATAAAGATGTTTTGTATATAAAAAGGTTGGCAGCTTAAAAGGTCAAGTTAAGTGAAATATAACCATTGTTTTTTTTCTATCCAGAAGTCCCATGTCTGTATTTCTATACCCTCGAAGGTTGGCCAAATGTCCTTTATTGTCCTGTTTCACTTAAATATTTAAACATGTTTATACTTATGAATACTTACATAGATGACAAGCTTAGGCAGGGCGGGGCACTATTTTTTAATGTGCCAAATTTTTGATTGAATACTTCTCTGTTTTGGAAAAGAGACAGTAACTAATCAGTTGTCATGCTGTGAGGGCAAAGCTAATAGTCATTAAAATAATAGACTAATCCTACCAGGATTTAAAACTTGCTGTTTCTGCAGTGTGATGCAGATTGGCAACGAAGTCCAAACCAACTAGACTGTGTAATTCACATCATCTTGCCATCACTCTCAACACATGTAACAATTTATCTTCCTTCTAGACTGTGTTGACTTTTGTACAGTTGAGTCTCATATTGAAAGCACAAAGAATTCAGGAAAGACTGACTTGGGCTCTTAGTTGATCAGTAGAAGGAAAAACAATAAAAATACAATAAAATAAATAAATAAATAAATAGATAAATAAATAAATAAGCATGGCATTTTCACATGGCAAATAACTGTCTAGATAACAGGGCTGTAGAATTTCTTATATGCTCTACAACGTGGGATCAAAAAATCAGATATTAACATATATCTGAATACAACCTGGAGACCTAAGAATTTTTGTTCTTTAGTCTTACAGACATTTATATCAGGTCACTGTATGATAATCCAAAGGTTTCTGGAGTTCAGTAAATCTTCACGAGTTAATAAGTAAGGCTTATTACTTATTACTAATTACTAATACCTGTTCTAACAGCAACACTTTCTGATGCATCAGACAGATTCAAAACAAAACTTTTTTTTTTTCTGGTATCCTGCTCCAAAAACTATTCCATTCTTCACAATGTGGATAAATTCCTGCAGATGGAGAAGTACCAGTATCTAATTCCTGTGGAACTGTTAGTCTCTTTTTGGTATTTTATGGTGGCACTGTTACCATACAATATCACCACAATGCTGAGACTCCAGAGAGTCTTCCCCATGGCAAATCATGGGTTTCTTTGAACATTACACCTTTACAGAGATCAAGGAGGCCCAGGGACTTAGCCTTCATTACACACGGTATGAGTTTACTAGTTATAGCTCAGGGACAGCTGGAAAGATATAATGGAGACATTTGTTGGAAGACTGACTTGTAGGGCATGACAATCCTCCATCAAAGGTCTGGATAAGCTGAGGTAAGAAACCCATTGCCCTGGCACAGACAAAAGACTGGTAAAAAAAAAAAAAAAAAAAAAAAAAAACAGCAATGATAAAGAACAAGTTTTTGTGATGGATAGTTGTTACCAGAGCAGTCTTACGACATCTGAACTGAGATCCATGCAATCCAAAATAGTCAAAGGTGATCTGGAAAATAAGGTTAAAAATGAGGCAATCAAATCTGCACATGACACAAAATTATTTGGGATAGTGAAATGTGCAATTGACTGCAAACAGCTAGGGAAGTATTTCACAGTACTGAGTGATGAGGCAATAAAATCACAAATGAAATTCAATGAAAATCACAAATGAAATGTCAATAAATGCAACTAAGGCACATGAGAGAGAAAAAAAATAACCATCTATATGACTATACACACAGTGATGAACTCTAAATTAGCTATTAGCTAGGGGAATTAGCTATTACCACTCTAGAAAGAGATGTGGGAGTCATTATGGATAGTACTTTGAAAAGTCAGCTCCATGGCAGTCAAGTGGCAAATAGTGCATAGTGAATTATTGGGGAAGGAACTGAAAACAAAGCAGATAGCATTTGTATAGTATTATATGAATGCATGGTGTGTATGAATCTTGAGTACTGCTGGTAATTTTAATTGCCCCTTCTTCAAAAGAGTATGCTAACATTAGGAAAGATACTGAGAAGGATCACAGTTTGGGATATTTCTTCATGGAAAAGGAGAGGATAGAATGTGTGTGAGAAAGGAGTCAAGTTCAAATGGTAGGAATAAGCCTCTTTAACAGGAACGGGAGATCATTATTTAATAATAAATATTAATTAGTAATAAATATTATTATTTACTAATAAATATTTTGCAGGTGCTAGCAGAAACTCCAGGAAAACTCTGTATAACTTTTGTTTCTTTGTCCACAGTAAAAACTTTTTCCTTTCTGGTAGTTGCTTGAGTTATATAGCATTTGTAGTTGTTTGTAGCACTGTGGAGACAGGAAGTGAGCAGAAAATATCCTTTTCCCTGAGGTACAGAGAGCAGATAGGAAGGGGAGATCCTGGTCTCAAGAGTTCAGGTGTGTTTGAAGAGGCTTCTTAGAAGTTCTGAAGGGCAAGCTGGGGGCAATGAAGGGTTATTTCTGGAAGTTGGTACAAGCTCAGACTTTACTGGATGCTGGCATGCAAGGATTTGGTGAGGGGACAGAAAGTTACACTTCAAAGAAGGAAGTGAGGAGCTGATGGTTGGGCTGCCTTTATTTAGGAAAAGTCAAGGAATGAAGTTACATAAACATGTACGATGGGAAAAGATAAGGGCAAGGAAGAAAAGGGGAAAAAATATCCAAACCTGAATACTCAGAGAATCAATTTAATTATGGCCTAGAAAATCACAAATGGTACAGAGAAGGTGAATAGGGAATGATTATTTAATATTTTCAATAAAGACAGTACCGTGAGTAACGATCAGGTAGAAGATTGAAAGCAAACTTATAGAAATACTTTTTGCCCCACAAAACTTAATGATTGAAATCACTATGACATGTTGTGGAGGCCAGTGGGTTTCAAAAAGGACCAAGTAATTGGGCAATGAATGACCAAGAAAGCATGATGACCTCAGTTCCTCCATTCCCTCTGATCAGCTGTACTGTTCTCTGCTTTCAAAGCACAAGGCACTAAGGACCATCTTGGTCCTAACATGTCCCTCACACCATTACTGTGCATTAAATTCCCCATGTAGAAAAAACTGTGAGTGGGTATAAGTTTTACAAGAGAAGGCAGAAAAAAACGTTGGTGGTCTGTGTCTGTGTCTGTGTCTGTGCTATAAATTAGTCTTTTCTGTTTTCCTCTACAGAAAGCTGTAGGAACATCTGATTTAGCTCAAAAAGTACATTTAATGGAAAAAGTACTGATTTACACAGAATTTCTCCATTTTGAACTTTGAACGGGATTGTTTACAGTAAAGTGATGATTTTGATGCTGACAACAAAGGCAGAAAAAACAAGCTGTTAAATGGCAGTCTAAGAAACACTGACTTTGAACTTGTGTATGGTTTGCTTGAAAATCAAAGGCAAAATGCTTATTAGGCTCAAGAGGATTCTTGACATGTTATTTTCCTTAAAGAGGAGTTAGGAGATGTTTGGTCACCAAAGTGCTCCCACACTTTCCATTGAAACACTGAATAGGGTTTTAAAAATAAACACCTAATGAAGCTCCCTACATTCAGGTTGTTCTTTTTTTTTTTTTTTTTCTGTCTATCTTGGCAGACAAATAAAATCATATTGAATTTCTTGTTTTGCTTTGCTAATATGAAGAACTGTCTTATTTTTTTCCTTATTATTATTATCTGTGGTGTTTCTCCATAGACCGAGACAGATAACTATATAGATAAATAGATTCACAGATAGATAGAATCATAGATAGATGCACAAATAAATAGATATGCATCAGTTCCAGCCTTACAAAGGACTTTGCAAATAAGCTGAATGCTATTATGTCTTCCTGTCCAGGAATCACCAAGTAAATTAGTTCAGGCACCTATTTTCATAAGAGCCTGACAACTGTGTCAATTTAATCAAAAAGATCATGCTAAACTGAGCAACCTAAAGCTAGTTCAGCTTCCCTGCATGGACAAACCCAAGCTTGGTCATGCATGCTGCATACTCTGTTTCACAGCAATTTTTCTTTCTTGTTCTTTAATCTGTCAACCAATAAGCAAGCAAGACTATGAAAATAATGTTAGATGAAAACTCTTTTAAATACTAACATATATTTATTTACATGTAGCAGTCAGAATGAGCTCCTTGGAAAAGTATCCCAAGTTCTGGAAAATAATTACCTTTATTAGAGAATAATGACATGACTGTACTTCTTTTCTAGTAGCTGAAATCACTGCCATGACTCAATTAGCCTATTCAGGTGAGAAGGGGGAGAGAATCTTCTTCCTTCGTGTTGCAGAATTCATGTATGTACAGGGGAAGTCTTCCTGAAAGAACATGTGGTATCTATCTGTTTGCCATTGTAACTTCCAGGGGAGACAAGCTTAATAACGTAGCTACTAATTTTTCCCCACATTTTTTGTACGGAAACAAAATTCTTAAAAATAGACTATTAGGCTATTATTATGTAACAGAGAAATAGAATATATAGTTAATGCCAAGATATACTCCTGCTGTATCAATATAACTTTCATACTATAGTAAATCTGTTGGTGTATTTGCTATTTCTTGAAAGGTATTTGCTTGATTTGCACAAAGCCTTTCCTTTTCTCTCTCTTTCTCTCTCTCCCTTTTCTCATAATAGTGTAGTTATAAAGTAGGAAGCATATTACACTAAAAGAGCCTCAGACTGAGGCTCTGTTCCAAAGATATATTACAGCAATACTCCAGGAGAGCAAGCTGCCAATTACTGAATAGGAAGACTTGGTGATAGGCCTTATTACTCAAAACATGACGTGTGAGAGGAAGAGCCAAAGCATGGATCCTGCACTGTTGGAGTGTGCAGCTCAGCAAACAGCCAGTGAGTGGAGAGCTGCTCTGATTGCCCTCTGCCAGGTAGCAGTAGGAAAGCTGCCAGTAATGCTAAAACTGTTGTTTTTCATTTAGCAGGAAGATTTTCCACAAAAGGGTAAGTTTTGCACCTGCTTTAGCACAGATTGTTAAAACTGAATGATTCAAATGAATTCTCTTGTGTAAGATAATTCAGAGACAATAGAGAAAAACCATATTTTTCAACTGCAATAGCTATTCATGAACTGGTAGAAAAGTACATATTCCTTGGCTCTACTGGTGATCTGAATCTCATTTAAACTAATGTTTCTCCCACCTGCAAAAAGCCACAGATAAATCTAGTGAATACATACTGTTTATGAAACTCTTTCTTCACATAAAAAGCAGTGGGGTCATATAAAGTTATTGTAGCTTTGCTCCTGAAAGCACTGTGACTCGTTAAATACGCTAAGATAGTCAGGAGACAGTACCTGTCTCTGAAGCATGCCTAGGAGACAGGTATTTAATTGCTCTCCATCCTAGATTTCCTGAATGTTTCCATACTATTGCTACTCCTCAGTTCTTCCTCCATAATATCAGGATAACACTCTCCTACCTTCTGGGGTGCTGGCAGGGACAAATAAATTAAACACGTTGAGATACTATGGCACAGAGAAGGGAATTTATAAAAGGGTCTAAGATGGATTGTCTGTTCTTCATTGCAACATGCACAGCTCTTGGCTCCCACGAGCACTTCCACTGAGGGGCAGTGACTCATCTGTGGCAGATGAGAGCAAAGTGATCAGCCCAAACACCCTCTGGAACAAGATCTATAATACATCGTAAAGTATTAATCAATGTAATGCTCTTCTGTCTGCCTTAGACTCCGCATGTAATCTTAAGAAAAGTGTAGTGGCAGTGGATTTATCTCAAAGAGGACTGGACAATGCATTAGATACTTAACTGGAATAAACCATGATAGCCTTAGTGAAAGTCTACTGAATTACAACAGTCAAAGATATGATCTAAAGTTCAACTGACTGAGTGCATACTTCATGGTTAAACAGTTAAGAGAAATGTTCTGTCTCCAGCTTTATAAACATATGGGAAAGTGAAATATTTCTGCCCAAGCAGAATCCCAGAGAAAAATCTAGATTGTTTGAAATCCTTGAAATAATATATGTTTCTTTACTTTTGGTACAAGTAAGTTAAGATTACTAACTTCAATATATTTTAGGGAAAACTCCAGTACAACTGCTTTCCCTGATGTGCATTGCTATGGTATGACAATTTTCTCTGGCTATTTATTACAGTACCACGTGTCCCACAGTTCAGAGGCAAATACATAGATCAGACTTGTGGCTTGTTCCACTTCTCTTTCTGGCAAAGTGACAGAGATGGAAGGACTATGAATATCATGATTGTCTATGCCACCTCAGTCTGCCAAAATAAACCCTCTACACCAGTGAGCAAGAGGAAAACAAGTGAAGAGCTCTTTCAGGGACCAGAGCTTTGCCTTGGAGTGATAATGCTAGCTCAGCTTTTCACACATAATTCTGAAAATGTATGGGTCTAAAATTTCAGTGAGCATATGGTTTACTCACTTCTCCATATGAGTGAAGTTTTTCTTCAGTCTTGGTCCAAAGAAAGGAAAATGCCATTTTCTGTTGTAAAATAAATGTTCTTCCAGAGCTAACTAGGCATCATAAGAAATAAAAATAAAAATAAAATGTCAGAATTTCATTCTCTGAAAGGGAATATATTTCTTCTTAGGGTACTGGGATCCTTAACCCCCAAAATGAGGGGTCCTACATAAGTATCTGATTGAGCAGAATTTACAGTTGCAGGTGTTTCTAATATATCTTGTCTTCTGAAAAGCTGTAGTAGATGAATTGGTCTTGCCCCCTCACTAAACATAATAATAATTTAAAAAATAATAATAATATTAAAAAGAAACATCAGATTTGTTCTGAATATGAGGAAATCTTTTATGCCAATGGCGTGGGATTTCTGAAGTGAATGTTGCTGCTAATGGTTGCTTTGGATGTATGAGCTGCCCTCCACAAAATAGGTTTGGAGGCATCCCTATCCCAAGCCAATGCTTGCTTCCCACTACCGTCCTTCAACGTTCTGTTAAGTAATTATGTTATCCTAACAGGCTGTCAGGGTATCTTTTGCTGTCTCAGAGACACCACTTCTTGCAAATAGTCACCCAAGGATCTCGTTGACCTGGATAACTTAAAACCTTATAGGAGATCATAAATTCCCAGTAAACACCTGAAATCATGGCCAGAGGCATTACATGAATCCCAAACAAACCCAAGTTTTACTGGGGACTGTGTTCTTTTATATATATATATTTATTGTTTACTATTACAAATTAATTGTAAATAGAGGAGGAAGTCAGTTTATTAAACACAAAAGACCACTACTAATTAGTGCAACAAAATTATCACATTTTCATGGCTTAGTTTCAAAGCAAGTGCTACACCATCTGAGAAAGTTCACAGATAGAGGGATTTTCTGTAAAGTGACTACAAATATTTATTTACTGACTGCAAAAATACTAAACTGCTTCCTAATTTCCTTCTCCTTGTTTCATAAGCTGAAGGGAAAGAATAACACAATAGTACAAACAACAACAAGCAGTAGGGGATTCTTTTTCAATTTTCTTTAAATTAACAAATAAATATATAAATAGGGAAAATATCTATCAAGAACATATATTCACACCATAGAACAGGAAAGCTTTTCGTCAGCAACACAGGAAATATGCAAAGTAGTTAACTAGGCTACAGGCCATGGAAAGTTCGGCTGACACAAATTGCAGAGTAGCAGAGCTTGCCTGAGTGCTTAGCGCATTAATAGGAAACTTTAATAATAGTGAACTGTTTAATACAAATACTGCCTTAACTAGATCCACAGTTACAGGCCTGTGCTATCGATTGCATGGTATTATATTGATGGATTATAGCTGCAGGTGACAGGAATTCCTTATTCCAGGGAACAGCTAGCATATTACCATGTTGCTTCTCTCTAACTACTCTGCTTTTGATATGCACAGTTAAAAATACAGAGAATACAACCAGTTCTTCTCTAAACTATTATACCATCACTGAATGAGTTTGCTGTGTCAGCAGCAAGACACAGTTGCACAACCTTTGATGGCAATTTTTGGACTGTGTCTCTCCTGTTTAGTTTTCAACCCTTTTTGCCAAGTCCACTTGCAGTAAAAATGGTGGCATTGCAAAGATTAATTTGGAGTTTGAATGAAAACAACTTTCTGTCGTGGCACTAGGTGCAGAACAATAAAAGCACTGCGATCATTTCTGTGCCTCACAGCTTCACTAATACCCTCAGTTTTGACCTAATGTTAAATTTTCTGAGAGTTGCCTGTTCCATAAGAATATTTCCCCTCAATCTTCCAAACCTGTTCCAAAAGACTTCACGTAATTTCAGCACCAAACACCCTGCTCCCCTGGGTTACCACCCTCTTCTGAGCACTCTGTGCTGATGCAGACATGCTGCAAACAGAACGTTTAAGGTGAAGACGTCCAAATAAGCTAGCTTTCTGCAGCATCCCCACACCTGTGGCTCTCAGATCACAGGCATTACCCTCTGCAGGGGCCCTGCCTGACGGTTCGGCCGCCTCTCCCACCATTGTGTGAGCCACCCCAGGAATGTGCAGGTGAATTCCTCAGGCGTGTCACCTCTTGAGTCCCCTTTCATCTGGTTGAGGATGGAGACAGGTGTTAAATCAGTGTTAGCACCCACCGTTCCGCAGATGTTAGTGGGGAAAAATTAGAAAATAAGACAATGTTCCTTTTGTCTGGACTGCAATGTCTATGTTAAGACAGAACTTGTGTTACTTCTCCATATTTAGTCAACTTTGCCATGAACTCCTTTGGCCTCATCCCCTGCTTTGGATTCACCCAGGGTTAGGGTGAGCCTTTCTTGCCACGGTGCCCTGGAATCAGTTATTTACTAGATGCAAAGAGTAACAACAACAACAACAACAACAACAACAACAACAAAACATACAATTTTGAGTAAGGTTTAGGGGGACTTTGCTCCCTTTACCAATAGACACTGTAGACATTTGGTTTTATTTACAGTTAAAAAAAAATATATCTTTGAAAACATCTTCACAATTATTACTCCTAAGCAGTTCATTGAAACACCAGCCTTTGATGCAACAAAATCCCCCCAAAATTAAACAATAATCCCATTATGAATGATAAAATGTGCACTGTAGAACTCACATATAAAGAGTATGGATAACAAATTTAAGACCAAAGCAAACAAACAAAGGCATATATACAGTGTTCAAGCATCACTGATTGTAATGTATCAGCACAACACTCCCCCAGCTGTGTGCTTTGAGCAATGGTAGTGCTTCATTTAAGTCTCCTTTCTAGTCACTCAGCATCTCCTCCAGCCTCCTCTTCCTGGGCACACAGAGTCTTGCTCTTTGACTTACAAACTTATGCAGAGCAAAATGTGCCACTACAACGAGACACATCTACTTCTTGTGACACAGCAGATTTAACACTGGACCCTTCAGTCTGTTCTTCAGTCCTACAGGTAGCTGTGGATTTGGCAAAATCTCCATGCCCCCACCCAAACATACTGAAGAGGCATTTACACAGACAGTAGGCTAGTCCTTTACAAAAAGCTGAAGGAACGGCCATGCTGTGGATATCATGACAAATATCCAGGCAAGGAAGGCCAAGTGCCTCTGGCACAAGAAGGGAAGCCCAGGGGTGGCTGCTCCACCACTATGACCATGAGGGTCAGCAACAGCACCCTGTCCCCAGAGAGCAGTATCTTGGCTTAGCTCTGAATTTGAGGCTCCCCAGAAAAACAATCCCAGAGAAACATCTGCTCTATTTAAGGTTACACTGGAGGTGTCACAGCCTGATGGCAGCTATGCTAACACATGCCTGCTGCCACCATGAGAACTGTAATACTCGTCTGTGTCTCCTCTGTGCTACCACTTTGGAAATGGCACTGGCTGTCTCACAGGGTGTAGATGGTGGGAAGGGTCTGGAGGAATGATGGGTGATGCATAGCTCAGTCTACAGATCGCACTGTCTCCCTGCAGGCCATCATGCAGCAGCAGAACAATGCACGCTGGAGCGCCCAACCAGATTTCCTTGGCATATATGTCGAAACATGGTGGTGTGGCATGGCAGTAGCTTTGTCAGCAGTTGCAAAGACTTGTATGCACACTGCTCGTGCAATAGGGCTGCCACTCAGTAGATGCAGGATGCACGAAACCACAACAAATGCCAGATGTGAACATGCCTCGAGTTGCATTGTTTGAGCCCTTCGACCGCCCCAGGCCTTCGGGTAGGTGTGGAAGGATGACTCCACTCCCTTCCTCCCCCACAGCTTCTCCTGAGCCAAGCTCTGGCCTGGCATGGGGAAGTACAAAATCTTTTGTTCAGAGCTGGACTCTGAGACCTGAACTCACCAGGAAATGAATGCAGACCTGAATCCTAATTTCGGGCTGTGGGCTGAACCAGCAAATATGATATTGAAACAAAACCTACCCTAAATAGTCACAAAGATTGGGGTTCAAATTCTGAGCAGCTCCAATGATTGTAAAGGTAATCTTGTAGGTTGAGGTAGGTTGAGGGATTTGGCTTGCCTGACTTTCTGACTGATGTTTCTGTGGCTTGGCCTTTTGCCCTGTCCTGCTTCTTGTCTTGTAAAGACTATTTTTCACTCCCTGCCTTTTATTTCTTTCCTTCCTCCTCCTCTAAACTCACCACTAAATTTTAAAGCCTTATGCATAAAAATTTAAAAAAAAAAAAAAGATTTCTAGGCTGACAGTCTCTCATTGTATCTGTCATCTCCTATTACACTGTATGACATGACAGACCCTTGTATGAATATGATGCATTATGACATGACACATGACACCAGTTACCCAACATTGTACCTCATTAGAGGAAACTGTAAAGGCATCAACCAGGGGTGAGCCCTTTCTATTAATCTCTGTTTATTTTTACTACTGTCATTAGGAGTTTGTGTAGTTTTTGAAGATTTGCTACCTCCATGGCCAGTCTTTTAATTGTTTTTGAGTATAGATAAGAAAAACAAACAAACAAAAAAACAAAAAAACAAACAATAAAATAAAATACATAAGGCAAAAATATAAAAGCCTATCCATCACACTTTTTTTTTTTTTTTTTTTTTTTTTTTTTTTTGTGAACACAGAAAGAAAATCTTTTGAGATAGGCTGAGCTGATCCTTTCTTAAAGTCTGGAAGGAAAATTAGAATTTGTATATCCCTGCCATCACATCCTGGATTTAATTATTTCCTTACCACAGAATTGTTTGATTAGAATTACTGTTGGCCAGGTAGGAAGGAATCATCATGAAAAACGGAACTGGCAACAACAGGCATGGAGAAATCCGAGGTACTCAACAACTTTTTTGCTTATGTCTTCACTGATAATCAGGCTTCCCACATATCTGGAATCCCTGAACCTGTAGACGAGGGCTGGGGGAGCACTGTAAGCAAAGAACAGGTTTGAGACCACCAGATGACAATGGACAGGTACAAGTCTATGGGGTTGGTGACATGCATCCCAGAGTCCTGAGGGAACTGGCTGATGTAGCTGCCAAGCCTCTCTCCATCATATTTTAAAAGTCCTGGCAGTCAGGTGAAGTTCCTGTTGACTTGGAAAAGGGAAACGTCACCCCCATTCTTAAAAAAGGTAGAAAGGAGGACCAGGGGATCTACAGACCAGTGAGTCCCACCTCTTTGCCTGGCAAGATCATGGAACAGATCCTCCTGAAAGCAGTGTCAAGGCACATGCAGGACAAGGAGGTGATCCAAGATAGCCAGCATGGCTTCAGCAAGGGTAAATCATGCCTGACCGATCTGGTGACCTTCTGTGACGGAATGACTGCAACAGTTGGGAAGGGAAGACCGATGGATGTCAGCTACCTGCATTTCTGTGAGACTTTTGACACGGTACCACATGACATCCTGATCTCCAAATTGGAGAGAGATTGAATTGATGTGCGGACCATTCAGTGGATAAGGAACTGGCTGAAGGCCGCAGCCAGAGAGTGGTGATCAATGGCTCTATGTCCCATTGGAGGCTGGTGACAAGTGATGTCCCTCAGGGGTCTGTCTTGAGACCAGTACTGTTTAATATCTTTATCAACAACACAGACGATGGGAATGATTGCACCCTTGGCAGGTTTGCAGATGACCCCAAGCTGAGTGGTGCAGTTAATACAACAGAAGGAAAGGATGTCGCCAAAGGGACCTGGACAAACTAGAAAACTGGACCCACATGAACCTAAGGAGGTTCAATGAGTCCAAGTGCAATGTATTGGACCTGGGTCAGGGCAATCCCAGACATGAGCACAGACTGGGAGAAGAATTCATTGAGAACAGCCCTGTAGAGAATGACTTGTGTGTTCTGGTGCACAATGTGCCAGCATTCTGCAATTGCAGCCCAGAAGGCCAACAACATCCTGGGCTGCACCAACAGAGGAGTGGCCAGCAGTTTGAAGGAGGTGTTTGTGCCCCTCTGCTCTGCCCTTTTGAGGTCCCACTTAGAGTCTTGAGTCCAGGTCTGAGGCCCCCAGTGCAAGAAGGTTGTGGGGTTTTTAGAGTGGGTCCAGAGAAGGGCTATGAGGATGATCAGAGGGCTGGAGCACCTCTCCTGTGAAGAAAGGCTGAGAGAGCTGAGGATGCTCAGCTCTGAAGAAGAGAAGGGAAACATCATTGCAGCTTTTCAATACTTGGGAGGGGATTATGAAAAGATAGAGAGCAATTTTTTCTTAGTCAAACAATGGTAGGACAAGAAGAATGGTTTTAAACTAAAAGAAGGGAGGCTTAGCTTAGAGGTTAGGAGGAAATTCTTCACTCAGAGGATGGATGCTCAGGTGACTGATACTTCAGGAGGATGTCATTTGGGTTCTTTAACTACTTTTGGTGTCAGGAGGACATTCCATATTTTAAGAAATATGACATATTCCCCTAGAGTTCACTGAATTGAACCAGCTATGACTTATAGTCATCACACAATGGATGAAGGCAGATGTTTGCACCCAAAAATACGTATTTGGGTCATCTTTAATGTCTCCTTGGACAAGCTAAATATTGAGTAATCATGGAAGAAAGTGACATTAAAGCTGGCTTATTCAGGTTAGAAGGATCTTCTAGTAGATATGCAGATATAGGATAAAGCTGTTTTGCTGTCATATCTGAAGGTGTATAAATGTCCCTGCTGTTTTACAGTGACATTCACTAACATTTTGCAAGATTTACATTCACTTTAAAAGAGCATTAGAGTATTTCTAGGATTAGATTTACAGTTAGAACTCATGGCCCTGTTACTGAGCTTGCTATTTCTAGACAAATATGCACTACAAAGCAAAAAGCTAATTTTCTGTTTGTTAGCAAACGCCAGATGTTATACTGTAGCTCAGCAGAAGAAATCTGTGGCACTCACCTTTACTAATTGGTACAACCAGTTTCAGGATGTATTAACCTGGAAAGGATTAGTGATAGCCTCAAAATCCTCAGTTGAAATGACCTCTGAACATTTGGTTTCATATCTCTGACTTCTGCTGGGAAAATAAATAAATAAATAAATAAAAAGAACCAATCAAACAAAACAAAACAAAACAAAACAAAACAAAAAAAAGCAAAGCTCTGTAGAAGAGCTACCAACCTTTCAACCTTCCTTTTTAATCTCTTGAGCTTCTTCTATTTTTTTGGCTATGTTTGTCACACAGCTTCTGACAACTTTGATAATCCATTATGAGGAATTAACTCTCTCAAACTGTGGTGGTTTTTTTTGTTAGTTTGTTTGTTTGTTTGTTTTGTTTTATTTTATTTTATTATTTTATTTTATTTTATTTTATTTTGTCTTTAAGTGCCCCAACTAACTAACAAGTTAGCTATAAAAAGCTTATTCACTGCAGAATGCATATTCTCCGTTTTTATGGCTGTCTTTTGACATTGCACTTGTTGAACTGTCTAACCCAACAGACACTTCCCTAGTAAGATGCCAGTAAATTCTAGGTTATACATGTAGAAGACCTCATTCGGCAAAAAGATGGGTGCACAGACAGCCAACAATTCCCCAACAACCCATCAGCAAGATTGTTTTCCAACACCACAGCCTTCCTTTACAGAAGGGATCCATCCCAGGGAACCATTCAGGACAGCTACCCTATTCAACAGTCATAACCTCTTGTGATACATAAGATATTTTTAGATCAGTGGCTTTGGACTGCATCTGAAAAGCAGCTAGTTTTGCCTCAAAGTATCTAAGGGTACTGTGCACTTTCTTAAAATCTGTTCTGCTGTTACCTAGCCTTACTAAGGACTTAATTCAGTGTCCAGAAGACAAAATTCACCGGGAGGGTTTACACTTAGAATTGCCATCCGTTATTCACAGGCACCCTGCTGCCCATTAAACCTCCAGTCTATAGGTAGGTGTCCAGGCTCTCCACTAAAGGAATAGTTGAAGTGCCAGTGTCCATGAAAAATATGTATGGCTCTGTAAGTCACAGACAGATGAAAACAATTACTCCTGCATTTTTTAATAAACTGAAAAAGCCAGACACGTGGGTGTCTTAAGGTGCTAATTCCAGACAGACATCTAGCTCCAAGAGAGAGCTCGTGTTTCACAATCAAACACTGCCCAGAAGAGGAACCAATTTCTAGTAAATCCAATCCTTGCCTAATTTCTCTGCATTTGACTTCCACTGAGTTCAGACTAGTTTAGAGTGGTAAACATGCCGCTAGGCTGCTTTCTGCTGATTTGTGCCCTAAACTACCAGCTCTGCCTCCACGCAACATTTAGGTTGTCTAGCTCCAGCACTAGGATGATAATTACCTTTGCTAGAAGGCCACGTAAGGGTTAGTTGTTGTAGTAGTGCCTGAAGCCCAATGCTCCTGATCAGACAAGTGTAGTAACAAGAGCCTAATCTGTGGCATACTGAAGTCACTGGAAACATTTCCACTAATATGAGTGGATTGAATTAGGACTTGCAAATCTCTGGGGTTTTAAGTATAGTTCCTTTGCTAATGATAATGATACATATCTGGTTAAAACCAAGAACTAAACAAATGACCTTTGAAAGCTAAGTCCCCGTGTTTTAAATTGGTTGACACCATATGCTTCTCCCTGTATGTTGATGTGTGAGCAGAACACAGTGCATGAGAGGTCAAACTATTTCTTGTATGTTTTATCTCCATATATCTCTCTCAAAATTAATATTAGGCAGTTTTACTCTACCACTTTGTGGATTACTGCTCCATCCTCTCTGAACCCCCAGAAGCCTGATACACTGACAATACCACACCATGGTTCAAATGCCACTTTCATATCCGTCTTATTTAAAAATCTACTGTCCTGATTTAAATTGTGCTCTCTCAAAACAAGTAACTGCTTCTTCTGGAAAAAAAAAATAAAAAAATAAAAAAAATTACTGTTAATGTTATCTTTGATAAAAAGTACTGCGTAGAACCACCCGTCATTCACTAGGGCTGGAGAACCTGAATGACAGCTGCGGGTCCATGCAAAGAGCAGCTGAAAATTACGTCCATCCCAGAGCCGGCCACCAACCAACACCCTCCCCAAAGCCTTTTCCTCACCCCCCTCTTGTTGGCATCCTCTCTGCCTCCATGTGGATGATGGTGGGAGGTGAGAGGCAGCTGGGGAGGTACGAGGGGAGTGTGTCTGTAAGATCTGCCTCCTGCCATTTAAACACTCGTGTTACTTAAAAACCTTTGCAGGAAAGATGATTTTTTGTTCTCAGTAAGTGCCTGGCTGTGACACAGGTGCAGTGCAGCTCCAGCACAGGCAAAGCTCAAGAGCCCGAGAAGCAGCTCCCAAGGGAGGGAGCCCTGAGCAGCTTTCCTGAAACTCCCAGAGGCAACGTGCTCCAGGCCCTAAGTTGGCTTCAATTCTAAAGTGGCAAAAATAGTGCAACGCTTCTACTGCAAAGGCCTTTGCTGTTGTTTGAGCCCTTTTCTGAGCATCCACAACGTACAGATGAGCCTGCATGGGGTCAGCCGGGTTAGCAGAGAAATGAAAAATTCTTTGCTTAATGAGGTGGTCTCTCTGCCAGTGCTGTTTATCTACAAGGCTACTAAGGATGCTGAAAACAGCCTAAAGGGAGAAAATGAAACCGAGTTTCAAAGGCATGTGACAGCCTCTATATAATCCCAACAGGTTACCCTCTGTTCCTACATACCATAGCAATTTCTGTTCCTGCAATTCCCTGTATGTTAGCCAGGTCCCATTCTGTAGGCAAGGGAAGACTTTGGAAGAATTAGGGTGTGGTGCAAAAGACAAGCACAAGCACAAAACTGATGTATCAGATCGTGTGTGAGGATGCGCAGCACAAAGGTGCTTTGAGCAAGGGCCCTGATAGCATCTCCCAGGGACACTTGCCTGGAGTTACCCCTCCTTGTGTGCACAGGCATGTTGCTGTGAAAACCGCGGTGCGCTTGGGCCTGGATTCAGCTGCACCGTGACCTGGGGGTGGGAGGAAGGGAAGGTGCATGGCTGACTGCTCTCACTGGGTGCTGACAGCAGGGAGAACAGTCCCACTAGACTCATTCTTAGTAAAGGCATGCTGGCAGGTGCTGATTGACATGATGAGACTTCACTAGCTCCAAGCAGAGCACAACCCATGTTCCTAGAAGGGTATCATCATCAACCTGGCCTGGCCTGTTCTCCCATGTGCCTGGTGACAGGACGAGGGGGAATGGGCTAAAGTTGCGCCAGGGGAGTTTTAGGTTAGATGTTAGGAAGAATTTCTTTACTGAAAGGGTTGTTAGACATTGGAACAGGCTGCCCAGGGAGGTGGTTGAGTCACCATCCCTGGAAGTCTTCAAAAGACGTTTAGATGTAGAACTTAGGGATATGGTTTAGTGGGGACTGTTAGTGTTAGGTCAGAGGTTGGACTTGATGATCTTGAGGTCTCTTCCAACCTAGAGATTCTGTGATTCTGTGATTCTGTGAAAATGCTTGCCTTGGTTTCCCCAGGCGGGTGGGGAGTGGAGTGGAGCCGTGCTGCAGCCTGACGCACCCTAGACTAGTGATGGGAACAGCAGAGCTCAGGGGACTGCAGCTAGGCAGAAATGGGCTGAAACCTGAAACACCCTCTTGCCTCCCTCCTCTGACTTCAGCTCTGATCTGGAACAGAGAAGCCTTTGCTATAGGAAGCTGTCTACCCATAATGGACCAAAACCCAGATAAGAGGTATCTCGCTGATCTTGCCCTGGGCAACACCCATAATGCTTTCTTGAAACTCCTTTGAACACACAGCTTAATTGTTTCCTCTTGTGAGCAACACAGTGAAGACCTAATGAAATGGATTTCTTTACTGTTTAGTCTTTTTCTCTACTGGGCTCTTAGTCCTATTGTAGCAAGGTCTGAAATACTACTGAAGAATGTACATTGATGTAAAAATATAGGCAATCCTTTCTCTTTACAGGATATCTTGGGAACACCTTTTAGAGATAGATTTTATAAAAGCCTATGTTCGTTTTACTTGAACGTTGGACCAAGAAAAGCCAACAAAATCTCTTTAATACCAGCAGAGAGGTGGTTGGATACAAGGCAAAAAGGGAAGAAAAAAGGAACCACTAAGCCTATTGTAGTGCTGTAGTACACACAACGTTATCTGTTCCCTCTGACATCTGTAACGTTTAAGCACACAGCACAGAAGGCTTCCTCTAACACTTTTGTATATGCTAAAGAAGAATTTCCATCAATTTTAATAGCTGAGTTTTATTAAAAGAAAGTTCAAAGTTTTCTAAAGTATAAATAGAAACAATTGTTACAATACTGACGAAGCAGTCTAACTGGAATTATGTCCAGAAGCATTTGAACTGAAGGATAAATTTAAAAAAAGAAAGAAAGAAAAAGAAAAAGAAAAGAAAGAAAAAAAAAAAAAACAATAGCCCACTACAATGGCAAAATCTATCAGTTGAGGAAAGCAGGGCAGACATGGTCAAGCCATTGTGCTTAAAGGATATCTATAAGACACACATATACAGTAACAGAGAGTGACATTCTTCATGTTGTATCAGTTTAAAAATCCAGATAGATCTAGATATAGATGTCAGCTACGAGGACAACCAGACTTCATCGCCCATGGACATCAGCACAGCCAGCACCTGTCTGCTCAGCAGGTTGTGTGCCTTGCAGGGAAGGGCTCAACATGATCCGCTGCTCCGAGCCCCTGCTGCCCCCGCACGCAGCCCCGGCAGCCCAAGGTGCACCTCCCACCAGGCTGTGCCAGCACATGGCGTGCAGTCAGGGGAGGCAATTTATAATTACTTGGTGCAGATTGCAGATGGCCACTTCATTAGTGCCCATGCGGAGCCACCCGTCGCAAAGTGTGGGGTCGCCTTTGTCCCGTCATGGGGATGTCTGATTGTTGCGCACCCCTCCTAGGACTCGATCCGGCGAGGTGCTGAGCAAGGTCTCCTACATTAAAGGAGTGGAAAGGCAAAATTAACAACCCTTTTCAACAGAGGCTTGAAAAGGAAATTAGAGAATAGGATTTCTGCATCGTAAAATATTAGGGACAGAGTGTATTAAATTGCTCCTAAATGGTGACAAAGGAGATCTGTTTCACTGTCTGTTTTATTAATTGCTTTAACTAAAGGATGTGTCTCTCTTGTGGGGTATTGACTGCTAATTCCAAAAGGAGAAATATTGCTGATGCATTATAATCAGGATACTGTGCAAATTTTTAAAGAAATAATAATCAAGCTATGTATGTTGTGTTTCTAAAATTTATTTACTGTTTACAACCAAGCCTTCTATTGAGAGTGGTTTCATGCATTCTTTCACCAGTCAAGTCAACATTACTGTCTTTTTAAAACAGCTGTAAATCTCTTTGATTGGGACTTGAGGCTGGAATCATTCGTGCTGTGTTAAACTAAACTGTCTTATCTCCTTGAGTGCTATGCAGCCTCTAGCATGTCCAGAGCTGCATCTGTCCATGGCCTTCGGAGGCCAGTATTTGAAAGCTATTAATAAAGACATTTGGGGAGGAGACAGACACGCCTTTAACCCTCGGTGCAATGTGCAAGGAGAGATGACAGAGTAAGAGAGGCATACTTTTCCTTTCTCTCTTTCAAGGGTAGAGGTTATTTCTTTTAAATAGGGACAATCAGTGCCCTGCAAATAACCCATTATTTTCAAAAGAATGCAGGCTGCTGAACATCTGCACCACAGGACTGAAGGCTAACCCAGAGAAAGCTTTCAGAATGAATATGGGAGGAAAGAAAAACAACACAATTACCATAAAGCTGCCCCAGGTCAGCACCTCTGCAGGGAGACTCACACTTACTTCAGACAGCATGGAGATCCTCAACCCTTTCCATAGGGCTGAGCCAAGTTGGACATAAAGTACCTCTATTTGGATGTGGGACTCCCCTTCAATGAGGAGTCTTGTCTTCCCACTCAGGAAGAATATGCTCATTTGATGCCCAGGTGGCCCCAGAAGGTTTGCAAACTGGTCCCATCATAGCCAGGAACTCAAGTATTATTTAATGTGAAATATATAATTCCCCTAGAAACGTCAAATTACAGAAAACATGTCAAACACCCAGCTTGTTTTCCCATTTCCCCCATCTCAAAGTGCATGATGAAGAGCAAGTCCTTTGTGAAAAGCCAGACTTTTGTGGGAGGCAGTATTGAAAATCTCCAGGCTGCCAGAGACAGGTGGTGGGAAATTCCTCAGCCATCCAAAAGCTGGACATCTAATTCTCCCTACAGTCAACCTCAAGAAACAGGCACAGCCAGAGCAGATTTACCACATTCACTGTAGACACCTAGAAAGAGGGTGGCTTAATCCCTTCCAGAGTCACAAATGGGCACTGGAGGCACAGAGACAAGCTTCACCCAGAGCACCATCTGGGGCTTTGTTACAGCACAGCTCCTGACATCACTCTCAAATGTACCTCATAAAACTTGGGGGAGGCAGGGAAGGAAAGCTGGGTGGTTGTTCTAGACAACAGTCTTGCTCCTGGTTTTCCTCTCAATCAGCTCTGCTGGGGATACCACCTTTCTGTTGCTGAAGGTGTTGGTGACATGCACCAAACAAGCTATATGTTCCCGTCCCCACACACTCTACCCCTACATCTCTGCTCTCAGGAGCTGCCTGTTTCTCACAACTCACCAGGTTGATCCAAATGTTTCTTTTAGAGATTATGTCTGGAGCTGTCTACTGCACTTCCTTGCAGGCTGGGCTACTCGTATTTAACATCAGGCAGTCAGGAAGGACCATGCTCATGGCTAGGGTAAAGGCAAGCAAGTTATCACATTGCAAGGCAGGGCATGCCTCCACTTTTGTCATAGCTTATTACAGTAGAAGAGGGAAATGTCCCTTTTTCACTGAAACCAGGATTTGGCCTCAGCTTTCTTTCCTACTGCAGTCTCATCTATAAAAATGATAAAATAAAAACTGTGTTTTCAATTCTCACCTCTGCTACAACTATCTTTTTGATCTCCACAGTATCCACCGAAGAAAAAAGAAAATCCAAGTAATACCCTTTACAAAAGTCCCCAGGGAGCTCAGCACTGGTGAGATGCAAAAGGCCAGCTCTGAGAAGAGCATCACCTATCTCAAAAGAAAAGTTCAAGAATGGGCTGTGAGTTCCTTCAGAGCCAAACCTGGCAGTTTTTTCACTTAGACAAACACTATCATGAACTTGGCACTTGATGTCTTTTTAAATAGGAAAATTTCTTTGAGTTCTTGAGTCATCACCTATGTGATGCCAAGGACCCAAGATCCTTGGGTCCTCTTTGTCAGCTAAGTGATAAGGATAAATCGAAATCACAGTATCTACTTCAACATATAATGATTATTACTGTGCAAAAAGCTAAAACTAATGGACCTGCTTCTTCAGTTTCAAGTCTGGAAGGCCAGTGAAATCACCACTCCCTGGGTAGCACATACATGGGCTGATTCAGCAGCTACTCCCTGACCCAAAATCTCAGAAAGGCAGAAGGGTTGCACAGCAGTTCATTTTCCTGGCAGTTGGAAATTTCTTTAGCTTCTTCTCCCAGCAGCCATCTTTCTTCAAATTCTTTGTCAACCCACAAATCCAACTCCAAAAAAAAAAAAAAAAAGTAACTAATAAGTTACTCAAAACAAATACATGATGATTTTCTTGCACTTAATATTGATATTTTTTATACAGAATTCTAACTTTTTGTTCAAAAAAAAAAAAAAGGTTTATTTTTAGACTGAAAAAAATGTAAAGGAAAGAAATTTCAGTCTGTGGGGAGGGAGAGTTCTCCCACAAAATATATGCAATTTTCTGACTACCACTTTCTCTTATTTCTAAAATTTCCATCGGTGCAGTAATTGAGCAGCCTGAAGACCAGATCACATTTGGTTTCATTTCAAAAGTGCTAAAGAGATTAAACAGCTTGCAGATTGGATGATATTGCATGATATGCCCTATACATAATCATACAGAAACTGGAGTTCAGCTTCCCATTAATTGTGCACTGATTCACTTTAAACAGGCTCTGGATACAGACTGAGATGTATTAATAATATTTTATTGTATTTTAACTCACTTCTGCTCTTATTAACTTGTTAATTTGTTCTAATGAATTATTTAGTTTTTCTCATAAGATTTATTAATGTGTCAGACCTTACTTCCACCTGTAGTTTTATATTATATATGTGCCTGAGATGAAATACCAAGAAAAAAAAAAAAAAAAAAAAAAAAAAAGAAAGGCAGGCAGAAATTTTGTAGAGTATCTTTGTTCTGGTTGTACTATGTTTTGTAATTTATTATTACCATTTTGTTGCCTTACTCTGCACAAGTAAATTAACCAATGAGTGCCTAAGGACATGTAGCACATGTTCAGGGTTTGTGGCATAGGAGTGGATAAACAAAGATGGTAATATCGGCTAATAGAACACTGCATCCCATGAGGGGTTTTCATTTCTTTTGTTTATACGGTTCCAATAAGCAATGCTAACCCTTTAAATGAAGAGAGGCTTTTGTGCCTCTGAGTTTTATGCGAGCATGCCACAGGCTGTCCAGTTGCAGGTATTTTCTTCCTGATCATCTTGCAGTGGGGTGCAAAGTCATGCACTTTTGCAGTTCCCCTACCTTCACATGACCTTCAAAATCATCTGCAATGTTGTCTCTTCAGCATCAAAAATCACAACAGACTTCGGTAGAACTGCACAAGAATCCTGGGCAAGAAAGCACAGCAGCACAAAAGAGGGTAAGGAGAGTAGTGAAGCAGTGATTATTTACCTGCAACTGAAATCAGTCCTTTCTTTGAACAGAAAGCTTCTGGTGCCCCTCATTTGGCAGAACTGGGGAGAATTGGGCAAACACAAAAAGTTACAGCAGCACTATCTTTATTATGAAGAGTCTGCTGCTGCCATTACACTCAGATCAGAATATTTTAAAGTTCTTCTGTGCTTGTGATACTCGGACTTTGACCATCTAATATCTCATACCCTTGTAACTGCCTTTTTCCAGTTTCAAAATCAAAACATCTGTATGCAGCTACCCAGAGCAGCACAGACCCTGAATCATAGATACACTGCCTTTCCAAGAACAAAATAGCCCATTCTCTTACGCTCCCAAGTTGTGATGACTCATCAAGGATGAAAGATTTATCACATTTGAGACTGTATACAAAAAAATATTTGTTCAAGTAGTTTATTCATCAATTTATCTTCATTTAAAGACAACAAGAAACAAAAATATTCCACCAATTCCCTGGCTACTTTCCTTCACTTTTAATCACCATCTGTATTAAGAACCTGCACGTAGCTCCTTGTGTGACTTCAGCTTCCAGACACCCACACTGGTCTGGGAGCCCTTTTATAGCCTTAGTAGCTTTAGTAGCTTTAGTATTTTTCCCTCTGAAGGTCCTCACACTCATACACCATAGCTTAGCTATTTCTGTGATTCTCCAGCAATTTTCAGTGGTTTTCACCTCCCCTTTACAGCACAAACATCAGAAATGCAAGCAGCATATCAGTATAGGTTTCACTGAGGCTTCTCTGCTCCTGCCCACACAGACTTCTACAAGAAGCTCACTTCTTCAAACTTTTTCCGAGTGCTCCCTTTATCCCTGCCTTACCCTATGCCCCAAGCTCCAATGCCCCTCATGTATAGTGTGCATCCTTGGTACTAAAATGTATTTTGTTTAAGCAGGTGCATCCTTTCAAATAATTTTGCTCACTTTGTAATTTTACTGCTGTTTATCCCTTAGAGTTGTCTGCAAATACTGCTGGCAGTGGAGTTGCAATTCCAGACCATTGGAAAAAATGTTGAAGACCATCATCTTTAATACCTGTTTTTTTATTTTTTCCTGTTGGTTGCAAACCACCAATTTGCTATGCTCACACCCTCCTCTTTTGTAATGTCTATGGTGTGGCTTTTGGGGGTGACGTGCTCACTCAGGCTGTCAGAGATGAGGTCTCCTTACACAGCTGTGTCACTGGGAGAGCAGGACTGAACTGATGGAGGTGTCAAGTCTCGTGTCTGACCATGGGTTCAGGCCCCGGCCTCTCCTCGCTTTGTGCTGTCTCCAGGTGGTTTCAGGCTGACAGCAGGTTGCGTAGCTGGGGGCAGGAGAAGCACAGCAGGGTACCACCGGCGTGTGGCTTTTGGCTGATCAGATAGAATGGGCAAAGCAAGCCCACATCTGCCTGCTGCAGGCCATGTAGACATACCTCGGGGGCACAAACAGCCAAGCTGCTTCATGTGGCCTCCCCTTCCACCCCAGCACACACCGAGGCAGCTGACTAGAAACCCAGAATCTCAGCACTCCCACAGATGGGAAAACAACCAACAAAACCCAGCCGAGGGATGTGCCTGGCAGCTCTTGAACTGTAGCAAAGGTCTGGGTGGCAGCATGCTGCAGTGGGGAGCAAGGAGGGCAGGGGTGGCCAGGGATGGCCAGGGGTGGCCAGGTGTCCTGCCTCCGGTTTTGGCAGGATCTGCAGCCTGCCAGGCAGCCCGAGAGGTGGGTGGAAGACAAGACAGCATCCCGGGGACCACTTCTCCCAGCCCTGGGCATCAGCCAGCCGCGTGGCAGAAGTAGCTGCAAGACATCTGCCTCCTTCCTCTGGCCTCTTCCCTGTGCCCTTATTAAAGCCAGCCAGGAGTTCTTCATGCCGCATCTTTAAGCAGACTGACAGAAAGGAGAAAAAAAAAAAAAAAAAACCAAAAAAAAAAAAACACAACAATTGGATGGCATTTGTCTACCCTCCGCCAAATTTCAGGCAGAAGTTTACTCATTCAAAGACATATAGATAGCAATCTTGGCTTTTTGTTTGTTGTTTGGATTGCAAAAGTATCAGGAAGCAAAGGTGCCCTGGAACTAATTTCTATTGTGTTCTCTAGACAGATTGCTCTGTAGTATAAATCCTATTAATAGATGACCTCAGATGTTGCCTTTTGAGCAGTGGTGAGTTTTTGAAGAGCATGAGCAATGTTTTTCTGTGGCTCTATAATTTCCGTACTGAATAAACAAACCTCTTTCCTCTCCTACCCCCACGTGTGACTCCTTCATCAGCACTTCCCAGGCTGCGCGTGAAACACAGGCATGCAGAACAATAAACCCTCTGTTTTCCACAGCTGCACATATGCCAGAAAAACTCTTTGTACAACTCGTAGATAAAAAGCCCCCATCCCTCTCCTCATTCTCCTGGTGTGCATGCCACAGATCCCCAGAGAAAAACCTGGCTTCCTCAGCTACAGCAAGCGGTACTTCATTAGCCCTTTAATTGATGAGAAGAAAGGCAGGGGAACAAGTGCCAGAGCTGCCATCCTGGAGAGGGCTGCTGAGCCCAGTTTCCTGAGGGAGACAGGTACCGAGACTGGAAATAGTAGGTGGTGCTACTAATATCATCTGCTGAGCATTCAAAACTGGACTTGTCACCTGCTGAGAAAAAGTCCCCTGCAGCCTCATTAGCAGTGGTCAATGCAGTGGAAATGCCTGTGTACATCTCTCTTGGAAAGAACCATGATCAAGAGATTAAAAAATTTACCTTGGAGCTTCTTTTGTCTCCCTCTTCTTCTGTCAATCCCATATGCTATCCTTTTCAGGTTCGTGAATCTCAGATATGCTGATGGTAAGGGATCCACTCAGAATAAAGATGCAGCAAAAGAGGAGAGCTGACACCAGGAAGATCAGCACTTCAGCTCTTACAAGAGATTTTAATATAAGGATGTGCAAAATTCAGTGTTAAAGTCAACTTTGATTTTCTTTTGCTTACCTAGATGATGTGGGCTCTTACCAAAATCCATTTTACATAATTTGCCCAAAATATGACAAAAACAGGGAAGAAGATCCACAGTGGAAATGAAAAATTACAGCTGAATTTTCCCAAGCGAACCCACTCAGACACAATACAGCTTTTTTATGACCTGTTCAGAGTCCTACACCCTCTGCCTGCCTCCTCTGCCTCAGCACATTCACCTTGGAAAGCCACAGGACCTGCTGCGCTGTGAGCTGTGCATGGGTTTAACACACGTGTTCGTGCCCTGCATCTGTCGCTATATGTAATTGTGCTTCCCTGCTGCTGTTTGCACAGTATGGGACCACCACGCAGAGCTGCAGCTCTCTCGTTATTAGAGCACTTGGATTTAATCAAGGGTACTGTAGCTCAGGGATGACACCGGCTGCCCATGGAACAGACAGCATCCCAAACTAGATTAGCTAAAGGAATAAATAGATAAAGAGGAGAGAAAGGAAGCAGGGCTTTTGTTCCTTTCACTTTGCACTTCTGCATTCCAGCTGCCAGGGCTGAGGGCCAGCACTTGCTTTTCCGGGCAGCCAAAACTGCAGGCTGTGTGTGTGCTTTCTCGTGTGTCAGAGCTGCTGAGCTCTGCACTGGGAAGACCATGCTGGATGGCAGCAGGAGGGAGGACATCCCTCAGGTCACCCCTCCAGCTTGCTCTGCCTCTGGACAAGGCTGGGAGACAGATGTGGGGAGAGAGAGGCTAGAGGAGGGAGATATGAGCCAGGAGTCCTGCAACCCTGTGGCAGCCACAGTACCATGTGCCGTAGTCCTCTAGTGCCTAAAAGCTTGGCTAGATTTTTCCCATCTGTAAATATTGTGCTTGTCACTGTCTAGCTAATTTTCCAGTGACACTTGCAGTTTTCAAAGCAGGTCATGGGTTCTGCAAACAGCTGTGCCTGTCAGAGGCTGCCATTCCTAGCAGGGGTTGCCATGCCCCTACCAGAAAGCATTTTCACCTCCATTCTTCCAAGGAAAGGGCACAGGAGCTCTTCCTTATCTGCTTCAAGCCAGTTAGCAAAACTACCTTCCTCAGCAGTGTAGCCTCACCCAGCTGCCTTGCCCAGAAGCTCTCACTGAATCACATCTTCTGGCAGGAGTAGCACCTTCCAGCAGCCACAACAGGAACATCTCCAACCCGTGCAGCTCAATGCAGGGAGGACGTGCACCGAGAGCTTCACTCTGCAGCACCAGCCACAGGTACAAGAACATGTTTGCATGTGCATTTGTTTCCCAGTCATGCCTCCTGCCTTCACTTCTGTCACATAACCCCCTCCCTGCATCCTGTGGATGTATACTTCAGCAGGCTCTAAGGCTACAACAACAATAGAGATGTCTCAATTTAATGTCCACTTCTGCTGTTTCCAGCTATATGGCTGGGGAAAAGGGATGTGTTCGAAGTGCGCTGGTATGGAAACCATGTCACCACTTTTTCTCATGGTCACAGTGCTTTGGATTTTGATTCTGTCATCTTTCCCAGCTACTCAAAATGAAGCCTGATCACCTGGGGGTGAATTCCCCAGTGAGACAATAAAGAATGGTCAGTGGGCACAGTTGAAAGCTGTGTTCGTGTTGCTGCAGCACCATGCCTGAGCTTTTTAGCTTCACAATACCAGTAAATCAGGTAACACAATTTTTTGTGGTGGTGTTAAACCAGTTTCTTAATATGCGGTTATGGACTGCTTCACGCTTGGTCTCTAAAGGCACAAAAGATGTCTTGAATTTCTTCCCGAGGGGTGATGCTGTTTGCTAGTGGCTAAATTTTGAGTGACAAATCACAGCAATAGCTCATGTCAAAACACACTACTCTCATAACAAGTGCCAGAACAGTCAATACACGTTGCAATGTAATTGCAACTCCTCATGCTTAGCACAACAACATCATGGTAGGAAACTCCAGGCAAAGAGATGTGTCTTCGTTTTACCTTTTTCCAGGGCTGGAGTAACTAATCAACTGTAGAATACAGTTAACATTTGTTCAGGATTCACTGCCTGGGACCCCGTCCCAAATGCATCATGGACAACTCCTTTTTTTAACAGTTGGACAGAAAAGGAGCAGGTCATTTCTCAGCTGGAGCTGCCTGGGATGGAGGACTTTGCACACAGGGGTACCAGTTCAGTGACCCTCATCCTTCAGGATCCCTTGAGTTGAGAATAAAAGTCAAGGTCAAATCCCCTTCAAGGGCAGAGAGCTGGAGAATGTATCTTCATGGCACGTGTCCCACCTCTGGTCTCCTCTTACTTGGTCAGGGCACTGTAGACTACATAACCACTATATATATATACATATATTTTTTTTTAATTTTTATTTTTTTTTTATGGAAGTTCTAAGCTATTTGTGCCTGTCCTCACTTACCCAGAGCTGACTGGGACACAAAGGCTGAAGAATTTTAAGCACAACCACAAAGTACTGTTCCTCATTAAATTCTGTCCTTCCACACCCACGTCCCCTCCTCTCGCAGTACTAGGTGCAGGCGCTACCTTGCAGCACAAAGCCATCAGCCCCGAGAAGTGATGATAGCCTATTTCAGGACTGCAGCACTGCTGTGAACAAGGTGCTCAAGTATGATACATTATCCCTCCAAGGCTGAAAATATCACCTCTGCGATGCTCCTAAACTCTGAGCTTAACACCACAGCCCAGGTTTCTCATGTGATAGAACATTATGCTCCTAACCAAAAAAATAAAATAAAAAAAATAATAAAATAAAATAAAATAAAATAAAATAAAATAAAATAAAATATAAAATAAAATAAAATAAAATAAAATAAAATAAAATAAAATAAAATAAAATAAAATAAAATAAAATAAATCAAGGCTGTTTATACATACAGCACACTGGAGCTTATTACTGTTTGCACTGTTCTGTGTGTGATTTGTGCAGCATCCTGTGTGGGCAGAATGGTTCTGAGCTCAGAATGCTGTTCCAATGAGCTTGAACACATATGATACAATTTGGTGGAAACCCCACCATGAATTAATGTATTTTGTAAATTCTGAATTGTAAAGACTACCAGATAAACCAGTACAGGATGCTTCACCAAATTCTGGACTAATTTTCTTGACAGATGCAATATAGTTTTAATGTCTATACTATACATTTAAGTAAAAAGATTACATTGAGAGGGTGTAAGCTTATACTTAAAACAGTTTAATATATTTAAAATGATACAACACATTCTGTAATAAAAACACAAAGTGGTCCACTGAAATAGAACTCTACTATTACAGTCTCCTATGCAGCCTGAATTTATTTTTCTTTTAAAAAAGTATGCCTGCCACCACCTGTACAATAAAGAACAGATTTATTTTAAGCTAATTTCTCCTGCCCTGACACATTAATGACCTGTGCTGTAGCTCATGTCATTCAAATGTTTGAATAAACGTTTAAGTGGGCACTTCCATAACAGCAACCACTTTTCTCTGACCCCGTGTTTATAAAACTGTAGGCATCTGAAATATGACTCTTCTAAGGCTTCATTTGAACTCAAAATTCTCCCCCACAGCTGAGATGAGTCTTCCTCCAAGCAGAATGCACTTGCTAGACCTATCATAGAGCAACACCACACAAAACTGCTGGGAAACTGAAGAACACTATCCAATTGCAACTGCCTCAGGTCAATGAAGAAGATATTAGTTTTATTTTTAGCTTGCTTTTGTAGCCTGATTGAGTTTTCCATGAGATAATCCAGTAGACATTCTCCTCTCTGCTGCTTTGGGTTTCTTTTTAATCATCAGGTTGGTCACATTATTAATTAAGAAGTTCTTAATAAATCATTGACTCTTTAATGCGAATCAGAAGAAGCAAACACTGGCATCCCTTGACTAAATTTTTTCATAGCTTGTTAATAGAAACTTTAAGATGTTCATTACTGAAGTATCCAAGCGCCTCTCAAACAATAAAGAATCTGGTCTCATGATACCAATGAGAAGTGGTAAAGTGATGTAAAAAGAGTCTAACAAGTAGGGAACAGAGCACAGACCAATTAAAAGACTTGCTTGCAGTCCCAGAAGAAACCAGTAGCATCAATGCCAAAACATAGTAGGCTGTTTATCAGTTATTCATACCTGATGACCATTTTATAGTCTCTTGACAGTCATGGTTTTATTTTTTATTTCAGAATGGAATATTACAGAAAGAAGAACAGGCTGCAAAGAAAACCAAGAGCCAAATTTGCTTGCAGACACTGAACATGCATTTGCTTTTGTGTGAAGCTGGGGTCCCAGAATGGAAAAATCTACACCCTGGTATTTTTAGTAATGTTAACAGTAAGGGTTCAGAAATCATAAAACAGATTTCCAGAAATCATGAGTTTAGTGTAAAAAATATTGTGATGTTTTTATAGAAACACTCATTTGAGTTTTCATTTTTTCTTTTGTTCATATTTACTTTGAAAAAGTCTTGAAAACGGTATGCAATGCCTTCAGGAACTGGGTTTTTCTTAAAGACAAATGCCCAATGTTGTAAAACTCCTGGAAAAATTTGCTAGAGTCTGTACTGTATTTATTCAATGGCATTGATTATTCAGGGGGATTAATTCTAACAACTTAAAAGGTTATGCCTTATAGAGCCTAGTGGCAGGTGAACATGAAGGTTTTAGACAGAATTTCAATAATATTGAGTTGTCTGCTTTTGAGCCAAGACAGAGGTTTGGATCCCAAAGAGTGTTATTGGTGTTGTCAGGTCTTCTCTGGCTATAAAGAAGCCTGATGCCCACAAGAGGAGGAGATCAGGATTTACTGGTGCAGTAAACAAGCACCCAGGTGCTACTGCCTCACATGTTTTCCTCGCTGCATCTGGCCCTGAATTTGGGTGAGGGAGGAGGTGCTGAGGGGGTGGCACCATGCAGTTGCCTGTCCAGAGGGGCTGATGCCCCCGAGATGCTGGTGGTTACCCAAGGCTGGGGCAGCTGGTGGGTATGGCCACCAGGGTCCAGTGTTATCCAGGGCCCAAAGTGATGCCCTCCACACCTCCCGTGGCACAAGTCCCCAGTGTTCAGACAAATGTGTTGAGCCCAGCTCTACCTATGTCTACACAACCCTTCTTTGGATGGGCATGTTTGGGTGAGCACAGAACTGGAAGCAGAACCTAATGAAGCAGAAACATATTTCGACATTGTTTTTCCCTAGCAAAGCATTCTAAATCTTTTGTTATAACTCAAGATCTTTCTGTCTTTCCCTACCAACATCCACCTGCCATTGCCTCTATCTTTAGTGGGTCTCCTTAGGCTAGTCACTCCTCTAACATGTATTTTGCTTCCCTGGTATTAACAGTGTTGGGTTATTGGCTTTGTGTGACTGACAGTCAAAGAGTGGTGTAAATCACAAGGAAGGAGAAAACTCCCACTGTGGAATTCTGAATCTTTTTGTAAAAATATGTAATTCTATCCACTTACCTGTCTTTTCAATACGTAGAACATATCTGGTCCTGGTCTTCAAATGGTAGCTTTGTTCCTATTAGCTAGTTTGCAGGGCTCTTACACAGGGCTTTGTGGTTGGGAGCATTTAATTCCCCTCCTCACACACTTTTTTTACTCTTAAAATAAGTGTTTTGATCAGAAGCTAGAACATTGGAGCTGGCCGAGAGTTTATGCAAATCCAGCCAAAGCCTTTTGCCTAGTTGATTCAATCTTCCCTTTAATCCCCACGATGATCCGCAGTAATGGATAAAAATTCTGAGCAGGAGCAGGGAAAAAAAGCCCTCAGGAAGCAATTTTGATTGCTGTGAGGAAGCACTTGAGGCTCTTGGCCCCGGGGAGCTCTCCCCAGTTCATCGGAGGCATTCAGATACCATGGTGATGGGGGTCTTTATATGAATAACTAGATAGATAAATGGGGAGTGCTTTTGATCTCTGCTAGCCTGTATTTCATGTTGTCAGCTGGGGAAGAGGCTATTCAAATCTGTCGGCTGCAGGAGGTCAGCCAGGAGAGAGAAAATGTCTTCATTACAGCCTTCTGTTCAGCCAGGCCTCCCCGCTGACCCCGCTGCCCAGGCTTGTCAGTCAGATGAGGAAAATTTTCCAACCGAGGGAAGGCATTGCTGTGCCAGATTTATCCCCAGTGCATGAGCTTGGAGGTAGCAGCATGAGACCCAGGAAGATTTTGCTAGCACTGGGGCATGCCCCATACCAGGACTAAAGTGTGACCAGGCAAATGGCTGGGTCTGTGCTGGGAAACCAGGCTGGTTTTTGTTGGTGTTATTTTCAGTGCCACTTTTTGGAGGGCTCAGAAGGCAGGCCCAAGCTGAGTGACTGCAGAAGACAGCCTTACGTGGTAGTTAGAAGCACTTAAATATTAATTACACTTTTGCAATGAGTCTTTTCAATCAGTGAATCCCCTTTCATGAGTTTGATAGACATTTCAAGCAATGGAAATGAAGTTCATTCTATTTTACATTTCAGAATGGGAGTGAATTTATAATGTTTCTTTAAAGACAGTGCTCTGGCTCTGTGGGCACAGCCCCACTGAGATCTGCAGCAGTGCTCAGGAAGGAAACCTGGGCAGATTCTCACAAGCTTCTAATGGAGAAAGAAGACTTTGGCCATTGGAGGGCATGTTTTTGCAAGGGGATGCATGCAAAACTGCAATAGGAGTTCCAATCCCATTATTTGTTAATGGGATTTGTAAACCTCATGTTCACAGGCTGAGATAAACAATATATGCTTCCTGAATTCCTCTTGCAAGAAGAGCTCCTTACAGCATAGCTAAATTACACAGTAAGTTATCATTTACAAAGAATGAAAATGAGAAAAAGAGTCAGTGAAATTAATTTACATCTAAAAGATTTCTCAGTTTTTGGATTGAAGGGTGGGGGAAGCAGTGTCCTCCAAAACCACACTCTTGATGGGGATAGCTTACTACATTAGATCATTTCCAGAAAGCATTATAAAAATGTTCCCTTTACTCAAGCCAGCAAGGTTTTAATAGTATCAAAGCAAAATATAGTCTGCTATTAGCATGAAATAACATTAGCATAAATAGAAAAGAGTCAGGATGCTAAAAAAGAATTCCACATAAGTGGCCTGCTCATTTCACTAGACATCACTGTGGCTGAGAAACTGTGAAATTTCCATAATAATCGAGTGCAGAGGAAAACAAACAACAATTTTATTGATAGGGAAATTACATCCTGTTGCCGAATATAAAACTACAGCACTGTTCAACGGCCCCTTAACAGCACTGAAAATATATATTAATTTTTAAGTGTAAATGAAATGTAAATAAAATATTCAGTTCAATCTGGACACAGAATTCTCCTGATAGTGTTTCAGGGCAGAAACCCAGGAAATGTGTATCTGGATTGCATATCCTAGACCCTAAGCTAGTGGCATCTGATACCTTTGTGGAAAAGATTTACTCAGCTGCTCTGTGGTGATATACTCTTGCTGGAAAGCACAGTATGAACTGGTCTGTGAGAAGGTGCTGGCTTGGGAGAGAAGGGCTCCTTGGGATTTTTTTTCTTTCTTTTTTTTGAAAAGAGGATCCTTCAGCACTTTGTAACAATAATCCCAGATATTACATCTTAAAGTAATGCTGCTGCAGTAGTTAAGACTGTTACAGCGGGGCTGGATTGTATCCAGAAAAGCAAATAGCTCTTTTTCCAGACTGGGGAGAGCAAGGAAAGCAGCTCTGGGAGAGAAGTGACCACACCAGTCATCACCACATGGACTCAGAGCTGGCAGACGGGTGTCCAAGCCCTGTTTTCTTTGGGGCTGGGGCATGCATGGTGACAGCAAAGAAGCTGCTTGGGTTTCTCAATCAGCGTCACTGTGCCAGCAGCAGCAGCAAGCCAGGCAGCAGCCCTGGCAGAAGCAGGTTTCTCTCTCCTGCCCGTCCATGTGTCCAGGCACTGGAGACCCCTCTCCCCACCACCTCCTGCAGCCAAAAACCCTCCTGCACAGCTGGCCAGGAGCGCTGCCCTGCCAGCACGACTCTGCTTTGCATCCCCTGTGTGCTCTGCACAGCAGTAAATGATTTCCCCCCAGGGCAGCGCGATGGAGAAAAAAGGGCCCTGAAATTCAGCCGTGAGCCACCCCTCGTCCTAAAAAACGCATCTGGGGGGGGGAGGGGGGAAGGTTGGGAGGGAGATGGGAGTGATTGTGCGGCTGCACAAAGCCAGCGGAACAGTTAATGCTTTAACCTTGCGTATAATTTATACAATAAACAAAGTCACATGTTTCTCTAATAATTTAGATGTAAGCAAATGTTGATTTATTCAGGAAGGCTACTGCCGGCAGCAAAGCCTGCAGCACTGAAATTTGAATTAAACTAGGACAGAAGCAGGCTAGTCTATAATAACATTTGTATAATTTTATTTTTGCCCTTGGCTCAGTTCATTTCCTTCTACAGTAGATGCATGAAATTGGTTCTTCAGCCACCTTTAGCTGATGTTCATTGATATCGGGGGTAGGCAGAGAAGCAAGAGAATGTAACCTTTTTAGACTTTGTGTTTGCAATCACAAGGCCATGAATTCCTAGGTCATTTACAACAATAATTTTCTGCTCTGCCTTCCTTTCCCGCAGTAATCTCTGAGCAGTGCCATTTAACCTGGGGTGATGGGGTTTTTCCCCCCATTTTTTTCCTGCATGGAGACTTCTAGAACAGAGCCTGTTAAACAGATGCAAATGTTGTGTTGTTTTTTATCCTTTTATTCAGGCCCGAGGGCATGAAATTGGAGTTCTCTTACTCTGCCTTCAAAAAGAAGGAAAGGGACTCTATGATACTTTAAAAATGATGCTGGAAAAAAGAGCACTAGCATGGATATCTGGAGTGGATCCCTTGGTTTGGCTTCCCTTCCAGAGTGGCCTTCGAGGAGCAGAAAACATGCTGGGTATGGGGAAAGACACAGAGAAGCATGAGGCAGCGATTTCATTAGGGGGATCTGGTGGAAGCAAAAACCCGAGACTCAGAGGATTCACACTGATGAGAAAAAACATTTTAGATTTGCCCAGGAACTCTGCGATAGGTCTCCAAGGGAAGTCAGAGGATGCCGCTCGGGGATGGAGATGTCACTGGGCACCACGCCACCATGGAGGGGACACCTCATGTCGCATGGCTGGGCTGAAACACTCAGAGAGCCTCCTTGAAACGCTCCCAAGGGCATGGTGTTTGTTTCTCCTGAGCTGAAAGGGACTGTCTTATGCTGGGGGACAGAGATGTGAAAGCAAAAGTGGGGCTAGAGAGGTGGGAGGGGAGGGGAGAGAGAGGGGAGCTGAGAGCACGCTGGCAGAAGAGCGATAACGTCTCTGCCTGGCAGTGTGACAGGGATCATCTTTTAACAGCCGCCAGGACGAGCAAGATTTTTGCACGGGGATGACTCAAGTTGTTTTTTTCCAGACTTAAGCCCGGCCAGGTGCAAGAACTTGACTGCCTATCGCAAACTGAGGTAGTGGTGCTCTTACTCATAACACCCGTGTATTCGGTGATTTCATGGCTGTGGTATTTGCTAAAGAGTAGCTTCATTCTTGCAGTCCTCTAGGTTACAAAGAAAAACTCCTTAACGTGACTGAAAATCAAAATAAGCTCTGTGGGCCCAGGGCAGTTCCTGGGAATTGGGAGCTGTCCCCAGCCACCCCAGCATGCCCAGACCCTGCAACATCCCCATGACACTTCCAAAGACCAGAAAGATAAGCATTTCAGCAGAAACAGCCACCTGACAGAGGCCATGGCTGACTGCCAGGGTAAGAAGTGCCAGCCTCAAGTTCTTCCCTTAAAAACATAAACAGGTTGCATAGATGAAGGGTTTTCTCAACAAATTAAATCCAAAATGCTAGATTTCCTACCTGCATTAAATGTCTATATTTCAGTTCCTGTAGATCTGATTGTTACTTTTATTTCCTTCTTACAAATGGAAAACCCAATCTGTGGACAGTTGCAGTTCGAGAAAGAGATAAACTCCCAGGATTTCTTCTGGTCCTCAATCCTGACAATATATAAGCAATGGATACCTTGAGTCTTGTGCCCCCACGAGCCTCATCTTGCATCTTCTCACCTGAAGGCTAAGGGCCATGATGTAGTCTTACCCTTCAAGAAGCCTTCCCTGACCACGGTGAAGAGAGGAGAGGCACCCCTGTGTGACTGCTGTGCCTGTCTATCCACCTCTGCCCATGGCAGTACTTGCAAAACTCTCTTCCAGACCCCTCTCTCCACGTGCTAAGTACCACAATCAAGGGAAGGGCAATCCAGGGAGCAGATCGCTACACCGACAGTCACAGCTTCCCAGGCTGCTCCCTGGGTCAGGTGCTGCCCCTGACCTGGGGCAAAGTCATGGCTGAGCCTTTTGTTCCCTTATTATAACTCAAAATGTTGGATGAAATCCTCAGCTGGAGTAAACAACACTCATTGCTCCTGGCCCTCACCCACTGGTTTGCAAGAGCACGCAGAGGTAGCCACATTTCTGCTGTTAAAACTGAGCTTGGATCACACTTTTGTGGTCAAACAAATACGTATCACTGCATTTTATTTAGCTCTGTTAATGCCACATTAAGAATAGCATGTGTTTTAACATAACCACACTTTCCCCCTTTTTTTAAAAGCCATAAATGAAACGTTAAAAGTCTCAATCCATCACGGTGACATCAGATCAGTGGACTGTGACTTTTATGACATCAGAGCAATTGATTATATGACTCTTTTATGTGTAGCTTGCTATGCAATGATTGCTCTTCTCTCCATATATTACATCCTAACATCCTGGAATAATCTCTAGAGATAAAAAGGAATCGCTGTGAAGCAGTGAAGTACAGTAGTTACAGAATTGCCATAAAACTGTCATAAAAAAAATTGTAGAAACAAAAATGCCTTTAAAGATGGCAATGTTCCATTATGGGTCCCTAGCTAATGGGCTGTATTTGCCCTATGCACACCTTACTATACTTACTGCTTCTGGATATTTCTGTACCTTTCTCCCAGCAGCTTATATGGTTGCCAAGACATGCAAGGGTGTTGGTCTGTGTAGTGTATGTCCCTCCGTCCCATTATATCATCTCTAACAAGTCTCACGCCTTTTGCACCAAGCTACATGCAGAGCCTCTTCTCAAATCACTAAAAAGAAGCTGACAGTGAAAGGGAGGTGTGAGCTGTTTGTTGCCATAAAATTGCTGAAAGAAGACAGATATTCTGTAGTGCTTATAAATAAAGGTGCTGCTAAAATTCGATTCAGGGCACAGAATAAGTAGCTCTTTCTTGCTGAGAGCTGACATGGAAAGCTCTGCCCAGAAGACAGAGCTCCAACTCGATTTTTTGCTATGCAATCACACGTGCTTGAGCCCAGTCAACATGCAAGGTGCTGTGTTTTGTAGTCGTGTGTTTTCCTGTGTTCTCCAGGTTATCCACAGGGTTACTACTGGGAGCAATGAGCAAGCCAGTGTTTCTCTTTCTCAGATACAAATTTGTTGCTGTGTGGGAGGATAAGTTCCAACAGGCAAAGACAAATGCTTTCTCTTTTTTTTTTTTTTTTTCCTCCCCTCTTTCTAATCTCAAGGCAATTTAATGTAAGCAGAAAGGTGCTACAGTCCTAAGGAAGGTGTAAGTCATCTGAGAAGTTTATGCCTCAGGGTCCTGAAAGCTGAGCTCTGGCAAATCTCACCCCTGCTGCTGTGGATGTCCGTGTCCCCAGCGTCTATCCCACTACCTCTGTTCCTACAGGGGGTGACCTCAGGCAGAGAAGAGAGTCCAGAGACCGGGGCAGGGGCTGTTGTCCCTTGAGGAACTGCAGCTGCTGTTGTTCTGCATGTTAGCGGGCACCTATAGATCATCCCCAGGTTGTCTGCCTTGCCAGAGAAATACAACAGCTTCAAGAAATACTTTAACATCTGCAAAATACTTTGGGATCCTTATACAGAAGGCACGAGAGAAAAGATGTATGCACAATAAAATTTCCGCAGGCGGCCCTTGACGCCAATATCCTCTAGTCACCCTCAGAAATGATGCAGTGCAGCCCTCTTCTTCCTCCGTCCTTCCCAAAGATGTGCATTTTGGCAATCTGAGAGACAACCTAAGCTATCTAAGGTGATGAATGGTTAGTACTTATCCCACTCACAAGGATCTGAGCTCTGTTTTATTAGGTCTGGGGAGGGAAGAGATGAGTGGCCGGGACCTTTTAAGGGTCCTTCACAGAGTCCAGGGTGATTTCAAAGGCATCTTATGGCATAGGATATTGACAACAACAGAGCCCAGCTTGAACAGCCACCCTTAACTCATCCTAATTTATATGCAGACCAAGCAGCAACATTATTGTTCAGCTGGGGGCATATTTAATTGCTGAATGTTCTGCAGATGTCTTGCAGGCTGGATAGATAAAGGCATTTAAGTTGCTGACTTATAACAGCACATCTTTCTTCTTTTAACATAAAAATTCCTACCTTCTTTGATGGATGTGGAATTTATAGGACCGAAATCTTGTGCTAGTCCTTCAGAATATTTTAGCAAGCATTCAACTCCCCAGCACTGCAAAGGAGCAGCTAAACCCTGATGCCTTTTCATCAGGAAAACAAATGAGCTTCATTACTGTAAAAGCAGTGCTTCCGCCTGGTATGAAATCGAGAAAGGTCCATTATTGTTTCTTTAAATCCAGCAGTACGGACGTGTCGGGCTCTAGCCAGACACCAAAGGGACTGCAGTTTATTTAAGTGCCGGCAGTCTGCTCAGTGCTGAATGAGATGCACAAGGAGTCACGAGCCTTGCCCCAAGGAGCGAGTGACCCCAGGGCAGTCGTGCAAAGCACTGCTGGTGCCAGGGTCCCACACAGCTCCCATTTGTAGGAATATCACGGGGTGCCAAGCAGTACGGGATCAGGCCCATTAATGTAAAAGTCTCTGGGAAGAGGAGAGAAGTGTCTTGTCTATCTCTAGGTCACAGCTTATATTAAGCGCTACATAGTGCATATTGTCCTTTCTTTTTTCTTTTTAATTTTTTTCCACGTTCTCTTTTAAATCTCTCCCAACTTTCAGGAATAATCAGATTTAAAAATGGATGTCCCTTATATTTTTTAATAGCACCTATGATGCCCTTTCAGGCTTGCGTCACACCAAGTCTCCTCCATCCCAGTGACTTAGGTGTCTGACAATTTGTCAGGGAGATAGCCATAAGTTAGGCAGAAAACCGGACTCCATTAAAAAAAACATAAAAGCTGGGAGGAGGCAACTTGATGTGGCATGGCTCCTGGCGATGAGGAAGCATGAGTGCATACTGAAGCTTAGAAATAGAAAGTGATGTCCTCATAAAAATATGGCTCTAGGCTGGTGTGCCACTAGAAATTCTTCTGTCAGTTTAGAATATTTAGCTCTAAGGGATCTCTACTTTCAAATGGATCTTTTGATGCAAAATAGGCTGCACAGACAGAGATAGTGTTGAAGAAGGGAAAGTCGCATTTGCTCCCAGTTATGCTTGGTAAACTGAAGATTTTTAGATAGACTTTTTGATCTTAAAGTATTGAGTGGGCAGGTGGGTTACCTCGCTGGTGTGTTAGCTCTCCAGGCCCTTCTAACTGAAAACCTTCACTGATGTCTGGGCAGCTAAATAATACTGAAAGCTTCAACACTGCTGGTTATCAGGGGAACCTCTTTAGCCTAATTTGAAAGCTCAAAGCTCCAGGCAACTGAATTTTTTTGGTTACAGGCTCTTTTGTGTGATGTTCCAATGCAGTATATCCAATCAATGATGCGATATCACGCACAGTACCATCATGTGGATGTTTATTCCCCCCGTGTTTTGTATTTGACTTGTTAAACTGCAAGAAGAGTTCAGGGAACAAACGGGGGGAAAAAAAAATAAAGAGCTGCTCCTCAGCTCCCCTGCTGCAGAAATTTAAAACTAGCTAACACACAAGCCTCAGTGCTCCAAAAGAAATGAAAAGAGCAGAAAGTGAAAATATATACATATGTATACACATGAACAAAACATGAGCCACAGTCATGGCAATCTGGGCTCCAATGTGCCAAACAAAAGGGGTTATTCCTCCAAGCAATCTTTGCACCGTAAAATTTAGGACACAACAAGGCTGGTTTATGATCACGTTGTAGATTCTGCTAGAAAACCATACAGTTGCAGTACAGTAAATTCCACTGAAGGTTAGGGCAGGCTGGTTCTCTGGTTGTTTTGTTTGTTTGTCTTTTAATATTGTAACTTCTAAAAGAATCAGTGTGAATCAGAAAGACAGTTTGGATGGGGCATGGGAGCAAGGCTAGTGATCAAGATACTCATTTTTCCTTTCTTCTCTAATTACACTCAAGCAGCCCCATTGTAATTTAAGATCATTTGGGGGAATTACAAGAACTGTGAGAATTCTTTCCACACTGATTCTTTTTTACACAAATAGTAATAGGCCAGACCTTCATATGAAATAAATCAGCCCAGACTATTTCATTTACAGTGTGTCTGTGTAAACAACCTTAAATTGATTGTATTTATTAAGATGCCAAAAATAAAAGTAAGAGGAAGCTGCATGATGAATGATTCATTTACAGAGGGTGCCTGATACCTCCTGAGGTTTTGGCTCAGAACAAGAGCATTTTATGGAAACTCCTGTGTTTTATAACTCTTTCCATTTAATTTGATGCAAGTTCTTTCACCCAGTCCAGTAAAAACACAGAAGATGGTTCAGAACTAAGATTCAAGCAAAACTACGTTATAAGATTTTAAGTCTTTGAAACAGAGCTTCCAGCTCAACTGGAACCAGTGCTTGCCTAAATTATATTTTCTTATGTTTACAGGATTTTACTGTCAGTCCAACTTCTCTTTCTGCTCTGATCTAAAGCAAGCCACAAGCCTGCATTTAGGATGCTGTAGTCCCCGGAGAGTGAAATAACTGTGATACTCTGAGTTTCTCTTTGTCGTTTCCTATGGTCTGTCTCAAATGAGAACTCATATTTGAACCCTAATATCTGCGATGATGAGACAAATGGGCAGCAAACAGTGGCAGGCATCTGACAGGGGCAAGCTTCCAGTATGCACTCTGAGCTGTTTTCTTGCACTGTGAGAAGAATCTCTTCTCTTTTGGCTTGATCTTGACAGTGCTGAGTGACAGCTGATGGTGTTGATAACCTTGTGCTGCCATTGACATGAGCCAGATGTGAGGATACTCCACCCTGCAGGGCTGTGTCCTACACTCACCATTACCCTGGAGTGTTTACTAGGTAGCCAGATCTTACTTTTATTTTTGGCATCCAAATAAAGCAAAATCATCTTGGCATTATTTACACATTTCTATTGAAGCAAAGTTTCCATGGGTGTACATTGGCCTCAAGTTTAGTTAGCAGTGCTGACACTTCCCTGCCTTGTGATTCTTCACAGCTAGTTCGTGATTCCTTTGTTGATTTCTGGAAGATGTCATCAGAGAAGCTGTGACAGTGAGGCAATGAGGAATGAAGCAACACTTCCACTTTCACACTGGGTGTACTAATCTCATCCATAAGTGAAATGTTATCCCAAACTAAAAGTATTCATTTAGTGAATGAATTACTGCTAAAGTCAGCTGTACTGCAAGTGGGCATAATCATATGAGCCTTTCTTTCTCTCTTAAAGGCTTTGGCATCAGAGTAACAAACCAAAGAACATGCCAGGAGGTGTTGAGCAAATTCTTCCAAAACAAAGAAGATTGTCTTTCTTACAGCTGCATGTCTTCCTCTCTGTATTCACAAGGTTCAGATTCATTTGTCAGCCTTTTAGCTGGTTTCAAGTTGTGCCATTTATAAGCAGCAGGGAAGGTAAACATATGGAAGCAACAATTGCCTCTCAGGATACTTAAACAATGAAAAAACAGCATTCTCCAGATAGGAAGCACCACAAATAAGCAAAGAATTAGCATGATTAGGAAACAAGGTGACCCAGCTAGCCTCTCACCCCAACAACGTAGAAAGGATCAAAAGGTCTGCCCAGGTTTATATGGGCTCTAGACACGTCCCAGGAGTCCAACTGTGCCAACACCTGCCAAAACGTGCCTGGGATGGCACGTGGTTCCCTATGTTTTGGATTGCACTCAAACCTAAAGTGAAACTCAGCAGAACCAAAACTGAATAAATCTGGCTGGTTTAGGCAAGCACTCTGTGAACACATGGGGTATAACCAAGCAGCAAGAAACTGGGAAAAAAATAATATATATATATAAATATATAAATATATAAAAAATAAAAATAAACACAACCACATAGGGACTGTATATTTCAACACAGCAGCCAAGAGATTCGTGCACCTAGCTGCCTTAGGAGCCTTGTGCCTAAATGATATAGTAGGTGGCATTAGAAGAGATGTTTTCTATATTGCTGAAGGTAATCTGTTATGGAACTACCTATAAAATTCAATACTTGGACAGTATAGCAACAGTATCTACTTCACCTACTACCAACTTACTTTGCCAGTTGATATATGAATGGTTTGGAGAGACATTTTACTAAAACCTCATGATCCAGACAATCTGTAAATACCAGCATCCCTGTAAACAAGGGTTTCCCCCTTTGCTGTTAATTTTCCCTTCATGCTGGGGGAATGTAATGAGCATTTCTATTAAGTCATATGGTAGAGAGTATGCACAAAAGAATATTCATTCTAACAATATTGTCAGAAACAACTAACTTTTTCCAATTGGTAAATTTTAATTGCTGGCTTAATCTAGTGTAATAACAATGTGGAGGCTTTAGGCCTCAGTTCATTAAAGCATTTAAACATGTGCTTAAGTATCATTGCACTTAATGAGACCTAAGTCTCTTCCTAAGTGTTTAGCTAGTTCAGTGACTTGATAGAAAATCTGGGGAGTAAATATTTACTGATTAATTCAGACCACTGATAATATGATTCCATAAAATAGCATCTGAATAAAAACTTCTAAGTGTAAAATCTAAGAATGCAAGAGAATTAGCAGGCTGAAGGGCAAAACAAAGCACTTAAAGCCAGTGAATCATCTTGTAGCTACTGTGAGCACTGTTTCAAAGGACAAGCTGGTTGGCATATACTCATACCAAAAAAAAATAAATAAATAAAGGTAAAAAGTAATCAAATACCATCATGCAGCAGAATCCAAGTCAAAGTGCTAAGAAAACACCTTCTGAGAGGGTGAGATTCTCTGGCAAGAATAGGCAGGAAATGATCCACCTCCCATCACTGGAGATCCTGTTGCATACAGAGATGGTTGTCACCTACAGTTGCTCAGAAACATGGAGTGGTTGAACGGGATGATAGGCACCTGGACTTTGAGAGAGCCTTCAGGTTGCCTGTGACCCAAACCAGACATTTCAGAACACAGCTTTTAGGTACCTTCCTGAAAATTTCTCCACAGTTTGCCCAGTGGTCTTTCTTATTTTCCCATTTTTCTCTAAAAATAAATAAATAAATATTTTAACAGGAGAAAACTGTTCTGAATAAAATATTGATTGCATATCTCATTGTTTAAAAGCTAGAAAATTCAAAAGTAAGGATTTTGTTTGTCTTATCTTTGTCCTCTCTGTTGCTCATAGACAGATATATAGATATAGAGATATGCATGTTTATATACACACATACACATATGTGCAGAAGAGTACTCAGTACTACCACACCTGTAAAGGAGTGCCTATACAACCGCATGATGTTTAAAACTTGAACAAAATATTAACAGAACATGTTTACCACCAGTACTAAAATTAATATGAAATTGCAGTATGTTTGTTTCCACAAGCTTACACTTGGATATGATCTCCACATTAAAATGAATTTACATAACAAATCAGAAATGAGAAGTACAACTTTGTGGTATTTAAAGCCATAGGAACTTGTGAACTAGTGAAATTAGTGGAACTAGTTAAAATGATGTTTCCTCGGGACATACATATTGCTGGAGTGAACCAAGTAAGTCTCCAAAGAGTCCAGAAGGGTGATGGCCAGTACCCATCTATTTGTAAGCTCCTAATTTACCAAAGTGTTATGGTTATAACAGACAAGGATTCTGTTAAGAAGGCTTAAAACACATACTAAGAGGGGAAAAAAGTAAAAAAGGGGGGGGGGGGGACAAAAAGGAAACAAAAAAAAATAATAATAATAAAATTAATCCTGTAGCTTTATAGCTAAGGCCATAGAGGGAAGTCGTTGTAACAACTTTATTCGAGAAAGAGATTGTGCCTTTGTAATCTTACAACATCATTTCTCACTGAAAGCTGGCAAGCCTGCAAGTTTCTTTCACAGACATAAGTCATCTGCACCAACATAGTTAAGATGACTTATTTGGATTTTCTTCAAGCTTTTGACAAGATTCCTTGCTTAAAAAACCCTGTAAAAGTTGCACAGTAGAAAAGAAGTGTTGTTCTCTGTTGTAAAAACTGGACCGGGAGACAGGAACTCCTGAGTTCTCATTGTATTTCCTTTGATCTATATGCCCTGTTCATAATAAGCCTAACACTTATTCCTTCTGTTGCTTTGGGCAAGTCATATAATCTCTCTGCCTCCTTTTCGTATCTTGGGGGGTATTGCATGGATTAGTTGGTCAATGTTTGTAAAGCAGCTGAAGAGTATTGACCTGATTCTCCCAGGGAAACAGGGACACTCAGCTTCTTGGAAAGTCATGACCAATAAATTCTAAAGCATGCTACAGAAAATAAATACCAGCAGAAAAAAATAATAATAATAAAAAAATGAATCCAGCTGTGGCACCAACTATACCTGTTGTAATTCAGTTTGTTCCTGCAAAAGGCTGAAAACACTAAATCCCCTCCCACAGCTGTCACAGGAGCCCAGGACCTTCCTGGTGTGGTTGGTATCTTTCAGGTTTTGGACTGTAGCTGTTGGTGAGAAAGAAGGGAGAAAGGACTGCTCCTCAGGGGGACACAGAAACCACTCCCAGCAAATGTTTGCACTAGTGAGCTGGCAGGGGAAAATAAACAGTGATTGAGAGACATTTGCTAATGGTACTCATTGTCCCATGCAGCTGAAAAGGATTGAGAGAAGCCTGAGATGAATTAAGAGGCATTGGTGTATCCTGAATTTGGGGATAACTGAAGATCAAATGAGCTTAGTCTTGGACAAGTGTACGGTAATAAACTTTGGCACCATTCTCTCTGTGACTTCATTGGTTTTACTTTGAATTAAGTTTGGTTTGACTTTGCTGCACAGCAACAACCTGCACATTTCCACACCTACCTGTATGTGGGCACAGAGAAGTAACAGAGAGGATTGCTCCTGTACTTGCATCAGAGTGGGTTGGTTAGCTGACTACTAAGAAAAGGAAAAAAAAAAAAAAAAAAGCAATTTGAGCACATCATCTTTCTGGAGCACATCTTTCTAAGAGAAATCAGGAGACAATACCATGGCCAAGGTACCGGATAGTGGCAGCAAATGCCCAGGCAAAGGGAAAGAATATTTTCTTCATATTTGTGCCCTTTTCAGATCATTTTGGATGCTGCTTTTCACTGCTGGCTGATGTCACGAGGAGAAGGAGAGCAGCAGCTGCTGCATTAGCAGAACTCTGCATTTTCTGCTGGGGCAGAGAAGTGCAGGAGGCAGAGAGATAAGGAAGTTTTGCCTGTGTGAGTGCACTTTGGAGTAGCTATTTGTGTACACAGGTAGTGTAATTGCAGAGAGAGGAAAAGGCAATCAGCAGCCTTAACACAGAGCTCTATTCCTTCCTTTGCACGAGCAGCTATGCCAGCTACATCAAGCCACTGACTCTTTGCCAGCACTCCTTGCTATTATCTCTGTCAGGGGAGTGTTCCTAGTATAGACGTGGCCTTGGCAGCAATGCTTCCTTGCTAACGTGCCCTTGTGAGATGCCTCCTTCATGCCACCTTCACCTATATATGTTTGGTGATCATCATGTCCTTTCTCCTAGAGGCTCTCTAGGATGTACACTCCACGGTTCGGTCACTCACAAGAAGACTGAAGACTGGAAGAAAAACAACGGCAAAACCCCAAGAAGGATAGCAGAAGGTTGGCTGACAAGGTAGGACTTCTCTCAACATCTGTCTCATGCTGGCTAGAACACAGAAGGGTTGCCTGAAGGTATCTATGGTACTGCCCTTGCATGAACTAGCACAGCAATTTTCATTGACTGTGGCATGAGAGGGAGAGTTTTTCCAGATGGGCATTTTTCCCTGGCAGACATTTTCAGCATTTGCCTTAGGAGATGACAGTCTCTATTTTCACAGGCAGTCAACTAAAATCCTCTTTAAACTTGTAGGTCTCCTCATGTTCCCCCTAGCAGCTGTGACAGGACCAGCAGGGCATGGATTAAAATATCGATGAGCTTCTGGCAAGCCACTACTTTCAACCATAAAATGAACAAAAAAGAATAGTGATGAGGTGGCAAGGTTCGTACCTCTGGCTGCTGTCTCTACCCAAAAACCTACTGTTGTATAGTACTACTCAGTGCTTACAAGTTCCTTGTATAAAACAAAGTATCGGGCCATTACTAAAACATAAAAATCACCAATATAACTGCAGGTGTGATATCCGCATAACACATGGAACCAAGAATGGAGCAGACAGTAGCTTAACATTTTTGCACCACTCCTTCTTTATATAAGCTCATCCATCAAGTAGGACTAGACTAGCCCAGCTCCTATAATACCTTGCAAGCCTGGGAAATGACAATGATGTAAAATCGGTATGAGGTGAAAAACGGCTGCTTTTCATGAAGTGGCTAGGAGAAAAACATCATTGATTTAAAAGTGGCTTTCTCCAAATTATTCCAAGCAGAAAAGTACCACTGCTTTTCTGCAAAGAGGGAGCAAAGGTACGTACATTGGCAACATCAGTTTTTCAAAACTCATGCATAGCATTGAAAGCATAGGGTAATTTCTGTCTTACAGAAATACAATACCAACCAAAATACATTTTTGATTTGGAAAGTGCTACAAGCAGTACCTGATTTTTAGTAGAAAGCCAGGCGGTATCTCTTTCAAATGATTTTTTTAAAAAGATACACTTGGTCTACAATGAGTGTAGTAAATGAGTATGGTTCCAAAATCCACAGATCACTAATTGCAGTCATTATTTGTAGATCTAAAACCTTGGAACAGACTGCTTCTGAAGGGGGGACATAGTAACAGCCAGCTTCGAATGCTACAAATCTTTTCTTTATCCAGATCAGCCACTTGAACGCCCCAGACCAACATATGCACTCCCAGGCTTTGGGCTATCCAAAACACAAATATGAATCCAGATTTTACAGCCTGAGTTTCTCTTAAAGCTGTATTTTCTATCCCTCTGAAATATTTCCTCAGTCGAATAGGATGCTTTATTGAGTAGAAATTCATGTTTCAAATAACTACCTCAATGTATTACCATATTTTGCTACTATCTCACACTTTCTGGAAGAGTGTGTATAGAAGTATAGCTATATTGAAAGAGAGTTATGTATCATCATTGCCAATTTTCTCTCAGAAAACTCATGGTACAGTTAAATAACAATCCTGAGAATGGTGGTTTTAATGCTAAAAATCCAGAAGGGAAGGTTGTTGGTGTGTTTTGTTATTTAACAACACCAGATACCTCTGCTCATTTTCACTATGTGCATAGGTGTGCTCAGGGAATACTTTTATAGGCAGGAAAGCTAAGAGGTTCAGACACCCAAAGGATGAACAAAGAGATACTCTAACATAAATTTATATGGTGCCCTGAAGGTACCACCATTGTATTATAGGGCTTCTCATGAGCAGTTTTGGCTCAGGCAATAGGACCGTGAAGCGAAGCTAAGTGGTTCTGGACCAGGTGAACTGAGAATGAGGCAGATTATACTACCTCTAGAAACTGTGTGTTTTGTTATAGAGTACTAAAATATAAAATAGGAAAAACAAGTTAATCAAATGCATATTTTACTCCCTACCAATTCCTCTCCCCCCCTCCACCCCTCAGCGTGCACACACATACACGCACACACAGCCTTTACCCTCTTTTCCTCAGCGTAGTCTTTAATTAGAAATAGTTGAGCAGTTCAGTTGGAATGGTCTTAGAGCAATTTGTACAATCTCATGAGATGCATTATCAGTTATGCCCTGAATTCTGCATGCTTTATCTACCACACTGACTCAAATTTCTTACATGTTCAATTCTTCTGGTATTTCACACAATCCAGCCCAGAAAAGCTTACAGTGACCATATGGGTGAATTAGTCCTTTGGTAAAGTGGACACACTAATCTGAATAAAACATCTGGCTTGTGTTGGGGTGGAGGGAAGAAGTTTCAAGTGTGCTTAGGGAAAGAAAGAAGAAAAAAGAAGTAAGTAACAGCAGGAGAATGGGTGAACTCCAGTTTGCTGTCTGCCGTCACAGGTTGTGCAGAATTGGTTCTTTTCCACCTGTTTTGCAGAATTGGCTCTTTTTCTACAACTGTTCTGTGCAACAGCTCACTGAAGGCAAGAAACAAAGGCACTGTGGTATTGTCCCATTCTGCTCCTCAAAAAGCCTCTCTGTGCAATCACCAAGTAAGCAGAGGGGTACGCTTCTTGGGGAAGGAGTAATTGGGGAGGGAAAAGAGAAGTAGAGAACATCAGAAAAATGCAGAGGATTTCCCAAAGTTCATTATAAATGCAAATATACATAGGAGGCAATTATACCCAGACTCACAGTTTTAGTCCTGCGTGCTTGAATACAGTCTTCTAAGCATTTCTTTTTTTACCTATCCACAAGTTTCATGAATTGCTAGAGGTCTGAGTATTTCCAGCTCCCATCACTGGCAGAGGGATCTGGGGGTACTGAAGGCTTCTGAAAGACACTCATAGAAGAGATCTCTAAAATGAAGAGAGGTTTTCTGTAAAACTGCTCTGTGGTCCCTGGATTACCCATGCAGTCTGTAAGCTTATCCATATCTTCACAAGGGACCTAGAGACTCTCAGGAGATTATGATACACCAAAAACCTATGTTTCTGGGGAAGAACCTAATTCAATCTCAGTTTTCATACCAATTAGAAAAATGACATAAAAAGTTAAATGAACTTTATCTCCCAATCCAGTGATGCTATTTGTCCTTAAATCAGCTACCCACAGACTGCACTCGTTCCTGAAGCAGACAACCAAAAGCTTGGAGCCCAAGGTGTAGGGAGGGACATCATCTCCTCCCATGGAGCAGGGCAGGCAGAGCTGTCATCTCTGGGCAGCTAAGTGCAGAACAAGGGGATCCACATGGAAACAGCTGGCAACTGTAGTGGGATACAGAAATACCCCTATTCAGCCTCTGTTGGTTTCCTAAATGCACTAGGGCATAAATGGCATAGGTGGTAGTGGAACGACTGGACCCCTTAAGAGGCAGGGTCGAACTGCATGAGGTCAGCCACCTTCCTACAGTGCACCCGTGGCTTGATTTCCAGTCATTTCTTCTCACAAGTGCAGAAAGGATATCATTGCTTAGGCTACTTCCCTGCTTGTTAGGGCTTGCCCTGTTCAATTCACATTACAGTTAAATAATAAAATCTATTTCTTCAAATGCTGCATCAAAATGTTACTGATAATAAAGAAAAAGATACGGTATTTTTAAACAGTCCTTGGGGAAAACAAATCCGGAGAAACTGTGTTCATAAATCTCCCCCTTTGCAGGCAATTTAAAATCCACTAATTTTTACTAAAAAGGAGAAGGAATCACTTACAAACTATGTAGTGTAGGCAACTGTTGCTAGCCTTTATTTCCACACTAACCAGCTTTTCTTAATATTTTTGAAGCGAGATTGATACATATATAAAACCTACCAACCTGCAGGAGGAAACTTTGAAAAGAAGGTCAAGCTGACATAAGGGCCTTCCTGAGAAGAGCCCCTGTATTTGTTTCCAGACAGGATTACAGATAAATCAGAAATAATGCCCTTTGGCAAGTGGACACATATGATCCGCAGCCGTTGGAAACCCTGCCTCTTCAAAAGCTGCAATTTTCCAAACTGTTAACATTGACAATGATGCAGCAAAACTACTATAGTTTTCCAGAGGCTAATTAGGAACAGGTGATGATTTGAGCAAAAATTCAGAAATCAAATATTGAACTCAGTTTGTGCTCATTAAGGTTGCTATTCAGCATCAGTAAAATATTTATAATGCACAAACACAATGAAGTTTTATGTAAACCTGTTTTCAAAAAAAAAAGATAACTCCAAGTAAAATAGAAAAGAATTTGGTTTAATGCATTCTCCTTAACATGCAAATTACCTCCGAGCAGTTGATAAAGGTAAACACTGCTAATATATTTATATATATATATATTTGTATATATATATGTGTGACAGCCCTTATGAGCTAGGCTGTCTTTTTGTGAACTGTACTGATGTCAAAAACACATCTGCAGGTCAGAGCAGGGCCACGCCAGCAGTAAATTGAGGCCTGAGCTGAGGGAAGGAGGGCTGCGGGTAGTGGCTGCAGGGAGAGGGCAGGATAACCACAGGCTGGGTCTTTCCTCTGCCCTGCTTAGAAAGTACTGTGGAAATGTTTAATTTGCATGTAAAAAGAGATGCAGATGGTATTTAAGCGTAACCGTTAACCTTGGCTTCTTTGAGGATCTAACTGATGTGCATTCATATTTTTCACCATCATATAATGGGAAGGAGGAGGCTGCAGTCCTGTCATGGAATGGCAGCAGACAAACGGAGGCAGTGGTATCTACCCCTATATCTAATAGTAGATATCTACTACCCACCATGGTTTGCAGCTACCCCCATTGTGCATGTCCCCTACCCTGTAAATGTGATGTGAGACTTAAGCCCGTCATTTTTTGACTCAGAGATGAAAGTTTTACCAAATGAGCCTTCATGAGGTAATGAAAACATTTTCTTGCTTCTGAAGAAAATATTTTTTTTCTCTCTCTTTTTTTTTTTTTAACCTACTGTTGGCATAATTTGATAAAGCCTTCAGTGTGGGTAAAATAAAGCATAATAATATTTTTTGCCTTTTTAAAGGAAGGTACATTTCTATTTCCCTCACCTTTCTCCCTAACAGCCACATGCAAGCTTAAAATTAAAATTTGTTCCCTTCCTGATTTTCTCTCTGTATTATGCAGGTCGCTAATGAGTACCAGGCTGCTGGCATTGCTTTATTTATTTATTAGAAAGAGAAGAGCAGTGAAGCATTTAAAACAGTCACATACAGAGAGACATAAAAATTTTTGCAGTGACACACAGTGAGCCAGAAATAAAGTTGGGTCAAGACACAGGTCTACTGAACTCTATAAACTACTCACTTCAACTGGATGGAAAACTTTGAGCATTTTCTTTACTGCATTTCACTGACGAGCCGTAAGACTTTAAGTTATTAAACCAGCGTTAAGTTCTTAAAAGTGACTCAGTTGCTAAAGCTGCATAACATCAGTAAGAATTGCAGTGACCATGGTCCACAAAAACCCAAGTCGGGAAGGCACAAATGGTTGAGGGGAGGTGTTCCCCCTGTGTGCTACTGGTTTGTTTGGAAGAATATTAAAAATTAAAAATTAAAAATTGCAGATGAAGCTAGGTTCAGTATTTCTTGGGGCGTGAAAGTGTGTGGTTCCTTAATTTTTTTCCTTTTAATTTCTGTCAGCCACTCTCGATTAATCAACCCAATATATCTACATGTGGTATATCACAATGGCAAAGCAGTTGCAAATGATGTGATTCCTACGTGAGAAATGCTACCACGTTATTAGTCTTGTGTTTAGAGAGAAAAATAAGGTAAAAAGAGTGGATTGGGTTGGATCTACTTTTAAGCAAGAGAATTATTCATTCCTTAGGTTACATCAACTGCCTTATGAGGAAAAGGCAATTGTCATATTTTGCATTATTTTATTTAAAATAATAAACACAAATAAAAAGCTAACTGTAGGTATTTGCTGGATATGTCTGGTATCATTCGGGGGCTTTATTGGGCAGCTTTGGCCTCACAGCCTGGTCTTTTTCACAAGAAATGTCAGCAGAGTCTCTGAATTAATGGACTGTGAAGTGCTTAGAAACATACCGTTTCAAAAAAGTGTACTGCAAGGATGTGACACTAATGGGAGGTGACCCATGGGTTTATGACAAAATAGCCCAGTGTAACAAAAACAAAAAGAAGACTTCTATACACAGGAGCTTTGAACGATGCAACGTGCAATGGAGTGGGAGTGTAAGTGGGAGGCAGTATAAGTGAACCCCGGTCAGGAGAAAGATTTCCAAATTATTTTGTTATCCCTGGTTTCATTTTCATCAGGAGAAGGGAGCTGCAAACTCCCGGCTGAAGAACAGGAAACGTGCAGGGCTCCATTTTAATTGGATAATTGGGGAAAGAAAGTTAGTAGCATTTGTGAGCAATGTCACATGAAGCTAAGTGGTAAATTCCTGGATTTGCTTACAAGGATTTGTTTTCTTTTAATTTTACTGCTTCCAAAAAAAATAAATAAATAAAATAAAATAAAAAATGCAATGCAACTCCTTCAATCTTTTTGCAATTCTGCATGGTTGAACATTTGAAATGAGTTTGTGTATCACCCCCAGGCATTGATTCAGACTTGATTGGGGCAAAGCAGACTCCATGTGCTTATTTTTATACACGTCATTTGGGAAGTTATATAGCCAAGGGAACAGAAAATGTGTTGCTCCACTGCCAAATTATCACATATCCCTCGATCAAAACGGGAGGTGATCCTAATCAACAAGTTGTGCGACCTTAGTGCAATGGCAATGTCAGGTCAGCTCGGGAAAGTGAAGAGACAGCTCTAAATACAAATAAAAAGAAGGAGAGAGGCAGAAAGAAAGAAAGAAACAACCAACAATCCTTATAATTATCATCATCTGCTGCTTTTCCCTCTTCTGGCAAAGAAACACTCCATCCATTTGCAGAAATCGCCCGCGGAAACGTTACATCAAAACTAATCACAACGATTAAAATCAGCTTTTCTGTGCAAGAGGAGAGTAAAAAGCAAGTTGGAGGCTGGAATGAGACTGTTTTTTCCACACAGAAAAAAAAAAAATGAAATCCGAAAAAAAAAAAAATTTAGACGCGATATATATATATATCTATCTATATGCACGTTTCGAAGGAGATCAATTTTATGCCCGTGTGATCAGTTAATTTAATTTAACTTTTATTTCGGAGATTGATTCAGACTGGAGGTAGAGACATGAGCTAATTGTATCCTGATCCTTGCCTTGAGGGGTTTCAAAGCCCTGGAGCAACTATTCTCTGTATTTTGCTCTGTCTACCTTAGCCAAGCTATTGCATTTCTCTCTGGTGTAGCGAGGAGAGCAGACCGCTGCCGGGAGAGAGAAATATCGGAAGTGTGTGAGTTTGGGGAGGGGGGGTGGGGGGGGGCGGTGGGAAAAAGGGGGAAAAAAAAAAGAGGAGAAAAAAAAAAAAAAAAAAAAGGCAAAGAGGGACAGAGTTTGTCGGCGGCGATGTTCCAGGTAAGGGCTGCCCGGGCGTGTTGTTGTTTTGCGGAGGGTGCCGCTGCTTTCCACGCATGTGCCGGGGCGCTCGCAGCCCGCACCCCGCGCGGGGACGCGGCCGCCCTCGCCTCGCCGCCCGCCGCGCTCCCCCGCGCAACCCGCGCAGCGCCGCGGGGAGGCGGCGAAGGGAAGGGAAGGGAAGGGAAAGGAAGGAAAGGGAAGGGAAGAGAGAGAAGGGAGGGAAGGGAAGGGAAACGAAGGGAAGGGAAGAAGGAGGGAGGGAGGCGGACGGGTGGTGGGGGCTCCTCCTTTCCCCGCCGCCCCTCCAAGGTGTGTGCGTGCGGTGCTGGTGCTGGTGCTGGTGATGGGGGGGTTGTTTCATGGCATCGGCCGTGTTTGCGCGGGGGGGGGTGCGCGCCTCGCATTGTTCGGCGGCGGGCGGCGGGAGGGGGCCGCCATTGTGTGCGCGGCGGGGAGCTGCGGGCACCTCGCGGCTCACGCAGCCCCTCCGGAGCCCCCCCCGCACTCAGCGCCCTTTGTTGGCGATGGGGAGGCGGCCCCGCGGCCATTTCACCCCCCCTCTGCGCGGCCCCGCAGCCCGTCCTCCGCGGTGTCCCCCCCCCACCCCAAGGGGGCTGAGGCGCCGCGGGACCGGCCGTCGTGCCCCCCCCCCCAAAAAAAAAAAAAAAAATAATAATAATAAATAAAAGAGCCATCCGCCGCCTGTTTTCAATCAGCCAGATACAAGTTTATTCGAGAATGCCCCGCGGGCACCGAGCGTGCTGGGATTGTTGGGGCACATGAAAAATGGGCGCAGCGCTGCCCCCGCCTGCTCCCCCCGGCCCCCGAGGCGCGGAGCCTCCCCGCTGCGCCTCGGGCATCGCCCGGTGCGTGTGGGGGCCCGGCCGTTTGTTATTATGATTATTATTTCCCTTCCTCGCTTATTATTCTTCTCCCTCACGCGTCCTCGCTGTCACAAGCGCTTCGCCCAAAACGCAACTTTTCGCCTTAAATCCCTCCCTCGCCGGCCGCCGGGGGAGGGCGAGCCAGAGGGGGAAAAGAGGCGGGGGGGGTAGGCAAGGGAGTCGGTGCCTTGGCCGGGGGAGGAAAGAAAAGGGCTGAAAAAAAAAAAAAAAAGAAAAAGAAAAAAAAATAATCAAAAAGTGGAACTTTAATTGATGCCGATTGGGTTAAGCTGCTCCCGTGCGAGGATGCTTGCGAAGTAGTTGGGAGGCACTCAGCGAAACTTCCCCTGGCGCATTGAAAATGACTGCGGTGCCTCGCCTGTGTTCGTGCCGCCCCGAGCACCCGGCCAGAGCCGGCAGCACACGCTAGAGGTCCCTCTCCTAGCTGCCAGGGCGAGGGTGTGCTCAGCCTGGGGTTTTTTGGGGGGTTTCACTGCTAGAGATGCGTGATTCAGGTGCGAGGGGAGGCAGAGCTGCCACCTCTGTTGGTGTGTGGCGCTCCGAGCTCTGCCAAAACGCACCGAGACGGACCCCAGCCCGGGCAGAGGGGGACGAGACCTCCCTGCACTGAGCCTTTCGTTGCAGAAAGCCTCGCAGGTCGTTGTTGTTTGGGGGGGCCAAAGACCAAATTTCACCCTCGGTGTTCTCCTGTGGATCCCGCTGTGGAGTTAAAGAGCGGAAAACTTGAGTGAGGGTTTCAGGCTACGGCTCATGGTTTTCGAAAGAGAAATATGCAAGCCAGTGAAAAGATGAGTATTAAGATTATAAAGAGCCAAGAGAGGTGGTAGAGGTGACCACAAGCAACTTATCCCAATCAATTTTCATATCCAGACCATGTTGCAGAACTCGCCCCCCCCAGCCTTCATGTATTGCAAGCGTTATTATCACCATTTTACGGATGGAGAAACTGAGAAATAAAAAGAAGGTCACTGACTTGCCTCAAGCCATATAGCAAATAAAAGATAGATCTGGAATCAGCTAGGACAGATTTAGATCTCTTGCGGATTTGCACTGTTGTAATTGTTGATTTCAGGAGAATTCTTCTGGATTTGAGCCAGATTCAGACCTTAGGTGTTGCTCTGTCCCTCAGAAAGCGCCTCCATTTAAATTCCATTTTGAACACGACCGAATTAGATGTGAGAATTTAGGGAGGATATTTGGCGTACATCTCATTTTCAAAAGACAATTTACTGCAAAACTTTGGGACTGTGTTGGCTCTGGATTGTTTCTGTTCTTTTCGTTACAATTTCATCTGTCACATCGGCATAGTTCCCTAGTTGGTTTTTGGTATTGTTTCTTTAATGAACAATTTCCTCATGTCTAGTGCAGCTTTTGTTGCTGGCTTCTGAGAAGCGCTACTTGCCAGATGTCTCCGAATGAAGCCTTCGGTTTTAGGCTGGAACAACCTGAGAGCAAACGATTTTGCATGAGGCAGGCTTCCACTCATTGTGGGTCTCACTCACGCAGAAATGAAAAAATCGCATGACTATCGTGTATAGAAAAGCCAGCCCTTCCCCTGCACAGTGGAAAGGCTGCATGTAGAACTGCACACACAGGCTTTTTATGGGATTATGTTAAGTTTATGTATGGAGAAAATGTGTCGTGAAAGGAAATACTCACTGATCATAGCAAATGTGAGGACATTATTCAAAGTGGGGTCTCTCACAATTAACAAAATATCATATCTGCTAGTCACAGTCGGGCACAATTTCGCATAAGCCCAGCTGGGAAGGAAAGATATTCCTGCTTTCTGTAGTCAAGCTACTTTAGAAACATTTTCAGGATACCGTAAAACAGACACAGATGTGCAGATTGTGATTATGGTGCTTTGCTCTTCATTTATTAATGTGTGCTGGTATATACAATCACGACCACTAAAACACGATGTAAAGTTCCTGCTTTGGTGTAACTACTCATCAGCTGGACTCAGTAGGATGCTGCTGTTTCGGGAGCTGATAGTCACCCAGTGTTGCTAACACTCCTTCAGTGAGGGTCCCACCTTGATGAGTGGGGAAGAGGGCACAGAACACAGGTGAAATTAAGAGTATTCCCCCTCCCCAAAGTTTGGCCTTACATGTTCATGAAATTAAAGCATTTAGGTGGGAATTAGCCTCACAGAAAGCATGTGAATTGTTTAAGACCATGCATTGGTTCACTGGCTGAGCTGAGCTTTAAATTCCAGAGCTTTAGTCCCCTTTTTCCCATTCTGTGCAGTAAACTTCTGTGCCTCACTGGCAATATATGTTCAGCGCTGCGCTGGTACCAGAGGAAAAATAATGTTGATCAGAAGCAAATTTTAGCAGAGATGCCTGCTGTTACTTATTTTGGACACTTTTACACTGCTGCAATGGAGCCAAGTTGGATCTCCTTCCAGGAAACAAATTTAGTTAGTTGTTTCTTTTTCTTTTTTTTTTTTTTTTTTTTGTTTTCCTGACAGAAACATAACTCTTACTTTAAATGGAATCTCTTCTGTTGGTCTGCATTGTATTTATGTTTTCTTTTTACAGCCTGGATAACTTTCATCTCTGATATAGTTCCATCAACTTCTGTGTTGTTTCACAAAGAATTAATTTCCCTTACTGTGCTAAAATACAGATTGCTGTTGTCCTACTTTCTGTAGAATACAAATTAATTTTATTTTTTTTCATATCAAAGGTGAATAATATAAAATGCAGATCTTCATTTTTATTTTGTCTGCTTTACTCCTTGTGCAGGCAGAGTACGGTCTTCTTTCCCTACTTCTCTGCTAAAAGGTGTTGAATATATTTATATGCTTAGAGAATGCGTATGGGCAGGGGGAGGCAGTAACTACTACCTTTCTGGCTGATAATACCTTGAGCACTTTTTTAAATATTCGTGAAAGCCATGAGCACATTCCACGTTGATGATGTACATCGTAGTTTTAATAATCCTGGGTTGTCTGCTGTGAATTTTAATCGAGCTTTTGATGCAGAAATCCAATCATCCCATACCCAACTGCACCAAAGTGGGTGCCGATGCATGTTCAGTCGCTTTAAGCCTGTGTTTATGAAATAAATGGCTCACCTGATAACCTCCTGATAGCTGCTCGTAGGGCTGGCTGCCCCCACTGGCAAAGGAAGCTGCCGGTTTGATGTGGTTGGCAGGTTAGCACAAATGCGGCTTTGCAGGTGGTTTATTTGTAGCCGAAGTCTACAGGTGAGGGATACAAACCTTAGAAGTGCTTGTTGGGGCAGGGGACAGCTCACCCTGACAATTTATTTAGCGGCTTTTACTCAACTGTTTTTTTTCCTTGCCCAATGCACTCGCACTGAATAAGAAACAGCCCTGTGGAAAAAAAATAAAATAAAATAAAAATAGCACGGCACAAGAAGGTTGTCCCCTCTGATAGGGAAGGAGCTCTGTCTCACCCAGGCTTTCTGCCTGTGGTTCCCAAGTGAGACCTGTACAATTGCAGTCATTCCCCCTCAGCCAGCACCGGTGGCCCCAGACCTTGGGTTCAGTGTGAGCATCTATGGGGTTTCCTTTATTTTCACGGGAACACTTCCAGATGACTTACAGGACATCTGTGATGTGGGGCTGTAACTGGCAGTGCGTCGGCTCACCCATATGCAGCCCTCTCCTGGCTTGGGGTGAGCATGGTGGCCTCTGTCAAACACACAGCTGGTGTGGGGACAAAACTGTCTCCTACCGCTGTAGCAAGAGTTGCCAGGTTTCATCTGTCATAGCTTTTGGTTCTCCTGAAAGAACTGTGAAATCCCATTGTGATTTGGCTGGGCAGAAATTATGGGAGGTTGTCCCAGGCCAGGCATTTCCAGCAGACACGAAGAAATGTTAATAGTTCTGCGTAAGGCACGGGTGAAGCAATCTAGAGCAGGGTGTGCAGCTCAGAGCATCCATCCCGGGGAACAATGAACTTGAGCTGGAACCAGAGCTAAAAGGATGACCAGGGAGTGGAGTATCTGTCTTGTGAAAGGAGGTGCAAAGGTGCTTGAGTGTCCAAGTTAGCAAAACACAGTCTAGAAAGAGATATGAGCATTCTCTATAAGTATAAATAGGTAGTAAATCCCAGAGAGAAAATCTGCTCAAGCTAAGTGACAATAAATGTGTCCCTGTTTAGTGTTTGTGTCCAAGAACACATTCTGATACAACATCTAGAAGATGCAATTTAAAGTGAGATACTTTTAATTCACTAATATTCTGCTTTGGGCATGTCTTCAAAGCTTTAGCTTCTTGGAGAAGATTTACAAAGAAAGCCCAGCCAGTCCTTTACCTTGGTGAGCTTACCTGCACTGACCCAATAGGCTGTAGTTAACTAAGTTTTTTTTCATCAGCATTTCTGTCAGTGGAAAAAGAGTTTACTTTCCTTAAGCAAAAAAATACATTTTCATTTAAAAAATCACATCTGTCAAAAAGCAATTTGGGATTCTGTTATAAAACTGAAACCAGATCCTTCTCACAACTGGAAGCCACTATTTATTTTGAATTTTAATTAAATAGAAGTATGAAAAAGACCATCTGACAGAAAAATAAAATAAAATCTAAAAAATCATCTGAATTTTTCACAGGAAAAAATCCACAGTCAATGCCTGTTGTTCTGATCAGTGAAAATGTTGCATGTGTTTGTCCGTGAGGAGAATTTCTGATTTGCCCTGTAGATATATCCTTCATTTTTTCTCTGTTCCAGCTGCAAAACTATTTCTTTTTCTATAGTTGTTTTTTTTTTTTTTTCTTCAAGTCAAACCCTTCATGCTTATTGTTTTCCTCTGACTTGTTTAGTAACATTCATTTTATCATGAGTTCACTTGCTCAACTCACTCCCTTCCACATGAGTTGGACTCAGTGATGCTTTCAGGTCCTTTCCAACTTGGGATGTTCTCTGATTCTATGATTCATTTTCATCACACTGTATAACAAGGAGAGGAAAGACTTAATAAAGAAACATGCTCGGAGAGCATGACCGTTCAACACCAGGGACCAGTGCTGAGTAGTTGTCAGAAATTATCATTGTAAGTTTTTTAACTGTTTATGTGCCCATTACCTCAAACACTTTTCTAAACACTGAAGAGAGATACTCCCAGCACTAAGGATCACTCACACGAGGTAAGCACAGGCCTTCCTAGCTTGCCACCAGCAGGCAAATTTGGCACCATTTATATACAGTTGCCTGATTCGTTCTAAATAGCATGTTAGGAAAGGGGTTAGACAGGCTTACAGTCTGTGTTGGACAGGGCTTTGTTGTACAAAGATAGTTTGGTGTTCCTGGGGGCAAGATGGGGACGTGATTTTGGGTATTAGCAGAACTGAATCTCTAAGGTTGTTGGTGCTGTTCTGAGGAACAGGCTTCCTGAAAAGCGTGTGTGCAGGAGTGCTCCTCTTTTGGGGACATTTGAGAAAGCAGCTGTAGCTTTTGCTGGGCCTTCTGCACTCGGGCAGGTGAGACTCAACTGGGAATGAGAAGAGTTAGCTCTTCCTCAGGAGAAGAGGTGGTTCTTTCAGGACAAAACCATAGCTTTGAAGTATGTTCTTTAGCCCCCAAATCTTCTGTGTTTATTACTGGCTATATATAATCATTCCTTTTTTCCTTAATCTTATTGAACCATTTACATCAATATCCTGCAACTGAGAGTTACATGGGTTGCTTAGAGATAAGCTGGAGAGTGATATCCTTACCCATTTATAAGCTAATGCCTTTTTAAATTCCATTAGGTGCCCTCTTGTTTTATGAAGGGCATCTGATTTCTCCTTCACACCATTCATTATTTTATATACCTCAATTCTATCATCTTTTACCGTTTTCCTTTCTAAATAAAATAGTTCTGGTCTTAATCTTTTTGTTTAGAAATACCCCCACATGTCTTTAATCATTTTTGTTGCCTCTGGCTATCTAGTGCAGCTATCTAGCACTCCCATCATTGCGTCTCACTGGATCTTTTAAAGCTAGTTCCAAAGTCATCAGCGTGAAGGAGACTGAAGGATGGTCTTGTGGTTAAAGTACATCACCAGGAGTCCAAAGTCCTGCTTCCACATCTCCTGCCCTGTGACCCCGGGCTAATCACTCAGCTGCAGAGATCCGCAGCTCCCCTTTTTGTCCCAGGAAACAGCGCTGGGAAATTTCAAGTAAAATATGCAAAGTGTTTCTCTATGCCTGGATGGAAATTGTTATGGAAGCACAACCATATTACATGTAGTAGTTCTGATTGTTTTTACACAATGCAGCTGCATGTGTGTTGAAATTTGTAACTTCTCCCTAACTGTTTGATTGCACAGCACTGAACTGTTTTCTATTTGTTACACTGCTCTGATATTGGGTTCCAAACAAATTCAATTAAGTCATTTCTCTTTGTTATTGTATGGTGAACTTCATATGGAAAGTATGAGTTACAACCGATTTGGGCCAAACAGACACATGGCTTTCATGCATCCTCAGGGACTTGGAAAACCAGCACAGTCCTGCTGAAAGTGAGAAACAGAATCAAATTCCAGCTTTTGACATGTAGGACACAGCCTGTTCCTGGGAGGTGCTGGGTACCCCCCACTCCCACTCATACTTCAGGCATGTGGGATCAAGGCTAAGGTAGTGCTGGCTTGTCTCCAGTCTAAATGAACTAATTATCCACAACCTGTCAAGACTCTCACAAAGAACAGAAGACTCACCCATCTGGCTCCCTCCTCAGACATTTGCAGCTAGGCCTGGCTGTTACACATTTCTAGCATATCCAGCACTCTCCAAAAGCCCAGTTCAGGTCTGGGACACCTCAGAGGTTTGACTGTCCCGTCATTTCTGGCACATGGGATCTGAGGGCTACCCAGCTGCTATGGCTCCATGCTGCAAGGAGCCTCACATGAAAACACATTCCCAAATGTCATCGCATTGGAAAATGGTCATGCCTTAAGCACGGGGAAAGATCTCTGAGGTGTCTGAGCTATAAAACCTACCTTTTTAAAGCATCTTGTGACACAAAAGGTGCTGAAATTGTGCACTTCTTTGCTAGGATGCAACTGTAGCAGGACAGCAAAAGCAAGCTGCTTACACAGTTGTGGTGCAAATTTCTTCCTCCGGCCATTCTCCTCCGAGCCCTGTAACTCTTTGCTTTGAAGTCCCTCTTTTCTTCTGCGAGCAGATAGTCAGGTACTGTTCCCATGAAAACCCCAAGTGGCACTGCCTTCATAATCCCACACAGACCTCAGATTGTTCAATGCTCTTCTGGTCTCTTTTGAAAAGGGACCAATCCTGCAAGACCCTCCTGATAACCCCAGTCATGTCTACAGGCCTGTTTGTGTACTTGAGGAGAATACAATAAGGCTCAGGGTTTTGGTGCATCGAGAATCTTTGTGGCTTTGAAAGAGGGAAAGGGTGGTTTGGCCTTCAGTAGGTCATGTAGGGTTTTGTTTCCCTCGTGCCTTATAGCTGGCATTTTTTCAGAGCCTTCTGCTCCCTAGCATTCCCACGACACATGAACATGCTCAAAGAAAAATTTCCTGTGAGAAATCACTGGGCTTCATTAGATTTTCAAAGTTCAGAGCTGTGATCCTCCTTGTCCCTCTCCGGCAGCTGGCCCTGCCAGATTCTGACTGCTTATGTGAACATTTGATAAATCTCACTGTGGACTACATTTGCTCTTTCACCCGAGCAGTTATCACACACATTTCCCTAACACTTTAAAATTATGCCTGCCAAACATTTTCTGATGTAAAGTTAAAAGTCATCTATTACTGAAGTGATTTTTCAGCCCTCATGGGCATGTTTTTCTTTCCTTTTTTTTTTTTTTCCTCCTTATGTAGTTCAGATAGTTTCAAGCTCTTTTAAACAGGCCTCCAAGGGTCAGTTTCAAAATACGTATCTTTTTATAAAAATTTTCTGTATCCTAAAAATACATCGTTGCTATTCTTCTCCTTTACACATCTCTTTTTAAAGCCAAAGTCCAGTGAATGCAATGCTGCCATGCTGTGGGACTTCAGCCACTTCCACCTGGGGAATTCGGTGACACTCTTTCTAAAGTGTCCCCTGCTGTGCGTGGTGGCACCTGTCACCTCCAAACTGCAGGTGTAGCTTGGGGGGTGCTGCCTGGTGGGGAAGGGCAGTGGGTTCATGCCCAGAGCTGAGCTGGGATGTGGCATGGAGATGCGAAATGCTCTCAATTCCCCCACTCCACGTTGGACCTGTGAGGACTTGGCTGTAGCTTTGCAGCCCAGTAATTTGGTGTAATTTATGGCCACCTTCTGTATGCAGGCTGTTTGTATTTGGGGCCTTGCATGACTTTTCCTCATTTTTCCCCACTGTCTCTCCCAGTTGTGGATAATACCCTTACTTTCAGCGTGTGAGCAGAAGGCAAGATGTCAATTCTTTCCTCCCCGACCTTCTCATTTCATTCCTTCTCAGTGCTCTTGGCATTTTTCTGTAAATGCCTTTTTTTCCCTTTGGGTTCCAGAGCTGTGCACGTTTTTTGCTTCGCTTTGTTTTGTTTTGAAACTGATTAAAGCTGTTTGTCCTACCATGGCAGAGAGATGCTAAAACAAAGCATGTGTGTCTGTTGGTTTTAAACCAGGATTTTTCTTGCTTTTTTTTTTTTCCTTTTTTTTTTTCCCCCCAGTTTCTTGTTTAGCAAACATAGTTAAACAAGATCACAGTGGAAAAAACAAAGCAACTCCTCCCTTCCTGGATAATGCCAGCCTGATAACACATCCAGATTTTTTCCAAAACCTGGTGGTGCCCTTGAACTTATTGAAACATGCTCCAGCATCAAACAGTCTGACCAATCTTAATTTGTCATTTCCCCTCAAAGTGCTTTGGCAGGACCTTTGTTTGAAATTGCATTTGTCACTTGTTTGTGTCACGACTGGATTTCATGCAGTATCTAGAAGTGTAGAGCCTTGGGTCTGGGCCAGCCTTAAATAAAGAAGCTAATGCAAATACCTCCCGCGCCAGTACAGCACCAGAAACACAAAACATCACACAAAGCCTTCCAGGGTGGAGAGAGAAATCCAATAGCCAGCAAGCACCTAAATTATACTGCAATTAAAATATAATCCCTTAAATTTCTTGGATTTGGAGGGAGGGGAGGGCTGGAGAGAAGTACAGAGAAAGAAACGAGTCAGAAGTGAAGACACTGCAATCCTGAGCCTCAGCATGGAACTACTTAAGCATGCCATAATTGCATCACAGAAGGTATGCATACCCCGAAACCAAAAAGGAAGCAGGAAGGCAAGAAAAAACAAACACAGTATGATGAACCAAACAGGTAACCTTCAGGAAAAGGAAATCTAGCCCTGGCTAACCCGACAGAAAGGAACGTAAACTGGCAAAGGAAGGTGAAAGATGGGAACCAGGAGGATGGAGAGGAAGTTTCAAAAGCAAACAGACACATCTCTACAAACAATTGAGAAATACAAGTATCTGAAAGAGAATTAGCGGATTTGCTGGATCAAAGCGGCAATTAAAAAATGACAAGTGTATTGCAGAGCCTAAGTTATATTGTCCCATCAATGTGTACTGGCTGGAAATATCTTCACTCTCTACATATTTATTTTAATTACCAAAGATGAGGGCCTGTCAAACACCGAGGTATCAAAAGAGAAACTACGGGATTGACATGCTAAAGTAACAAGCCTCCCAGAGCAGATGGCATTAATCAAGGCTGATAGCTGTTGAGAAAATCATGCAACTTTCCCTTAGAAATATCTATAATATTCTGCTATACCAGCTAAATGGAATGCGGCAAGTGTTTTACTTTAAAATCAAGATAATCTCACACACATGAGAATGGAAGAACTACAAGGGAGTGAGTTATAAAACCTGCAGATGAGCTTAATGTTAGACTTGATGAAGCCAGTCAGGGAAAAGTATGCCTTTTTAATTTCCTAAAAAGAATCTTGAAGTTTCTCAATGAAGCCATGGATTATGCAGAATATAAACATTAGAGGGGATTTTGGAAAGTCTATCATAGCTTTTCTCACAAGAGGAGAAAAAAAACTATTATTGGGGAAATCTAGCAGCAATGGGGAAGATGCAAAAATCTGCTCTGGTGTTTGATTTAAAATAGAAAGGAAGTGTAGTGAGAAAGAAAAGTGAAAGGTTAGCAAGGTTAGCAAAGGTGGCAGCAGAATACCCCCAGGTAGACCCTGAGGGTATTTTTTGATACTTTGATGAATTATCTGAACAATAAGGTGTGGTATTTGGATGTAATCAAATCAACAAAATTGTCTGCCCCCTCAGTCACCCAGAGCAAGACAAGGCTGAAAAAGTTGGGGACCAAAGGTTATGCTATCAGGTTATGAAAACCCTCTTAAGGCTTTACTTCACGTGTCAGCTGAGAGCAGAGCAGCAGCTGAAGGGGCAGTGGTGCCCAGCTTCTATGGACAGAGCCTAAAGGCAGCGTGAGGGGCTCCTGCACTGCAGCTGGGCTCCTCACCCTGTGCTGGGTGTGCTCAGCCGCAGGGTGCCCATTGCCATCAAGGAAACTGGTGTTATTCCTGGACAATTCACTCAGCTTTTCTGTATTTCTGCCCATACTGGATGCAGCCATCACTCCCAGATGTTTCCATCTGTGTTTCCTTACCTTTGCAAACTGACATGGCCAGAGCAATGTTCTCCCAAAGAATAAAGAATAAAGCAATAGAATAAAAGAATATAAAGAATAGAGAATAAAGCAATCTTCTCCCAAAGAATAAGCAGGGAGATGAGAGGAGACAAGGAAGAAAAAGACGAGTAGGAAAGTGAGAAAGGCAGAAGTGGGAGAAGTGGAAAAAGAGAAAGGAGAAAAACTCTGCTAGGACGTAGTCAGAATGGAGTTGCTATCATGGGCTGTTCAAGCTATCTGATGGGGGTGAGGACTTCCTGAAAACAAATCTGGAGAAAGCTACATCTAGCCCCACCAGTATTACAGCTAAATTAATGATTTTTGTAATCCAAAGGTTGTTTTCACTGTTCTTGTGTCTTTTCCTTCCCTTCCTTCTGTAGTGGTCATGTTCTGCTGCAAAACTGCTAGTGAAAAATGCTCGGTTCAGTATGGGGGTATTTGATGGTAGAGGGTTTTTTTTCACAAATGAAGAGAAAAAAAAAAAAAGAAATGGAGAGCCACTTGAATGAAGAGAAATCCTAGTTTATGGAAATGAACAGGGCATGATTAAAGCACAGAGTGCTCCTTTCATCTTACTGCAAATACAGTGTTTGTGGGATGTGAGGAGTACAAGTTTCTTGTGAATAACTAGAGTCCAAAATGCTCCGATTGGTAATTTTGTGACTGGTAGCACTTCAGGGTCCAAGAGTCACCTGAGGAAATTATAGAGAAGGAAATAATTTAGAGGAGAAACTAAAGTTTATTATGACACAAATCACAGTGGAGAAAAGAACAGTAAATTTTGTTCCCACATATAGTACGTGCTTTAGTCTGCAAGATAAGAAATAATAATACACAGCCCCTCTCATAGCCTGATCCACCAATATAAAGGATTTAATTCTTACACCTTCCTCTGGTACCAAAGAGTGTCAGTATAGGTAAAATACAGGTGACGTCAGAGTGATATTGCCAACATTGACATTTTTCTGTTATTTACCTAAACAAGAATGAAAGTCCTATTTTGTCCCTTCCAGTCAGTGCCCCAGTGCGTGCTTCTGGTCTGACTCTTCCAGAGTATTTTATCAGAAACTGCATGTGAAAGCCTGGTATTTGATTTATGGTTTTGTTCAACAGGACTGGTAATGTTAGAAGCAAAATCATGAGCCTGTGGGAGTGCCAAGATGCTAGGCTTTCCAGGGGCTGCCAGGAAATAGGAAGCATGCAACAGGTGAGGATTTTCCCACCAACTCCTTTACAGAGACTTCTAGGGCAGTGCCTATTGCTGTGTGTCTGTAAGAAGGCGAGGGGAGAAAAGGGAACAGCCGGATCACTGCTCTGCTCACAAGGGCAGATCCTGTAATCCCCACAGGTGGGTGTACATCTTTAAGTATATCCCAGGTATTAATGAAATTGGCATTCAGGCCTGCTAGCCAGAAAATAGCAGTCTGTGAGCTGCTCAGGACATCCCTTGCTGTCCCCAGGTTTTGGTGGAGGTGGTCAGAACTTCATAGGGTTAGGCACACGGGATATATTTAGCTGTGTGCAGGAAGGTCCCCCATTTCCTTGGGAATCTATCATGCTCCCAAATAAATGTTCTGCTGAAGGTGGCAATAAGTCCTATCGATCACTTTGATCCATGGACAGGATCGGGTTAAAGCTGATTGCTAGACGGAAAGTACAACTGTGTCCTGGTAGACTGGAAAACAGGACCGCAGGAGTCACTGTCCCAAGGCAAAGAGCTGAACACCAGGGTCTGTCCACAAGCTCAAACAGAGCAGGTGGAGCATTCCCTAGTCACACATGGAGGAGAAAAGGGTTGCTTGGTACACTGGGCACTTATGAATAGGTACAGGCAGGCAGTGAAGCAGAGGAAAGTGCTTTTGTGCTCTGTTCTGGGTGAAATGAGTGAAATAGGTTCCCAAAGGACACAGGTTTACCTGGAGAGGCAAATTTAGGTTCCCATTGTGTCACGAGATCATGTTTCTTCTGCTATGGGTAGATGACACCAAAGCTTAATTGAAAGCTATGATTATTTCAATGGAATAACCACACAACAAATTCATGATGTTAATAATGACGGCCATCTCTTCTGCGGCACTTTTTATCAGCAGGTTTCAAAGCCTCTAACGAAGGAGGTGTTTAACTTTGGATGCATTTTACAGAGAGGAGAACTGCTGCATGGAAGATGGAGTGGCCTATCCAAATTCAGCCAGGGGGCATTTGGCTCAGTCAGGAGGCGAAACCAGAGTGCCAGCCTGGTGGGGAAAGCTACTTGACGAAGCATGGAACCAAGGAGAAATGGGAACAAATTCTTTGCATTTCTGTAGTGAGAAGCACCAGCTGCCTTACTCACCCTTTGTTTAGAATATCAGTACACACATTTTTTCAGAAGACAAGTATTTAATTAATTGCTGAGCTGACGCTGCAGTTCCCCTTCAGGATGAAAACAAACACTTAAACAAGCCTCTCCTGCCAACCCCACCCAACACCTACTCAGTTACAACAGATGGATGAGTGCCACAGACCAGACGTCGAAATGATACCAAATCTGACACTGCGCAAGCAACTGTAGCACACTGCAGAAGAGAATCGCTCTCCCTGTAATGCTGCCTAAGTGCCAGATTGCACTGATCCCTGTTAGAAGTGATGTGCACAGCACCCAGACAGCAAAGCCTGTAGTCACTGACACAACCTGCTGACCTCTTTCCCTCTCTTTTAATAGTCCTGCCTAATTTTTTTTCATCCTCCAGGGACTGCTGAAAAAGGGTACAGAAATACCCGGCTGTAGTCTAAGAGGGACAGGCTGGCTGAGTCCTCTCCTCAGAAGAGCTTTGACTACCTGGCTTGTGCAGTGCATAAACAGGGCCACCCCAGGTGTTCCTTGTCTCCCCTGGGCACTAGACAAGTGATCTCTCTTCTCTCTCTGTCCCTGAGAGATGAGGAGATTCAGATGCAATGTAGAGAAGGACATATGTATGGGAAGAAGGAATAAAGCTTGGATGCTTACAGAGGTGGCAGCTTTATTCTAATAGTTTATAGGAAGTTGTGCCAAATAAATACTGTAAGCCAGAAGCCGGGTACCCTTCTGAGGAAAACTGAAGGCATCTCAGGTGGGAAACCAGGGCTACTGGGATTTTCACAAAGATTGGTCACCCACCAAGTCTGTAGCATGGGGTGGTGACCTGAGCCAGGTGACCTCCCCAGGAGCTCTGGAGCATCCAGAGTTGGCACAACAGAGTTCAGATGAAAGAGCTGCCTTTGCAAGCCTAGTTAGACTTCACCCAAAGCAACAACCTTTGGAAGCAGGGACTGGTACGCTCTTTTCAGGGAGTCCTGCAACAGTCTCAGCAGTCCAGATAGGAAATGTGCATAAGGCAGCTGTCTGACAAGTCCTGGGAGATCATGGCTAAAACCATCTCCTAATTTTAAGTTTTAGCTTCCTAGTATCTACCTTTCCGTGAACACTTAGTATTTTGGAACATTCTGCTCCGGTTGCACACAATGAGTGCTTAGCTCTTCTGCAAATGAGATCTCGAGTGATTTGAGTCAGGCGCCCAGTTTGGTTTGGTTTAAGTGAGTAGCCCCGTATCCTAACACAGGAACTTGTGTGGCACAGACAGGGATAGAATCAAAGGATGTATCTGAAGCTCCAGGCAATTCCGCAGACAAACTGTCGGACTGCAGATGCCTATTCAATGAGTCCCATCCATCCTGGGCACTGAACGAGGCAAAGGCCCTGTAGAAAAAAGAGGATGTGATTAGATCATTAAGTGCAAAGGAAAATGTGGCAGTAAGAAGAAGAAGCATAGCCACACTGGCTTTAATCTAACTAGCGGGGAAACTGCTTTATTGTAGACATGGCTGTGTGGAAGACCTCACTGTTGGGTGACTTGCACTAATGTCACACCCTTAGTTCCCTGAGCAAATTTTCCATATTCCCTTCGGTGCCCACAAACCCTCAACAGCACAGTAAAGTCAGGATCCATCCTCACATCAAAGCTTAATCATGATCCTTCTGCTTTATCACATTCTCAGTATTTGTAGCGTGTATGTGGGATCACACAAAGTAGGCATGACCTGACATACTACGGCACTGCATGTGAAATAATGGCTGGTCGGGAAATGTACACATTTTTAATGTTCTGTAAGATTTTTGCTTTTAACCACTATGCAGTCTTAAAAAATATAATCTATTTCAAAATTCTTACACCATATCTGTGTACCTCTGCATTTGGGGGAAACCGTGGCATTATGTCCACAAGGCACAGGAGTTAATCTGGTTAAATCATTAACTGGCTCCAGAACAATGGCATGTGAATACAAATTCTTTGTGGGTATCGGACCTCATTATTTTGTTCTCGTCGGAGCGGTGACCTCACCATTTAGGCTTGTATAGTGTTAGTGCTCTCTAACACCATGGAAATCGAGGTACTGGAGGTTTTTAAACATGGTTATTGATCTCTGTGTGCATTAGTAGAGGTGATTCTTTTTTTACATCACATGGCTTTATAACACAAAGTTTGTGACACGTCGCTCTAATTTTTAAGTCAGAAGGCAGGTTCAGTGATACATCTCAGGAAAAAAAACAAAAAAAAAAAAAGAAGAGATATCTATTTGTAGCTGCACAGTGCTTTGTCTGGTGGTGGTGGTCTCATCAGAAAGGTGACTTGTGTAGGTCATCTTCACAACAATGCAACTACAATAACGGCAATTAGGCTCTGTCAGTACAATCATTGGTCAGAATAAAATTAAAATTATTCCCATTAAACAATTGCATTAATAAAACTGTCAAAGTTAGGCTGGTCCTGAAATGGTGCAAGAAGCCTATTAAGAGAGAAAGGAAGAAACAGGAGAGGTCTGTTAGAAGTCTGTAGTTGGTCATTTTGTATTAGATGGTTAGCAGATCATTACAATTTCTTGTAGTAAATACTTTCTTCATGAAAATTGTGTTTGATGAAGTGTTGGAGAGACTAACAGAAAATAAAGAAGAGCACTGTGCAAAACATAGCACTTCTCCAGATCATTATGAAAGTTCAAAGAGGGAGTGGAGAAGATGGATGGTCTTAAAATGAACTCATGAGGAAGAAAAAACAGGGGAAAAAATGAGGCAGATGAGAACAAATAATGAAATTTACTCGATAGCTGAAATAAGCAGGAGGTATCAAGTGTCTCTAGGCTGGAGTTCCTAGTGGAGACCAAATCAGGGTGCAAATCAGTTTCAAATGTTTTCCATCAGTGCACTTTCCATCCCATATTCTGTCCCCAGAGCCAGCTACCTACCCCCAGCCATCCAGCAGCCCTTCAGGAGCCCTGGCAGGTGACAAGCGGAAGGGGCATCTGTGGCTGTGATTTCTGTGGCTCAGAAGATTAATTTCCCTTCATTTAAAGATTTATCTTTTTTACGGTCCTAAGGATGACTGCTCAAATGTTCTTAATCATGTGTCTGCTTGCCTGATGGGAAATGTGCAAGAGCATTTGGGGTCTGTGGCTTTGGTACATGGCAAATGGCAATTAACAGAACAAAATCCGCCTCTGGCAAATTAACCTTGCACAGATTCTAGAGGGGTTTTTTCATTGTTTTTGTTTTGAAGTGATTTTATTTGCTGAAGCACAGGAAATTGAGGTTATCATTTCAAAAAATTTGTGGGGTTGGAGTCCTTCTTCCCTGTCAGGTGCCTGTATTTTCTAAGCCCTCCTTTCCCGCTTGTATTTGCCTAGGTGTTGGCCTGCATCCTTTAGTGTGTATTGCCTCTGATGTCTGACTCATTATGGCAACAGAAGCGTTCATGCCAGGCCCAGAAGCAGTACTTAAAAACCTGCTCCTTCAAGCTCAAAGCTAACTCAGTTTGCGGCAAATGAAAGAAATGCAATCATTTGGCACCTTGTCCATGCATTAGTTTTGAAACATGGGACCTTTCTCCTCCGCTTTTCTGAGAGCCCTTTCCTATTTGAGTAGGCTGTCATAAAGACCACTAACTCTAGGGCGTGGAGTTTAATGCTTGGGAAGGAAATGACTGGTTTATTGCATTCTTTCTTGGGCTGCCAAGCCACTTCCCCCACCTCACCTCTCAGTATATTTATTTCTCAGAGCCTTATATCCAGGAACGAAGAGACTCTCAGATTTCAAAGGGGGAAACAATCTTTCTCAGCCTTATGTTTGGGATGGAGGGGGAATTGGTAGGGCAGTGGAAGAACAGAAGACAGAAGAGGACTTGAAAAATGAAATTCAATCTGAAAACTCAAAAACTCAAAATCAGAAGTTAAATGAATACCCCCAGATATGCTGCAATTATTTATTTATTTATTCATTTATTTATTTTTAGTTAACACATAATCAAGGTTGTTAGTGGTCTTTTTTGTTGTTGGTGGTTGGTTGGTTTGGTTTAGTTGGTTTTTTTCCTCATGTTTCTTTTTTGGGGGACATCTTCTGCTTATGAATACTGGAGGTTGGCAATGGGTGGGCACTGTTGTACCCAAACATTTCCAACGACACACAGCTGAAAGCACGGAGATTCCCCTACACATGGCCGTGGGGATCAGTACTGGCAGACTGCCACAGCACATGGTGCCAATGTGAGAGGAGCATCACGGCTGTTTCATGGCCTATGCCAAGTTGAGGAGGTGAAACCTTTCAAGGAGGCAGGCAGGGCTATGCAAAAATAACAGAAGCACTTGGAGAAGGAGGATGAGAATCATCCTGACTTTCCCACAAATATCAGCACTGTGTTCATCTGTTTGTGTGCCCCACAGGAACAACAGAGCAGCCAGGGATTCTCCCCAAGAAGTACGGGAAGCCACCCACCCTGGGACATATGCACAGCTCAGAGAGGAATGTTTTTTTCTCTTCCCCTACTCTGAAGCTGACAAGTATGTGGTATTCTCTTGCCTGTTTTCGGGGCATTGCAAAGGAAAAGGGATAAAGCAGGAGGAGATATTAGAAGATCAGTGTATTTTCTCCTGCACATTTCTGTCTTTCATCTTTCCAACCCCACAAATAGAAATCTAGGAAACGGCTCACGCAGCTTGGGAGGTGCAGCTTGGGAGAAAGAACAAGGGGATTTGGAGAGGGGAGGGCAGATGAGGAGGGGAAGCATTTTCTGAGCTGGGACTGTTGTGAAGTATTTCAGTTACCTGCGTGCGATGCACAAGGGAGAGGGAAAAACTGGGGAGTTTCTCATAGGAGTACAGCATCGGAAAGGAGAGTGATAGGCATGGAACATTAATCAGCCATTTTTACCAGCATGGGGCTGGACTGCTGAGAGTGGTATCAAAGGAATAAAAACCAGAAGGGGAATGAGATGAATTTCTCCACAGCTGCATTTAATTGGAGCGAGGAATGAGAAAGTGGCAGATTTTATACCTCTTTGGGGGTTGGAAAAAAAAAAAAAAAAAAAAAAAAGTAAATTCAAGAAGCCTTAGTGTGCCTTAAAGCCAGACTTCCTGTTCATTTTGGAGGCAAAGCAGCTCTGTCTGCCAATGGAGACACTTGCAAGGGAGACACATGACTTCTGCAAGATGCGTGTCACTTGGCACCGCTGTAGTGCCTGGCTCTATGGCACCGTCCTTCTGGCTCCGTCACACCTGTCCCTTACTCCCCATCACTGGGGCAGTAAAGTTCAAATCTAGTTGTACTACTGAGAAGCCTGTCCCTGTTCTGGGTATAGATGTCACAAATATATCTCTATGTGGCTACACCATCAGGGCTACAGAAATGCTCCCACAGTGATTCTACATGCTGGGACAGCTGATGGGGAGAAACTGCAGGCAACCAGACCACATCTTCTTCTGTTAAAGGCTCCTCTCAGCAAAGTATCAGATGAATAGCACTCAGTCTGACATCAGGATGGCTTTAGGGCTGTAAAGGTTCAGATAATTTCCAACAGACCTAGAGGACACGCAGGGACTGTTGGAGTAAAACAACCTGAATGAGAGCAATTTCAGAATCAGTCCATATTCTTCTGTGGTCCAACACCAGCCCCTCTGCCTTCTCCTGTCATTCACCATTGTTCCGCCTTCTTTTCCTTGGCTGACCCAAAGTAGCCATACATAGTGGTGTTGGATCTGCTCTGAAATGGCTGAGGCATTGGTCAACAGGATCAAGAGAGGATGCTGTTGGAGAAAACAGTCATCTGCTTGGTCTGGGTTTACAGCGGTTTTTAGTTTGTTTGTTTGGGTGGGTGGGTGGTTCTTTACTCAAGAGGAATGTCCATGGTGAAGTCGTACTTCTATCTGTTCTGCCTTTACAAGTCACTGTTTGTCAGACTGGTTGTCATGAGCCCAAGCTGAGCTCTCCCAGCTGTCTGGTTTTGCAAACATGGCGGGAGATGTTCTAGAGTTCCTTCTCTTGCCTAGATCTTCAGGAATTTGGGCTCTGTATTAATGGGAACATGAAGATCTCACATACGTTATTATGGCACATCAGCAGCTTTGGCATCCCTGCTGTTTACTGAGAACGTCATTTAAAAATAAAATGGTAAGCTGAATGACTATGCACAACAAGGGAGCTTCCTATTTCTCCCATGAGGAAACTAAGCCAAAAAATGCAGATTATTCTACCAGAAAGTCTTTAACTCTCGTGCCCAGATTACTAACATTTTCCCCCTAAGGTGTCAACACTTCACAGTGAGCACAAACAACATGGCATAGATCACCACAAGGTCTCAGATGTCTGCAGACAGCTGAGGCTCAGTTCTCCTTTGCCCAGCCTATTTGCCAAGCCATACTTTGTTGGGAGATCCTCTGTGTCAAGCCAGAACTTGAGTCTGCTCCTCATGGTAGGAAGCAGAGGTGCAACCAGGGATCTTAGATTTAGGATTTTCCCTTTTCTTGCTCTTGGGATGATCCTTGAAGTAGTGCCTTGCTTTAATTGGTAGCTTCCACATGACAAATGTTTCTTCTTCATTATCCAGCTGACTGTCTTCAAATTCACTATTCCAATACAATGCAATTATTGCTCATTTCTGCATACTGTTCTGTTGAGTCAGTGACATTTTATATACACTTGAGGGAAAAGATCCTCATTTAGCAGTGCATAAACCTCTTCTGTCACCCAAAACAGAAGTTTTATTATAAGTTTTTTATCTATTTTTTCCAGTTTCCTTATTTATATTAAGCTATCTTCATCTTAGTTTATTATTATTATGATTATTATTACTATTATTAATGTTAAATTTTAAAACATATCCAAAACTATAGAACACTCACAACTTTTTTTTTTTTTTTATGTCCTTTTGGCAAAGCAGAAGAAATTGAGAGGAATGGTTTTCTCTCAGGTTAAAATGAAAGGTAGACCCTTCATGTAGGAGAGAGCTCTATTACCTCTTAAAATGGTTGTTTATTCATAAGACTTGGTGAAACTACACCAGGGCTAGTATTTACCACCTTTGATTTTAAAAATGTATTTTTACTGATGTACTATGTGGAGGAGACTAGATTAATATAAATATCATGGTGCTTAAGTTCAGACTATGGTGAAAGATTTTGTGTTTGAAGCACTCAGAGTCAAAACTTCTCTTATTTCAAAATTCTCCTAAAATTACTCCACTACAATGTCAATAAATACTAAAAAAGTATCATTTGGGGTGTATTTCTTGTTTTAACAAGTCACCCAGCTTTAGACAAAGCCAAGAGACTGGACAGCCATGCGGAGAGCCCGCACAAAGCCGGAATTCATCATCAGCCTGTCAGCCTGGTGGGCTTCATTTCAAGGAAGGAGCCTTTGTTCGTGGCAGTAGGGAGAGCATTCACGAAAACTCAGTCTGTGGTCAGAAAGTGGGAAGAGATGAAGACTGGGCAACTTTCTGCTATCTCCTATACACCTGTGCTTTCCAGGGGGTCGGTATCTTTCTGTTTAAGCAAGTTCTTGGAGCAGTGACTGTGCATTTCTCATTCAGAAGTGTTCTTTCCCCAACACCGGGGTGGCTGTGTAGATTTAGTGTGGTAAAGATCCTACCGCTGAGAACAGAAACTCATGATGACTTCCCAGAATGGTACCAAGCTTCTTGGATTTCACAGACGTCTCTCTACCTGGCCCTAAATTATTACATGCATTGTTGACCAAACTGGAAGACAAAATCCCATTTGTCAGAAGACAAAATCCCATTCCTGGCTGTTTGGGATCTGACAAGTTCATTTGGAGTGATGGGTTAACAAACCAAATTTAGAAGTTCCTTTAAAATAAAGTGCCCATCCCAAAAGTGTTACAAATTAATCCAGATACTTTGATCCCTTTAGCTTCACAAACAAAGCTCCTGTAATTCTGCCTCTCTATTTTACAGTTGACTAAGATTCCTAAATACTTAAATGTCATTACTTTCCGATGGGATAAAACTACTTAGAGAATATTACTAAACATTTTTGTGTAATCCAAACCCAATATATCTTGCTGAATAAAAGAAAAGCTCTAAAATATGAGAAATACAGTGAAAATAGAAAGAACTGAGCTAATTAAATACTATAACTACAGCTGGGCAGAATAATCCAATTGTAGTTGCTGAAAATACAGTGAAACTGAGAGGTTTTGTTAATAGTCCCAAAAGTGACATCTAGCTGCTTTTAGAGGCTAATATGGAGGTGCAGGGTAGGTAAAGCACAGAAAAGATGTATTTTCCTTCACTCATCTACCAGTGTGCCAGAAAGACCAAAGGTCAGGTTTTCAGAAGTTCACTAACTCTAATTAAATTATCTACATAAGTAGCCATGTTTGCAAATGGCTAAGCACCAAGCAGCTCCCATGGAAACCGTATCAGGTGCAAGCCTGCTTGAAAGTGCAGCTGGATTAAATGCCTCTACAACCGCTTCTGAATGCAGAGACTTTCAAAAAACCTGAGCAAAGTCACTGGTTCTGAGAGCTTGAAGAAAGCTGGATATGAATTTCTTGAGGTAGCTCCTTGTGATTTTCTGATTCTTCAAAACGTCTTCCCAACAAGGTAGCAAAAAAGGGCTTGCACACTGTTTGGATGGTGTAGTGTGTTTTTGTGGTGGGTTTTTTGTTTGGTTTGGTTTTGTCTTTGCTTGTTGTTTTGATTGTGTTTGTTTGTTTGTGTTTGTTTTAACATATATAAAGAAGTCTTGAGAGGAGAAAAAAGTCAGTAATTTAGAGATCTGTCCAGAAAAACAAGTCAAATTACCAGCTCAGTCCTCCTGGGCATGTTGTTCAGGAAATCTCAGGAGTACCAACAATGAGTATTCAGAGTGAGAAGTCTATCTTAAAAATTATCTTAAAAATATCACAGGGATTTCTCCTCTCTGAAATTACCAAACTGCTTCTCCATCTGATGTCCAAAGTTTACGGAGCAGTCATTCAAGGTTTCAAGCTTTTCTTCCTTCCAATCACTAATTTTCAACCTCTCCATTCCAACATATGGAAGAGGAAACTCCAAAAACTCTATCATGAGACTGCGCGAATTGGCAGCCCTGCTATCAAGATGTTACTGTCAAGGCCAAACACGTAGGAATGACCTTGGAATAAAGGCCCTATTATCTCTCAGCAACTCTTCAAACTCCATCCCCCGAGAAACTTCACAATTGGAATAGGATGCCGGGCTGTCTGGAAAGAGATTAAATTGTTCACAGCTGCCTGGGAATTAACAAACTTCCTCTCCTTTACGCTGGAATGCAGCATATTTGCAAGCCAGGTGGAGGATGGCATGTGAGGTTCTTGCAGGACCTCAAGTTGGCACTAAGAACCACATTTTCATGTCTGCACATATATCTGAGTTACCAGGGCTCAATAATAATTTTCTGGCAGATTACTCCTGCCCTACAGCAGGTTTCTGTGATTACTAAAGCCAGAATGAAAGCAATGGGTCTGGATTTCACACTTTATATCCTTCCACACTGAAGCTTTGATTTTAAAAACTGCTTTTTTCCTTTGACACCAATCACCAATTGTCAAGCCTGACAATGCACAGGTAAACAATGCACAGAGTAAACTGCAGGGACTGTCCTGTAACAGGCAAAGTGACACCCTTGAAACTTGGAGGAAATTATTCGGAATAACTTGATAAACCTTTGCCAAGATTGCTAATGGAGGGATTGTGCACTGCAAATTGCAAATGTGACCTCATTTTGTCCAAGGCAAAAAAAAAAAAAATAATAATAATTTTTGCTTATCATTTTTTCTTGCTTATTTTAACAATGCTCATTGATCCTAAGAAGTAGCATCCTTGCTATCTAATAACTTCCTTGCCTGTAATTAGATGACCCAGTCCATGAACGTGCAAAATGCCAGTGCTGAGAGTTTTCTAAATTATTTTTTATTTATTTGGTGACACATTCAGTTCTGTGAAAAGAAACTGAATTTTAGCCTTGATCACCAAATAAGGAAACTTTGGAGTGGGGACAGCTTAATCTTTCATGAATATAAGAAGGCAAGGCTATTCAAAACAAGATACGCCTCAAGGATGGACAAAAAGCTTGTTACATTTAAGCATTTTCAACAGCTATAGAAGTAACATTTTCATAATGCCAAACCTTCACAAAATACTGATGCTCACCAGCTGTGAGAAGGTATTTTTCATCTGCTTTAGTAATATTTGATAGGGGGGAAACAAGAGAGGTAATAACCAACGCATTCAGTCTTTTTTGTGAAACCTTGTAAGGTTTCTTTGTCTTAAAAAAGAACAATTTTGATTTTTTTTTTTTTTTAGTGTATTTGTCCAGGCTTTATTTAAAGAGGGCTTTACGCTCTAAAACTTAAAATACAGCTTTTTATTGCAGTTTGCACCTTCTTTGCTCCATAGTCAGTGGCTTCAAGCAACAAATGAGAGTCCTGACAACACCCTGAAGATAGTGCTACAATTTTTTATCTGAACTCACGTACTCATTCACTTTGTGAAAGTACTTTCACATAAAGGACCAGTCCAGTTAAAATCAGTGCACAGTTAGCTCTGCTTATCTAGTAATATTCCACCTCATTCTGTTCTACTTCTATTTTCACAATGTGATTCAAATCATGGACTGATAGAGGACGTGGCAAGGGCTGGCAATAAACAGGCTATACTTTGTTATCCCTCTATTCTTCTTCCAAATGATGTATGAATTTATTCCCTACTGCTAAAATGCTGCTTTATAGTCAGCACAGTCTGTGATACAAACCTTATGCGGACAGTTCCTGTGCGTTTAGGTCTACCAGGATAACTTGAGAGGCTTTAGCATCTCACACGTGGAGAAGGGAGTGTGGAATCTCATTGTTAGGGCAGGAAACCACTGTGACCAGATAACAGTTCAAAAGAAAATAAGTGCAAAAAATTGCACAGGCCAACATCCTACCAAGTTGAACGTGGGTGAATGAAGAGAGGGGCATAAACAGGTGCTAAGCAGCTCCTGGTTTAGGCTGTACAACATCCAATTAAATGTCCTGAGCCAGCAGCAGGCAGGTGGGTCTGGGTGACAGCCTGTGCAGGGCTCTGACACTCGTGAGCAGGCTGGTGACACTCTCTGTGTGCTCCGTTTGAACTCACCCAGTTTTAAAGTTGCTTGAACGGGGTTTGTGTCAGCCCAGCTGAGACAACTCAATCGAGGGAAGAAAATCCAAGCAGACAGGTCATTGGTGCTGTGGTTTTTGCTACATAAATACCTGAAAAGGAATTTCCAAATCCACAGTGACACGGACATAATACTGGTGGAAAAGGGGAATAATCAGTTTATTTCAGTCACTAAGTCAAAACAAAAGTATATTGACTGTGAATTCATGGTGTAAAGAGGCTCTAAAGCCATGAGCTGGCGGTGGGAGGAAGATTCCCTTTTCCAGGCTGTGCTGAAAGCCAGCTGTTGCCCTGTGCCCCGGGGACCCCAAGCCCTGAGAAAAGCCTGGCGTGAATGAGGGGGTTTGGGTGTAAATCCCAACCTCTGGCCCCACGCGGGAGTCGGAGAGCTGAGCCCCACCTCGGAGAGACCCAGAGGCTCCAGCTCATTTGCTAGGGATGGAGAAAATAAACAAGATAAAGCAGAACCCACACAGCACAGAAACAAGTTGGAAAGTGGCATTTCTTCACGGTCTCCAAAGTAACATTTTGTTTGTTAAACTGTAAGGGCTTGAGTTTTTCTTCCTTTTTTTTTTTCCTTTTTTTTTTTTTTGAGAATGTTTCAGAAATCTTCTGAAGAAGCCTGGCTGCCATATAACTGTTCATTCCCCACTGAATTTATAGATTTCATCCAGCCCCCAGTTTGACTTCCAGCCTCCGCTCTTAGTTCAAAATAAATTTTTATTGCAAGATTATGAACGGAAAATAGGATTTTGAGAAGTCCATATCCAATACAGTATTAATTTATGCTCCATTACATACTACTAAAAGCACTATAAAAAGTGAAAACCCATACTTCCACAGGACTACAACACCTATAAACGAGGCTTTGTGGTTTCACGGGGATTTTTTTTTTTTTTTTGAGGTTTCTCTCCAAGTTACTGGCTTGGTCCTTCCAAATTTCCTTCATCTCCATACCCCACAGAGTTTATGGACACTGCTGAGAAGGACTGAAAGCTACCCTACATTATCAGCCTGGACGGGAAGAGCTGCTTCCCTCCGCAGAGGACAAATATTATGTCCCTGCCGTACAGGACTGCTCAGCGTCAGCAGTTCCTACAAATGACTGCACAACTGCTGGAGCCACTGTACCAGCCGTGCCTTACAGAGCAGCTAATTTGTTTCAAGTGCCGTCATCACCACAGAAGCAAAGACAAACACAAGCTCAAACACAGATAAATAAAAGATTAATATATCTCCTGGCAACCTACTTCCAGCACATTTTAAAAGCCCCTTAAAACCTCTGTGCAGTGCAATGCAATTTACTACCTGACTCCCTGCAAGCTGTCTGACAGTGGTCTGTGCTTCTGGAAGCAAAGACTGCTCCAGCTGCTTGACACTGAAAATAACAACAATTCACAAAGTCTTGGCTTTTAATTTCCCGAGCACTAAGCACATGCTTTCTCGCAAAGATGATGACTTGGGTTTTCTTCATTTTACTTGGGAAACAGAGCAGTCAGAAAATGAGCCGTGTCCTCAGCAACAAAAACACTGCTTTTGTAAAAGGAAAAAAAAAAAAAAAAAAGATTAAGTGAGTAATGGCCAGTACCTATGGGAAAAAAAAAGTGAGCACACTCGCTGCAATATGCTCACGATTCACTGCATGGGGCTTGGAGAGGGGGGTGGTTTGGTGCTGCCTTCACGTTTCACAACGTGTCGGTAGGAGCTGGCACTTTGATATGCACAGCTACTGCTAACATTTCATAATATGACAATCTAATAGGTGAAATAGCTTCCCTGTTTTAAAATTCATTAAGAACAGCTGCAACTTAGCTCTGATGGATACATCATTGCTTTTCTTAATCAATGTCTCCTTTGTTGAGTTATATAAAGCTGTTTCATTGCCACACAGACAGGAGCCACTACTCTAAAAAAAAAAAAAAAAAGAAAAATTAAACTAAAAGATATTTAAAATCTATTATAGCATGTCAGTATCGACTGTCCCTAGTATCAGGAAGTAATGAAACAACTAAAAATATCATATATGCAAGTAAAAGAATAAAAGAAATATGGTATCAACATTTTGAAGTGACAATTCTGAAATGCTAAAAGAGCTTGCCTAAAAACTGAGTATTTCTGGGTGGGAGAAGGATTTCTAGGACATGCTTTTTCCCTAAGTGAATTTTCCAGGAGTCGCAAGCGTTATTTGCCTTCAAGTTCTATAGTGTCAGTGTGGATTTCTCATACCAACTTCTGCATAGCCTGCCTCTATGGGGAAAATAGCTTGTGTTTAGAGAACATATTAACACTTTTTAAGAACATGTTTATTGTATTTAAACTATCAGTAAAAGTGTACATGGAGAAAAGCTATTTTCCCAGCACCGTGCCATGTGGTCAGCCTTAGGGTTAACCAGCAAGCTTGTTTTAAACATCGATTTTGCAAATCTCTTCTAGATGTCTAGCCTGGATCCCAAGGAACAAGCAAGTCCAGTGGATTTTCTTTGCTGCTTGTCTTCTGGGGGATATTCCATTTTAGTGAGGCTTCATGATGAAATATGTACAGAAAAACACAGAACTGGGAAGCCTTAGATGGATCTAAATCAAATAACCACTTACGGAGTCTACAGGAGAAGTAGCTTGTGCTTGTCTGAAGGAGAACAAGGCTGTGGAGAGCTTTAGTACAATGGTCTAATTGTCAAAGACCGCAGCTCTACTAAGCTCCATGCCTGCCAGGAGCCAGACCAGGGGCCAGGGGGAAGAGGAGCTTGAAAAAGATGTGAGGAAAGGCCTGAAACTCTTTGGTAGCATGGTTACAAGCATTACCTTTATTGTAAACCAACTGACTGTGAAAGTGGTCTTTTTTTGTTGTTTTTTTAACCTGGAATGCTAATTTTGTTGCATATAAACTGATCCCCAGGTATATGAAAGGAAGGAAAATCAGGTCTAGAGTTTCAGCACTAGCGGGGCAGGTGCATTATTAGTGTTCTGTGGGTAATTACATCTTCTTCGCTGACAGCAGTAATGAAACTCATTCTTATGGTGTGGACAGAGCTCACATTAGAATCAGCCCCAAACCTCAAGTCAGAGGGGAGAAGGCTCTCTCTGCCTACGTGGAGCGCTCCGCAGGATAAAACTTTGATTAGTGACATGGAGGGTGGGGTAGATTTAAGTTTAATGTCATTATGCCAACCTCAATTAGATAACCTTGTGCAACTCTGGCAGTTGTGGAATGCAGTTCGATTACCTGGCGTAGCTCAAGAGCTGGAACAATAGGATTTAGACTTCTGGAATACAACTGACTAGGCTAATTTTTATCTTTAGGAACCGAGAGAGATAGACAGCTTCACACGTATATGCAAGTAACATACATATATATACATACACATACACACATATACATACTCATATAGGTTATACAGGTATATAGGTTATATGGGTGTCTACCCAATTATGGTCGCCTACAGCACCCTAAACACCTCGTTTGCTACTCTCTGATTTCCCCCTGGCTGTTGAGGTGCTTCCCAGTGATGTGTGTAATATGGATGTTCCATATATATTTTTCCCCTCCAACCTCACTGCAAGTTCTTTATGTCCTTTATACTTACTATTAGTATACTTGGCTCCATATTCATCTCCAAGTCTGTCAACATAGTTCACCTCCTGTAATCAGGAAATGGTGATTAAATGAACATCCAAGTACAGAAGCTGTCAACCTGGTGTTCATCTTTTTTTAAAGTTAAAAAAAAAAAAAAAAAGTTCAATTACCTTTAGTGCTCATGTGGCTCTGAAAACCAGGGAGAGGGAAAGGGAAAGGGAAAGGGAAAGGGAAAGGGAAAGGGAAAGGGAAAGGGAAAGGGAAAGGGAAAGGGAAAGGGAAAGGGAAAGGGAAAGGCATCACCCCTTCTATGATCCATACACAGAATCAAGTTCGAAGGTCATTGCCAGTCACGTCATTTTTAGCATCTCCTGGAACAATAAAGGAAACAGATCTCCACAGAAAGCGTATACGCTGCAAGCCCTGCAGTTCTGTGTCTCCTGGGATGGGCTGTTATAGCTCCTTACGGGAGTTCGGGAGCTCGTTTGGGGCATTTAGGTTTTAATGGTCTTTCTGCTTGATAGCTGTCAGTTTCAGCATCTGGTCCACCTCATCAGAAGGTCTTAGAGATTTTGACTCAGTGTTGGGTTGCAAATACCATATGACGGGGGGCGGGGAGGGGGAGGGAGGGAGAGAGAGATTTCTATGCCCTTTATGTGCATAGGAAAAAAAAAATAGAATATATATATGCCATCGACATAATCCGCTGTCAAACTACAGAGCAAGTACAACTGCTTCAGTGCATGCAACAACTCTGACCTCCGTGTAATTACTCCGGGCTTACATCAGTGTAACAGTGCCGGCTTTCTCTTCAATTATTTTCTGGGAGTGGCAGGCTCTCTTCCTGGAGCGCTTGTTTGTCTCGAATTGGCCTCGTTTGCTCGACGATTCGAGCATCGTTTCTGCCTGCCCCTTTGCGCGGACTTGCGAGGGCAGCCGCTGCCCGGGACGCCCCGTCGGGGGCGGCCGCGGGGCTCGGGGACCGGGACCGGGGCTGGGACCGGTGCTGAGCCCCCCCCGACCCACGGTAACCCCGCGGCTGGTGCCCGGTGCTGAACAATCGCCTACGGATGAGTAAACCCCAAATGCGGTAACTCAGGCCGGCAGCTCTGCAATTAAGACTTTAATTTCAGGTGTAGCCCGGTGGTGGTAATGAATATTTATTCCAACGGAGCAAAGAGGAGAAAATCTGCCGGCCGGGGAATGGGGGAGGCTCTGAAAAAGCGCGGGTTGAGCAGCTGCGGAGCTGCTGGGGTCCCGTCCAGGGTCCCAGTCCGACCACGTCCCCTTCCCGGGGAAGGGGAAAGGGTAAAGCAGCTCCCCGACGGCTCTCCCTGGGGATGCTCGGAGCCGGCGGAGGGCAGAGCCAGGCTCCCCGGGGACTCCCCTCTGCCAAAGTCCTCATTTCCCCGCATCGCACCTTCCTGGGGGTCCCGCAAGCCCCGCGGGGGGGGCAGCCGCCTCACCGCAGCCCCGAGCCCCAAAAAGCCCCGAGCCCGCCCCAGGTGCGCGTCGCGGGGCCGCCCCCGGGGCTCTGCCGTCGAGGGCAGCCCGGAGGGCTCCGTGCGGGGTGGTGTGCGGTGTTTTCGGGTATTTATCTTTTCGTTTTGGTATTGTTTATTGAAGTTATGAGGACGAGGTGTTTGTTTGGGGTTTTTGTGTTTTGTTTTGTTTTTTTTTTTGGTATTGTTGATGAAAGTTGAACGGACGAGGTGTTTGGAGGCGTGAGGCTCGCATCCCGGCTGAGGACAGGGATTTCTTTTTTAGCTGTTGGGGATGACAAAATTAAAATAAAATAAAATAAAATAAAATAAAATAAAATAAAATAAAAGGGGGGAGGAAGAGCGAAAAGAGAGACCTCGGGGCGACACCTCCGGGCTGGCAAAATCCCGACAACGATTTTCATCTCCCCCCTCCTTTCATTCCCAACCCTCCCCACCCCCAAACCTCCCCGGACCGGCCGCCTCGACGTGTGTTCATCCTTCCCCCCCCCCCCCCCCCCCCCCATACTCCGTGCGGAGGAAAAGTGTCTTTCCGGGGCTGTGGGGCACGGAGCGAGCCACATCTGCAAGCCATAAAGAAGCGGGGAGGAGCCGTCGGGGCGAGGCGCAGCGGGACGGGCGAGGGGGGAGCCCCGGCCGGGCGGCTTTCCCCCCTCGCCCGTTCCCCGCGGCTCGACGGGACGGCCCCGAGGTGAGCGGCGCGGTGAGTACCTGCGCCCCCCCCCCCCCCCCAGCACCTCGAAGCCCCCATCCCGGCTCCGTCCCAGCTCCATCCCGGCCCCGTCCCGCCCCGTCTGCTCCCCGCCGCCGCCGCTGGGAGCGCGCTCCCTTTAAGAGCCCGGCTTTGCCTCCCGGTAGCTGAAGGTCATTAAAACACAAAAGCGCTCCGGCGCTGCGGTCCAATATAGCGCATGCGCCCAGCCCGAGGACTGGCAGGGAGACGGCAATATGGCGAGAATGCCTGGCAGCGGCGGCGGCGGCGGCGACTGGAGCGGCGGAGGCGGCGGAGGGGGCGCTGGGGACAAGGCGGGGGAGCGGCCGCCGGGCCGTGTCCGCGGCGCCCCCCGGCCGCCCCGCTACTGCAGCGCCGGCGAGGAGGAGGAGGAGGGCGAGGAGGAGGATGAGATCCGGGAGGTGCAGATAACGGGGGACGAGGAGGAGGAGGAGGAGGAGGAGGAGGAGGAGGAGGAGGACGGAGCCGATGGGGGGCTGCTGCTGGACGAGGAGGAGGAGGAGGAGGAAGAGGAGATGGGTCTGGAGTGGGACGGCGAGGAGGAGCCCGAGCCGCTGCCCCCCGCCCCGGGCCGGACCGAGCGCGGCTGCGGCGGCGGCGGCGTCGGGGCGGCCCCGGGGGGAGCCGCGGGCGCTGCCCCGGGGGGCGTCGCGGGCGGCGGCGTCGCGGGCGGCGGCGGCGGCGGCGTCGGGGTCGCGGGGGCGCCGTCGGAGGACGCGGAGCTGGAGGCGGCCCTGCTGCTGCAGCGGCCCGAGCGGGCGCGGCTGAGCGAGAACACGCGGCTGGCCACCCGCTACGCCGTGCGCATCTTCCGCGAGTACCTGAGCGAGAAGGCGCAGAGCCCCGACTTCGAGACCATGGACAAAGGGGCGCTGTGCCGGGTGCTGCGCTCCTTCTACGCCGAGGCGCGCTCCAAGAGCGGGCAGCTCTACTCCAAGTCGTCGCTCATCAGCATCCGCAGCTCCCTCAACCGCTACCTCAACGAGCCGCCCTACTGCCGCACCCTCGACCTCACCAAGGACCCCGAGCTGCGCGCAGCCAACCTGACGCTGGCGGCCGTCATCCGCAAGCTGGAGGAGCAGGGCGCCGGGCCGGTGGTGCAGAAGCAGGCCATCACCCGCGCCGACCTGCGCAAGCTCTACACCTGCAGCGTCTTCAGCACGCAGAGCCCCTTCGGGCTCCTCAACAAGGTCTGGTTCGAGACCTGCATGTACTTCTGCACGCGGGGCCGGGAGAACCAGCGGGAGCTGGAGGAGGACTCCTTCGGGCTGGCGGTGGACGAGGACGGCCGCAAGTTCGTCTACTTCAAGGCTCTGGGGCCCTACCACAAGTCGCGCTCGTCCTCCTGGAGCAAGAAGCGGGCGGAGAGCAGCGACGAGGAGAACCTGCCCCGCATGTACGAGACCGGCACCGAGTTCTGCCCCTACGCCAGCTTCGTCAAGTACCTCTCCAAGCGCAACCCCCTCTGCAAGGCCTTCTTCCAGCGCCCGCGGGACCACTGCAGCGAGGGCGACATCACCTGGTACGAGAACAAGGCCATCGGCAAGAACCTGCTGGGCACCCGCATGCAGATGCTCTCCAAGGCGGCCAAGCTCTCCAAGACCTACACCAACCACTGCATCGGCGCCGTCTCCATCGCCACCCTCAACAGCATCGCCGGCATTGGCACCAAGCTGGGGGGGCCGCCGCCACCGCCGCACCACCACCACCCCCCTCCCCACCACCACCACCACCACCACCACCACCTCCTCCACCACCCCGCCGGCGGGGGCTGCTACACCCCCGCCGCCCTCAACGGCGGGCCGCGGCCCCGGCCGCCCGCCGCCAACCCCTACGTGCTGCCCAAAGACGGCGACGCCGCGCCGGTGAAGGCGGAAGCGGCCGCGGTGGCCCCGGCCAAGCGTGCCCTCTACGAGGCAGTGTTCCCGGCGGGGGCCGCGGCCGGCGGCGACGCTTGCGGGCCCTCGGCCTCCCCCAAAAGACTCTGCCGCCGCCCCGCCGAGCCCCTGGACGCCGCCGCGCCCGCCGTGGTGGTGGTCTCAGTGAAACACGACCCCCTGCCTCACCTCCTCCCCGAAGCCAATGGGCACAGAAGCACCACCTCACCCACAGTAGTTTCACCTGCTCTTGTTTCCCCCACACAGGTAACCGGAAAAAGGAGAGGAGGAGGAAAAAAATAGAGATAAATACAACCCCCGAGCTGGCCACCCCGGCCCACGTAGCCTGCGCTCCCCCCTCGCTTGCCCGTCTCCCCCAGGGCCGGTGGCAGCGTTTGGGCAGCCAGAGCCCCCCGCGAGCCGGCCAAACCCCACTCGTCCCGCGGGGAGGTGCCCAGGTACCGTCCTGCTCCCCCTCGGCGGTGGCACCAGTCCTGCGGCTCCCCCTCTCCCTCCTTTTTGCTTTCTTTTCCTCTTTCCTTGTTGTTTTATTTTTTGTGTTCTGTCCCCCCCCCCCCCCCCCCTCTTTTTGCGGAAGATATGAGTTACGAAAGTCGGGCCAAAGTAGTAGATAAGGGCGTCAGATATCATTAGTGTGTGTGGTGTTCTTGATGTGCTAATGAACTATTTGAATAACCTCAAATGCAGGAAACAGCCAGGAGAATACTCAATTACACACTAGTAATGAGGGTGTAATTTTAAACTTCAGAAGTTAACAAGAGGGTTAATATGGCAATTGCATTCATCTTGTATTTGTTTATTTAAAATAGCTCTGTTTCCTGGCAGTGATCCTCTTTTTTTTTTTTTTCTTTTTTTTTTATAAGGCAAATTGGCTTTAGTTGCATTAGTTGCCATAGCGGCGAAATATACAGCAGCAGCACAATTAGGCGGGTTAGGTGCAGCGAGACCAAGTTTGTTGGAGGCGCTTCGTGTCACTGAGGCGGGCCAGGCAAAGCAGAGAGATGGAGAGGTGCCCCCAGCCCCTCGCTGCGAGTCCCCTCCACCGCACGTGCTGCCCGGACCCTTCAAAATCCATCTCCTTTTGGGTTGTTTTAGTTGTTTTTTTTCAATGGCTGGAGCTAAATTACCGCGCTGCGTTCAATTAGGGACTCGCTACGCTTTTACAGTTGGCTCCGAGTTTGGAAGCCCTTCCAACTCCCTCTGTGAAACTTCTGCAGCTACGCCGCGCCCCATAAAACCCCGAGCAGCTTTAATGCTCGCTGCCCCGCGCGGTCACCACCCCCCCCCCCACCCTGCGACGTGCTGGTGTTGAGCAGTAACAGGGATTTCGGTGTCGGGCCGTGCTGTGGGGTGAAGGCAGGTATCCGACATGCCTGAGCTGCTCCCGAAGTGGAAATACCAGTTCTGGACAGAGTGACCCTTTCAGGGAGCTTGCCGGCTAATCAGCCAGCCCCGGGCTAATTGGGGAGGGGAGAGCGGGAGGGGGGCTTTCTGGGAACGCCTGCATAAGCATCGATGTTCTTCGTGGTACCTGTGACGTCTCCTTTCTAGTGTTTTGTGGGTTTGGGGTTTTTCGACCACTTCAGCGGAGCGCTGCGGTTTGACCTCCTGCTGCATGGGTCTGGTGTCTGCGGGTGGCTCGGAGGCTCGATTGCGTGCGGATAGTGCTTTTGTTCTAGCTCCTTATGTCAGGGATTACATCAGGTGTATTTCACCCCAGACTCCTCTCGTGCTTGCGTTTCGTGACCTAGAGGGTAATTTGGGAACTTCAGGTGTGGCTTGGCTCCTAGGAAGGTCGCGAACATGAGGATGGGGCAGAGGGACCCATGGTGATGGAGGGAGCATCGCGCGGTACGCGTGCCTGTAACCTGCACGGCAAGGTGGCCCAGCCTGTCCCCCAAATCCCATAACGCCCCCGTAAAGCTCACACGAGGAGAAATCCATCTGTTGGACCGCTCATTGTGTGGCTGCGCGGTCGGAGCTGCGATTCTCATTAGTGGCTGGTATCGGGGGAAAAGGGAGAAATGCCTTGAATAGACGGGAGCGTACGCGGCCATGTGCTGCCTTCTTAGCTGCAGCAAGGAGGAAAATGAGCAATCAGCAAGGATACTAGACAGTGTGGGTTTTCTCAGTAATTATATGGAAATGTTCATCTCCATTCACAATCTAATGAGCTAAACAAGCTGCCCAGCCACTTCTGTAGCTAAATCTTGCCTGCACTACAAAACTCAGTAATTTAAGTCTTTAGGAGAAGGGAGCTTTTTTTTTCTTCCTAATCGCTGGTTCTTGTCGTGTCAGTTTTAACTTATGCACTTCTTCTTGGGACGCGATGAAAAAACATTGTCTGGGTTTCCTTGGGAGACTGTTAATGCTAAACTTTTTCTCCCTAGCTACCTTTTATAATAGTTACGCTAATCGAGGGCCAGGGCATTTCCTGGGGAAATTAATGACTGGCTGGGGTTAATGGCCCAAGGCACTGCCTCAGGCCATCAACTCTCCCAGCTGGTCATTAATCCCCAGGAAATGCCCTGGCCCTCAATCGTTATTGCTTAATTATAAACAAAGGCTTTCCAGGCCTTTTCACTGAATACAGCTCATCAGGCAATGTGACACTGAATTCTGCTGTTGACAAATATCACTGGTTTCTTGAAAGCACCAAGGTCAGAAGCTCGTGTTTTATTGGTCCCGTCTGTAATTATTGGTCCAGGGGACAGATCCTGCTGCCCCCTGGGCAGGTGAAACACCCCGTTGAATAAATATCAGTGCAAGGAGGGGGCTTCTCAGCAAGTTTATGCTGTTTGTGTGTACGGACGCTTTCTTACAGCACTAATACCTTAAGCAAGGTATGGAAAAGGTTAAATGGAGGCACTAAGCTGAAGGTATTGAATTTGCACTGTCTGCAAACTTTAAGGATCTGAGCAAGGATATTAATTTTACTCTCTTCTGTCGTGGCTGCTCCCTTCTTTTGTTTTAGCCCCAAGACGTGTTTGTAGCACTTGGTTTGCAGGAGCCTCCTCCAGAGCTGGGGAAAGGTACATCAAATGCTCAACTTGATCCAGCGATTGCTTTCAGTTGCAGCCGGGAGAGCAGCATTATACAGTATATTTTAAGCATACTGTGCCATCATGGCACAACTTTCTTTTCAGTACTTATTTGCTCTGAAGTGTAGCAATTTTCCTGCCACTGACAGCAGTGCTTCAGCTCAAGTTGATGACAGAGGGATGTAATTTGTCTGTTGTTCATCTCTCGTGTTACTGAAAGATGAACAATAGCTAAAGTTCAAGCCTTTGATGCTACAGTCTGGTGCTAGCTGTTGAGATTTATAGGTCTGGTACATGCTGAACTTCCTGCAGTACAAATTTCCCAAAGTAGGTCTAAGGAAATACATCGGCTTATGCCATGGGTGAGGGGAGTCACAGGTTGCTTTGAAATGGTTCTGTTACATCAGTTCTCTAACTCAGTTGGGTTTTTCTCGGCTACTTCTGAAGAGTTTCATCGGCTCTTAAGATATCTACCAAATGTTCAGTCATTTAAGCATGGCTCACATGCGTTTGTCATAGTGTCTGGGAGATACTTGAAGGTTTTTTCTTTCTGGTTTCAACCCAAGGCCAGCTTTGTTTGTGCGTGTGTTTTCTCTTGATCTGGCAAGTGTTTTTTTATTGCCTTATGCTTTCTTTGAAGGGCTTACTTTGACCAGATCCAAAAGTCTTCTTCTGACTGCAGGTTTGGCAAAGCAAGGCAAAACAGTAGTACATGATGAATATAAGTGAGGAGTAAGCACAAACTGCAGCAAATCATCGTAATTAATAAGTTAGTCTAGCTCTTTTTAATCTTTTTCTTTTGGAAGTGGATAAGAATCTTTCTGCTTAATGTTTGGTATGAGAACATCCCACGTTTCCCTAAAGTAGCCACAAAAAAGGCTGCTGTTCTGTACAAATTTTTTTGGTACTCTGTCCAGGTTCATCACTGGGAGCTTTCCAAGTGTGCAGAATAGGAGAACTCCTCAGAAGGCTCCAGGGATGTTTCTGGAGGCAGCGTTAGGATGCTAGGCTTTATTTCTATACAGATAATAGATGGGGCAATATCCCTATCTTAACGGCTTAAAGCACAGCAGCTATTAAGACTGATGACTTCTAAATACCTTGTTAGTTCTCGTGGGAGTATATCTGTTTACTTAGTTTCTGAGGTTAGTTGTGGCTGTGCTACTGTCTGGTGAGTGCCATCCTCTTTGATTAATGGATCATCAGAGCTTGCAAGAAAACCTAGGGTTTGCTAGGTGTCTCTTTTAAAAGGAGCACCAATGTTAAAATCTGTAAGTGTGAGGGTGAAAAGAACAATAAAAACTGTACCTACTTTACAGGGTGTTTGTTTTGTGTTTTTTTTTTTTTTTCTTGTTTGTTTTTGTTAATGGGAAATTCTTTCTTTTTCCATTAGAGTTACAGACATAGAAAGTGATCAACTCTAGGAGGTACCTATTATACCTCCTGGTCATTAAAGTTGCTCTTAAACACAGGGGAGGCAGAGGTATCAAACCCCCAAACCTGTGTTCTTATGAATCTCCATAGCAAAATCTTGGCTATTGCTCTCCTCAGTCACTCAGTGCTGTAATTCGCAGTTATTCTAAAAAAAAAAAAAAAAAAATTTGAACAGGGCTTTTTATTTTATTTTATTTTTTGAAGATGGTAAGACATCCCAAACTGTGTTCCTTATAACCAACAGGAGGTTTGTGGGAATATGAATGTGCCCCAAGACAAGCTCAAGAGAAGCAGAATAGAGATTGGGGTCAGTGATCTCCTTTAGGCTCTGGGGGCTGTGCTCGTGCTGAAATGAATGAAGGGAGCTGGTCTTTCTTTCCTGGAATGGAAACGGTCTGTTTGGGTCGGCTGCTGGGGAGGAGATTGCTTGAAGGTGACTCGGGGTGAGTTTCTGTGAAGATGTGAGAATGGTGTTTTGTTACACGCAGGTAGAATTTAGATTTTTGGAGTATAAAGTCTAGCACATCTGCTATATTGTCTTGGTAGGTGGTCTTAGATGCATTGGGGTGATGTACTGGAGAAAATACATAGTGTAACAATTTGAGGTGGTGGTTTCGTCCAGTAGCATGTCAATTCTTAAAATATTTTTACTTTTTGGAAATTAGACTTTATTTGCACCGTGTGAAGTAGTGAGAAACTTGCCTAGTCCAGCCTTCAGTGACGCTGATAAGAATGCCAGAGGCGATCCCTTTTGTGTAAACCAAATGAAGATGACCCTTTTCAAAACAATTAGGGGGAAAACAGCATCTCTGGAGTGCTGCTGTATTTTGATGCTTCTGTAATTGTACAGAATCTGAAATGACCAAGTTGGTACTCTTCCTCTGCGAACATCAGAGGTAAGCTGCACAAACTTAAAGGCAGCAGAGGTGGTGTGTTTTTTGTTTTTTGTTTTTTTTATCAAAAAAGTCTTCTGTGATTATCCTGTAAAAGATTTCCCATTGCCCAATGCTCTCCTGCTAGAGAGCAAGAGATCAGAAACTGTTCGGTCTAATTGGTAAGTCTGTATGACAGTGAGCTGCCTTATTTCATGTGTGGTGTAGAAATAAATGAGTGCTTAAACCCTTTGAAACACACCACTACTGCACAAGCCATAGGCTGTAATTAAATTGAATGTGGGGTTGTATTGTCTTGTGCCCTTGGCTATAAACTTGATAACAGACCATGGTACACCCACTATTGTGTTAGAAGCTGGAACCTAATTAGCTATGTTGTAGATTTTCAGTCACTTTCGAAGCCCTTCTGTTCATCCTTCTCCCAGTGTCCTTTTTTCTTATTATTTTGCTTTTCTGTTTCTGAAGCAATAAAAGCACCCTGCTTTTCAGGAGGAAATCATTAAGGGCATGTAGCCAAATATGTACGTGCAAGATAATTTTTTATCGCATTTTTGGATTCAAGGGACAAGTGTTAGTAACTGCATTTTATCTGATGTAGAAGAGATTTATTAATGTTGTGATAGTAAAAAATATATAATCATGTTTTCGGGGAATGCTTTGTAAGCCTCTCAGGCATTCGAGGGGGGAGGAAGGAAGGGATTGCAACTTCTCACAATACCTTGATCTGAAAGTAATGTCGGAAGACATGAGATTGAATTCTGTTCTCGTTGTTTTTCAGGATTATCCACATGGAAAAATGGCTCTTCCAGGCTTTTATAAACTCACGTGCTTTTGCACTCAGCCAATTTTAGTTGATCTGAAAACCTTCAAACTTGCTAGGGACTTAATCCCTAATGAGGACAAGTGCCTTTGATCTGTTCTTAGTGCCATTTTTAGTTTGGGAAATAATCAAAGTTGCAGCGCACAGATGCAGAGTGTACATTTTCAGTAAGTTCTCAGTTAATTGATATGCCTGCTGATTGTGTCTGTCTGTACACTTCTGTGGCTAGGACAGATCATTGCAGTTGGATGTGGGGGCCCTGGCGGTGCCAGACACACGCATTCTGCTGTCCTCGTGCCTTTTTGTTGGGAGCCAGGGGAGTGTGGAAGGACAAAGCCCAGGGATGCTCAGGAATGTGCGGGGATGTTCAGGGGTGCACAGGGTGAGGGCAAAATAAATCTATTTAGGTGAGGCAAAAGGATGAATTCTGGCTTTCGTTCTGTTTCCTTATCCCAGAGAGCTTGTGGAAGCACTGGGGCAGTTTCTGGTCTAATATTCATGTCTATCATGGGGCTGTGTTTCACTCCCTCCTCCTTAAGCACCCAAATCCAGCATCTGGCAATGCTGTCATTTGTTTTAGTCTGTGGGTTGTCTATTTTTTTTTTTTTTTTTTTTGATACAGGGAGTGGGAGGAAGAGAAGGCTGTGAAGTTGTGACTCTTGTGGTTGGTAGCCCTAATGAAGGGGCTGCAGCTCGCGGACTTCCCCGTAAATTGGCGCCTGTGTATGCTGTTACTACTTCTGCATCTGTCTGTCAGAAATGCAATGCGTAAATGAATGACTTCCTTAAAACACCACAGTATTTTAAGCTCCTCTGTCTGTGTGTGTGTGTGTGTCCGTTTACGTATGCTTAAGATTAGGGATTGCAGGAGGAATTTCAAGAGTGATTTCTCAACCCTTCAGCTGAACCCTGAGCTTTTAGTAACTGCAGTTACATAGATAATGTGTGTTTGGGTGTGTATATATGCTGCTTTCCCTGCTGTTGATTTTTCTCTGTGTATTTCTAATAGGCTTCAAAAATGGCAGGGAGGAGGTGCTCAGAAGCAAGACAGCATGCTCCATGTGGTGTTATTAAGGTCTGAAAGAGTAGTCTTGAGCTGTTACTCTGATTTTGGGTTACCAGCCATGCAGCCCATGCCCATCTTGCTGGTGTGAGCTGTTGTTTTCATGGGTGAGGTGCCTGCAGCACACCTGAAGGAATGGCCAACTGCACCAAAACTGTTGCATGCAATCAGTGGCTAATTACCAAGCGTCCTCTGGCTCAAAGCTCATCTGGAAATGAAGCAGCAGAAGTGTGTGGGGGGAATGGCATACATGGGTTTGGCACAAAACAGGAGGGGAAATCCTCTGGTATTGCCCTCCCCACCTGGATTCTGCTTGGGCTGGGCTGAGGCTTTTCTCCCTCCGAGTGTCTGCAGGCTGGGAGCAGGTGGGTTGAGGAGTTGCCTCCCTTCTCGACGCAGCCTTTCCTCGTACCAAAATCATGCTGCCCCCAAGCGTGTGAGTTGCCCTAAGTGCTGTAGTTAACCCACGTGGCTCTGATGCCAGGCTCAGAGGACCTAATTTTGATGGTTGTGGTGGCAAGCTGGAAGGTGTAGATGGGAACACAGATGTCGTAACAGACAAACCTACAGGCTGTAGCGTGGATGATGCATGAATGTCAGATAAAGAAGGAACCTGCCTGAATTAGTTGCACTTTTGAGGGCTTTCCTTCATTTCTAATAGTTTTATTACTAACAGCATTCACAGTGTCTTCTTGTGTGCTGTTCCTTTTGTCGTCATCTTGGATATCACAGGTAGCTAGAGAACTATTGCAGACCAGGTTTGCTTGGATTGGGAGATGAGGCTTTCTGTGGGCTTTTATTGAGTCTGTGAGTACTAGTTCCCATCTTTGGTTTAGAAAACGTGTTGCCCTTTTTCTGTTGTAACACCAGTTTCTAGAAGCTCTCCCTAGACCCAGCTAAGACCAGGTTCACATTTCTATACTTGATTTTTTAAAAATGCTGTTGGGGGGAAAAAGGTAATAAGGTGCTCTAAGTGTGTGGGTTTTGGCAAATAACTGGCTGAGAAAGAACTGTGTAGCCTCTCGGCATCATTTACGCCTTCTTTTTCTATTGCCTTTTAATTCGGTAATGCTGAAGTAACTGTTTTGCTGATTATATCTCTGAAAATAGAGCTTCTCTGCAAAAGCACGCTCTCTCTAAAAATACACGGTAGTGGCAGACACGGTCGCGAGGACTGCGGGGAGCGGAGGAGCGGCCGTTCTCACGGCGGAGGGGGTCACACACAGCCCTGCAGCACTCCCTTCTGTACCACTGGCCAAAGTCGGTAGGAATGAGATCTCTCCCCAGCACAAATGCTGTACAAGTTTATATTCTTTAGCAGGAATTGCAGTGCAAATCCCTCCTCGCTCAGCCTTTGACTCCAGCTCTTTTGCCAAAGTGCTGCTTGAAAATAAAACAGGCAGAGTGGGACTGACGTGGGTTTAGGTATCAGGCTGAAAAAAAAAGAAAAACGCTGCTGGAAAAGCAGCTTTTGAAGCTGTTGCAAATCCAGAGCAGCATGTGTAACGTAGTTAAGGTTTGACTTTTAAGAAACAGAGACAACTTTAATGTCCTCTCAAAACAGTTGAAATTTTGCTTTCTTTGTGGGGTATTTGACACGCTTCTCTAACAGTCTAATTTCTGTATTTTTTTTTTTTAATCTCTAGAATACCTTGCAGATTACCTTAAAATAAAATAAATTAAGCTTTGTTTTTGAAATGCACCTGCACTTGTCAGCTGCTTTGAAATGAAACATTCCCAGTCTTTTTGGTGTTGCTTAAGGGGGAACTGCATACAAATTTTTCCATTAAAAGTACTTCTGGACCTAAACCGCGCTCTCTTTTTTTTTAGGCATTGGAAAGTCTCAGAAGTGAGGAAAGCCAAAACAAACAAACAGGCAAAAAAAAAAAAAAAAAGCCAGGTTCATTTTAACCAGCAAATACAAATTTGTTGAAATGGGTATCCAGTTTAAAATGCGGTGATGTAAATAATACAAAACGTAGCATGAATGAATGTGCTGGTGCATTGCATTGGGGTGTGGAAGTAGCACTAAGCTATAATGTACATGGTGAAAGTATCCACGTAGCAGAAAGCAGGATAACCAAATGCTTTTTTCTAAGTTTACTGTGGTAATTCATTAGACAAGGATTCCTCATGCCCTTGCTCAAGTGGAATTTTAACCAGTTTTGCTCAGTGTGCTGAACTACCAGACTGCTAACAGGTGCATTCAGGATCAGCAATGTAAGAGTGGGTTAGGTTTGCAGTGCAGGGCGATGATATGGCAGTAACTGGCAGTCATGTGAAATGTACAGAGAGGCTTTTAGAAGCTTGTTAGAAAGCTTGGTTATTTCAGCAGTTGAAAGATACTAAAGCATCAGGTGAAATCCATCATATGTCCAGGTAAAGATACAATAGCTGATGAATAAGTGGATCTGTTGTAGATTTCACAAGGGCCCTGGCCACCTTTTAGCTAAAACAGAAACAAACCAAACAAAAAACCCTTCAGTGCTGCTGTCTGAGCAGCGACCGCAGAGCCCTGCCTTGGGGACGTTGGGCACTGGCGGCGAGGCAGCCCGCGGCTCCCTGAGCCCCCTGGGTTTTCCTCCAGAACTGTAAACAAGTGCTGTAAGGAAAAACCAAAGCGTTGCCATTTCCCTCGCACACAAACACTCTTTATAAAAGCCGAAAAGCTCCAAAGCAAGCGTGCTGTCTGAAATTGTTTTATTCTCTTTTAATGGCAGTGGTCCGAAGTAGCTGTTATACCTGAATGGGGGAGGAGAGCGGGGATGAGCCCTCCGACCCATCTGGAAGCCAGCAAGTGGGGCTAAATAACTGTGCCAGCTGGGTTTTGGAGCTAGGACGTAGGAATTTTGTGGTAAGGAAAAGAGCTGGAAAAACATTGAGGTAGGAAATGAAGAAGGGAGGGAAAGCAGGGTGAGAAAGAGTTACCCATCTTCTCATTACATCAGGTAGGAAACAGATTCATTTCTGTAGGGCCAGCTGCTGGGTGAGTTTGGTGGGTTCAAGGGTGGGAAATAATGCTTCTCTTTGAAACGGGGCTAGAATTAGGAAATAAGAAAATTTGCCCTTCTTAATAGTAAATAACACATGTAGAAAGGTACTGAAGCACAATTTGATCAAGGAAAAGAGAGAGCTGAGGAGTGGCAAAGAAAAATTGTGTATTTTCTTTAGAGCAGAAGTGCTGGAGCAAAATTTGAAAGAGTGGTAGTGATTGGGTTTTGGGGGCACTGTGGTCTTGGTTTTCTTCAACTTCCAAGTCAGTTAAAAGAAACTGAGTGTGGTGTAAATTAAATACATTGTATTCTTGAATTTGGAAATTGAAATCTAAGAGGTTTTATTTCCTTAACCTTAAAAAAGGAGACGTTTACACCCATGGTTGTCTATAGAGTTTTGTTTCAGAGTCAGTGTTGGTTCTTGGGTGTGCATCCCAGAAGAGATCCACTGTCAGCACTGCAGTAAAATGGCATATAAGCACTGTGTTTGTTTTTATTCCTAATGGACAATAAACTAGTTTCCTCAAGCTACTCGAAATACTCCTTGTAAACTAAAGTGTCCAGATCAATTTCTCATTCACATCGTATTAAAACTCAGTGAGGAAGTTGGGAAAACATGGTTTTGATCAAAGTGCTGCATGAGCTGGCGATCTACTCCATTAATCTTTAAGCTACTTCATAAAATTGCTGCGGAGAACCCAGTGTGTTCCTGCTTCCAGAGGAAGCTTTATCCCACCTGGGTGCCACATGGGCTCCCGCAGCACCACGATGAGATGGGAGCTTTACTGGGACCAGGGTTGGGGTCTTGGTTCTGCTGTATTTATCTGGATGACGGTTTCCTAGTGAAATACCAGCTTTGTTAAATTTCTACTAGGAAGAGCTGTCTGCATCTAAAATTACTTGTGTACACTGGCCTATGCTGTGTGTTAACGCCTGTGTTTTCATTGCCTAGTCAGTTCATGCTATATATCACAACTTCAGGTGCTTCGGTGGTGTGCTTAATCAAAATGCGTTGTATTTTCCCCCCTAAAGAAACAAGTGCAAGGGCACAGCTCTGAGACATCAGGAATTCCTTGGTGGATCCGGTGGTAGATGGCTGGTTGCTAGCATTCAGCACGTAATTCTTCAGGAGTAGTTAAGCTGCTCTCATGCTGTAGCCCATTTTTCATAAACCCATTTTAAACTTTTATACAGTGTCTTTTCAGATCTCCCTTCTATCAAGCTTCTGCCTGTGCATCTTAATGAGCAGAAGACCTCAGATCAGTGTTTAAATCATCTGGTTCCCTCCGTTATGTATGTGGCTGTATCAAGATATATAATCACGCACTCTATTATAAACTTACTCCAGGAGAGGTGTTCATCTGATCAGCAGTGCTTTCGGCTGGCAGCGGCAGGCAGATGCTTTGAGTGCTGTTGCAAATCAGTAGTATTGTTTCGGAGACGCTGTCGGATGTGCTATTTCTGTCGTGCCGTGAGAATAAAAGCTCTGTGTCTTGCTGGTGGGGGAAATGAAACACGCGAGAAGCGGCCAACACAACATAAAACCTCCCGGAGTGAGAAGTGTGCAGCCCGTGTGCCGGCAGGACCGTCCCGTAAGGGTGAATGGTGTGCTTCAAGGCAGAGGTGAGGGTGCTGGGGATGGTGTACCAGCTGATTTGAGGCTGAAGGGAGGAGATGTACTGCTGAGAGAGGTGATAAAAGATGTTATCAGGATGCACCGGCAATTTTAGCCCAAAGTGTGGAAGGAGGCCCTCATCCAAAGTAACATGAAGCTGTTAGTCGTTCTTAAGGCAGGTTTTTTGTGACTTAGGGGAAAGGTGGTGGTCTCAGTCAGGACCCTAGGGGATGAGTGTGGTCAACGCTTCCTCCTCCTCCTCCCCAGGCAGGGGGAGGAAGAGCTGCCTTCATCCCCAGAGGTGAGCTGCTGCTGGACAAAGCACGCTGGTGGCAGTGGTGCGTTGGCTGCTGGGGCAGTCTGCTGGGCTGGGAACGTGTTGTGGAAAAGCAGCAGACTCCTGTACCAATTTAAGTGGAAAAACAAGACTAATGGCCAAATTTGTCGTCTTCATGTTTTTCACTTGTTGTGAAAAATAGCCCTGTGCTTCACCATCTTCCTGGCTTTACCATCTCCTTAATACAACTGCTCTGACTTTTACTGATGGCTTCTTGCGCCTAATCAGTTCTTAATGAAGCAGAGGGGTGTATTTTATTCTGTCCTGCATGGGCTTCCTTTTGTCACTCTTTGTTTTCCCTCCACTCCGTTTCCACTCCAGGCTAAAATTATTTCCAGCTGAGAAGGGCTGGATGCGTGTTGTTGCACAGCAAAATTGTAAATGGCCCTACAGAGTTGCTTGCAAACAGCAGAACTGATTTTCCCTCTGTTTCTCACCTCACGTGCATGCAAGGAAGGGTCATCTGGGGTCAGACCCAAAGGCTGGCTGTCCTGGTGCCCTGTCCCCAGACCGGTGGCCAAGAGCAACCTCTGTAGAGGAGGGTTGGAAACGGGCAAGGGGGAGATGCTTGTGGTGGGCTCGGATGCTTCTCGTGTGGGTGCTGTAAAAAGGCTTGCCAGCTCCCCTCTGAGGTGTAAGCGGTGTGGCAGGAGGAGGCTAATCATTATAGATCAGATATTAGCACGATGCTGTTGGGTCTGTGGGGTGAACAGACGGACCCCTTTGCGCTTTCTTCTCGAACTGTTTTGATGGGAATGTTGATTAGAGACAAGGTAAACTTGTTTGTACTTTATTCATTAATGACAAACTATAAGCTGCCCTGCCTCCCCTCCCCACAGGCAAGGCACTTGAAGAAAAGCCAGGCAATTAAAGTACTTAAGACAGTAATTACAGTCAAATATACAACAAAAATAAAACCATTGCACAGGATTTTTTTTATGCTTGGTTTTGTTCTCTTCGTTTATTAAACCACAACTCTTGCCTCACGGTTGAACAGGAATGTCTCAATTGGTGGCACCAAGGCGTGCGACAGGCTTGCCTCGGTTCACTTGGGTGTTTAATAGCCTCCCTGAAGAGGAGCTCTTACCGCTGAGGTCTTCATGGCTCTGAAATCTGCTTTTTAGATGTATCTTCAGGTATATGAAGCTGGCACACCCCCGACTCTTAGCACTGATCGGTAGGGGCATGAAAGCAAAAGTCTCGTGGAACTTTTTCTTTCTCATTTTTTTGATTCTCACTGTATGTGGAAGAGATTTCTGAGGTTACTGCGATGCTTAGGAGGGAAGACCGAATTGCTTAGCTTCAAATGTTTTAATTTACCCGGTGCATTTTAACATTCAGAAATAAGCATCCACAAACTCGGGTTGTTGTGAATCTATCTAATGAGTTAGCATCGTACAGCGTGAGCCTGCGTGTGTGCCAGCCGAACGCATTTTAAGTGGAATTCTTAGCAACTTGAGTATTCCAGATAAAGTGCGCTTTAAAGAGAGAGAAACGTAGCAGTAATGAGATCCAGCTGGTGTACATAAACCTTTCACATTACATTACATAATTAAGTTGGTAAGTAATGTATGGGGAAAAGTTCTTGTTGCTTATTCTTTTGTACTGGAGTTTTACAAGGCTGTATAAATACTGTAAGTATTTAATGGGGGAAAAGCAGGATTAAAAGCAAACAGCAGAAGATGGATGGTATAAAAACGTCATAAAACAATCGTGCAGTATTACCCTTGTGATATTTAATATCAAATGACTGAAACTTAACAGTATTCTCTATGTTGGAAGCGATCTTTTAAGATCATTTTCTAATTGATCGGTTTGATTACCATGATTGGTTTAAAGGTGAATTCTTTTCTGCTGAACAATAGCAGAGGACGCATCCCCCCGAGGGATGTTTTGGCCAGGCTTTCTGATTCAGTGAAATCTACACCGCTGTGGTATTCAAAGCAGGGTACAGGCTCATAGGCTCCTTACCATAACTTAACAACCTGTTCTCTTTTTAACAAACTGTAATTAAAGAAACATAAACTACATCTTCATTTAGTTCGACTGCAGAGCATGGGAGAGGAATGTGGGAAGGAATTCTTCGTACCGCTGTGAATGTGGCTGCCTACCTTGCAGTTGTTTCATAAACATCCTAGAAAGCTTCTGAAAAATACCGAATGTGGAATGTGCCAAAAATGGTTAAAACGCTAGACTCCGTCCTCTGGCAGGCAAGCCCTGGCAAATCTTCTCTTGATGTTGCTGCCCTCGGCTGCCCTCCTTTCTTTGCTGGAGCTTTTTTGCTCCCTTGCGGAGTCAGCAAAAGGTACGGCGGTGTGCCCAGGCTTCAGCAGCTGTGCTGAGCCTCGCTCCATGGCTTTTGGGGGCCGTCATTGTCACCAGTGCCATACTGCCTGGTCGGGGACCCAGCAGGCAGGTGGTCCTGCTTTGACAGCACCCCTGGGGAGAGGGATGTTTGCAAGGAGCAGTCCCAAAATGCCCAGGTGTTTGCTGAGCACTGGCTGAGCTGGAGCCCTCAGCTCTCGTCATTCAAAAAGGGTGGTCAGGCAGGTATGGTACCGTATTTAAAGCTTAGCCTGTTGCTCTTGTGAAGAGTGTAAATTAGGATAATTGCCCTGTTTTTAAATAATGAGACAATCTATTTGAGATGTCTCAATACCTGTTAACCAGTTAAGATGACAACTTAATTTCCAGCTGCTGTTACCGGTGCTGGCCTCGAGCTGCTTGGGCTGGGCGCTGTGCTATAACGTGATGTTGCCTACCCCAGAAGGAAAAGGGAGTTTTGAACCATACATAAACTTTCACTTGCATGAGAGTTACTCAGTGAGAGGTGAAAGGAGCACTCGGGATATAAGCGAATACAAATATCTTCTGGTTTTGTGGGTTTGTAAGTTCCCATAAATCAGTCGGCAAGTTCCCAGTCCCTGTGACAACCACATGTCCCATGCTCTGACATCGCAGCCACCGCAAAGCCCTGGTGAAGGGTGCAATCAGCCCGTAACGAGAGTGGCAAGTCAGATGAGTGGCATTTAAAAGGCGGGGTGCTGTCCTGCACATTTCTGACTTGTTTTATTTTTTTTTTTTTTTTGCAGACTGTCAGTGTACCGACAGACTTTTAAAGTGTCCTTGCAGGTTGACAAAGCAACAAAAATCCACAGTGGGACTTTCTGCAGAAAAAAAAAAAAGGGGGGTGGGGTGCTGAAATCCTTTAGGGGCTTGTTCATAAGGATTTGGAGTGACTCGGTATTTTGCGCTGCTTGCTTTTAAGGAAATGTTTGTGTTAATGAGCATTTATTGCGAAACACAGAAAAGAAAGTGGCTAAAACTGAGGAGGGGCTCAGCGAGGCCAGTCTTGTGGCTTCTGGACCTGCCAGGCGGTGGGAGCAGCAGCCAGTGGTGCTGGTTGGGATGTCCATGAACATCCAGCACCTCATGGGCTCGTGCTGCATGAAATGGCCTCACCGGGGGCTCACCCCGCTGGGGCTCCCTGCCCAAAGACCCGGGCTGACCCCACTCGGCTGGAGAGCAGGGGGATCGCGGCGCAAACAAGAGCCGCTTTGTTCTGCATCCTGGATGCACTCTGATTAAACCCCATAGTCATGAGGATGGATTTACTGGTGCGCTCTCGCTCTTTTTTTTTGCATTGCACAACAGCACAAACACCCAGCGAGCTAGCAGATTTAATCCGTGTTCCCTGAGGATTGTGAAATTCTGGCTGTGTATAAATTTCCTGGCTGAATTTGGAGCATGATTTATGAAGGGGACCTTGCCTCTTGTACAAAGTAGGACTTCCCTTCCTGCAGGACCGCAAGGCAAATGTTCTCAGTCTGCAGACTTCTTCAGTCTGCTATCCTTAACATGGTTTTGGTTCATCTTCCCTGCTGCATGCTTGCTTACTGAAGCTGTTTAACTGAAACGCAAAATAAATTTATTTTCTTTAGCGTTTGGGTCTAGTGTTGGCTTACAGGAAATGCAGAGCAATGAATGCATGTTTTGCGCTGTTCAGGAGCTTTCTAAAATACTCAGAAGTCTGCTGTGTTTTTTTGGTTTTGTTTTTTTTGTTCTGTTTCCTCAATCTGCTGTTATAAGTGCACTTTCTCTTGCTAATCTGCTGCCTGAAATACTCTTTGTTCAGGAAGGCAAGTCTATTTCTGTTGTAATCAGGGCTAAGAATTCAGCTGCAGGGTCACTCTGTGGTACTGCAGAGTTCACTGACCACGTTTTGCTGCTGGCAGTCCTAGCTTTGGCCCCTTTACACAGATCAATGCCAGGCTAACCCCATTTATTGCTACTACTGAATCAAAACTCTGCTGCTCCTATTTAATTTAGCTCAAAATAGACATAATGCAAACAAGCGTTAGCATGGCAAAAGAGCTAGGAGAAGGGGGGGAGAAGAGAAAAAAGGCATTCAGTTGTTTGGGTTTTGGTTTGTTGTTTTTTTTGTTGTTGTTGTTTTTGTTTTAATTCAAAATACCAAATGGTGCCAGGCTTCAGATGGGAGGAATTAGCTTGCGCTGCATCGTTAGGCCCTTTATAAAAAACAATAGTCATCATTGATTGTAATCTGCACGCAAGTATTAGAGTCTATCTGGCTGTCTTCAGTTTCCTTTTTGTGTTTAAAAGCCTTTTCTGGTGTCACTGCTACTGCTTCAGCTTCGCCATGCGTTCAGCCTTCTTCTGGGTGTTGAGTCCCAGTGATGCATCCCTGGTGTGCTTCCTTTTGGCCCCACCAGGCGAGCCTCCAGCCTTACTGCTGGGTACCCACCACCAGCTACCCCTGCTTCAGCCTGCTAGAAACCTCCAGACTTGCTTGTGGTCAAGTGAAATCGCTGTTGGCAGGAGTATTATTCTCCATGGAGCTTCTCAGTGCTGAGCCATTTGCAAGGTCCGTCGCGGTGAGGTGGGTCACAAGGTTTCGCTGAGGCAGGCGTGTGGCAGGTAAGAGTGCTGTGGCTGCTGGGCCTCTTGACAGAAAAAGGTAGTTTTTTTCTGTACCTGTGGATCACTTTGGTACGAGAAAATGTTGGGATTGTCAGGACGTTGCTTGGAGTCGAGATGACAGGACCTTTACATTGTGGTTGGCATCCCGCCACAGTTTCCAGCTAGGACTGGGTGTATAAATTCCACCGCCACACCTCATTCCACACGGCTTCGTAGATCTGTGGGGGAAGGCATACCCTCACCGCCTGCTGTCTTCTGGGCTGAAACCCTGTTCCCTCTGCGAGGCAGCACGGGTGGAAATCCAGAGATTTGGGGTTTCTGCTGAAACATGAGGCAGTCTCTCCACATGTCCTCCCACACTGCCCCCTCTGCCCAAACTAATCCCCTTCAGTTCTGCATTCAGCAGAAATCAGGTGCCCAGCCCAGGTACGTCTATAACGGGGCCACAGATGACAGCCACAAGATGAATCCATAATTTAGGAATTGTTGGTGAAGTTATTTTCTGCTCCCTGCTGCTAGATGCTCATCGCAGGACTTGTGAAACTTTTCCTGTTTGTTCCAAGTGCTCTTGCTTGTGTCTGTCACTTACAATTCATCTGTTCCTGAAGGCAAGCTTTTGTTCCAAAGGGGAGCCCAAAGCCTGACAACTTAAATGTTTTTTGTGTTTCACCACCCTTCTCCACACTCTTGCAGATTAAACGCCGCCTCCTCCAGCCTACCCTTTTCTCTTTTGGCAGGGCTTTGTTGCCCCAACAGGGGATGCTTTGTCTCCCCTCTCCCACTCCCCAGGCACACTTGGCGTCCCTCTGCCTTCTCGCCTCTCACAGGCACTGCAGTCTCCCTGCTTCCCTCCACTCTGTGCCGGGAGGGAGCTGCTGGTGTCCTGCACCGCTTCCATGGCCTTTCCCCCATATTTTCCTGCATCCAGAGAAAGCCCTCTGCAGGTGCTATCTTCCAGACTTTGTCTGGAACCGCTCTTTAAAGCCTTGAGATGTGTCACCGTGGGTGACCATCCCCTCTTCAGCCCCTTCAGCTGCCGAGCTTTTCTCTTGTGATGGTTTTTCCCACTTTTCAGGTGTCTGGAATGCAGTGGTTTGGTTTGCTTTTTCACGTAAAAGCAGTACTTTTGCGAAGAAGGGTTATTTTGCTCCCTCTGATTATTGCAGGGGTAAGGAAGCGTGTCCTCTGTCCTGGCCACTGAACATCAGCAGCCTGCCATGTGCTGCATCGGGTGGGCACCACTCACAGCATCCAGAGCTGTATTCCCATGTGTGCCTAAGGAGAAAGCCTCATGGGGTCCATCCTCTCTAAAGAAGGGACAGGGTCTTAATCATTGTTTGCCTTTGTTTGTTTTGGTGTGTGGTTCATTTCTTCTTTTTTTGTATGTGTGTGGTTTTGTGTGTTGTGTTTCTTGGTTTTCTGTTTGTTTTGGGTAGAGGTAAGTTTTTGTTCTTTTACTTTGTGTAGAAAACAGTTCCTTAACCTATTTTTTTCCTCGGAAATCAAGCTGATTTTGCTCTAGTAAGTGATTACATTTTAGTAACAGATCCCAAATTATTCAATCTTCTAAGCACTTAATTATCATATACTCAAACTGCTGTCTTAGACATTTTGAGATTCTCTCAGATCTTGTGGTCTCAATCCTTCCCTAAAATTTTCTTCTCTATTACAGAAGGCAGTGTAGTTCGGAGGTGTCAGTTTGGGACCTGAGCTGTTTATAAAGGATGTGTCCCCTTGTTGACATGCTCTTACTGGTTACTACTAGTGGTTGCTACCACTCTAGGTAGTGGATTTGTTTCCTGCAGCTTTAGTTAGATGAAGTCTTCCCCCAAGACTAACGCAAGATTTCTTCAAGTATTGTTTTGAAGGAGAATAATTTCACATCAAGCTTACTGCCTCATCAGTGGTTAAATTAGGCTAACCTCTTGGCAGTGTCCAACTTCTCCGAGAACCCAGTTACAGAACAGCCTACCAAAGAGAAATTTCATACCTGAGTGGTTACCACACGGTGGTTGAACCAGCTCTGGCAAGTGGCAGTGAATGTCCTTAGGTTGTCTAACGTAGCTTCTGCATGTTTTAAAAATGAGGTAACTGTGTGTGTGTGTTATAAGTCTGGCTTTCATTTTCCTGGTGAAGCTGCCCATTGCCCTTTTTCTTTCAAGACGTCCCAGAATCATCTCATTAGGTCTTTCTTCTGTGTGTTGGCTTCTGCCATAGCACAGCTATCTTTAGCATGACTTTGTTAACGTGTCTGTATTTCTTGCTTGTCAATTTTATTGAAATATTCACTGAACATTTGAGGCAATAAAAGCCAGTAGCTAGAGAAAGTAAGATAGGCATTTCTCGTCAATTAACCAATGTCGTCTTTATGCTTCTTTAGACACTTTCAGTTCCTTTTGTTGTCCAAGCACTGGCAATTCACGTGTTAGTAATAACCAGAGAAGCACAAAACCAGGCTCAAACAGAACATGCAATCCAAGCTAATGTATGTTAAGATACCAAAATTTTGACTGGTGTTCTGAGTATGCGTATGTGTTCTGTTGTGGTGTAGGATCAAGTTAAAGCCTTTTAATATGAAATAAAAAATTTAATGAACTAGTTAGCAGCTGTCTAAAACTAGTTAGCCAGTTGCTAATTCATGAAGTTGGCAGTGGTGATGGTGGCTTCTGTTAGCATATAGCACATGGTTATATAGATTCGTGGTTAATCTACCCTTGTGGGCAAAAAATGCTAAAATTAGCTGCCAAATGGATGTTTTTATCATATGAGCTACAATGACTACTTGGAGAAATCCCTACAGGTTTGAAAACAATAATAATCAAAACTGTATTTCTTAGCTTTGGATCTGAAAGTATCTTTTACACATAATGGAATCAAATGAACCAAATCTAAAGTATGCTTTGTTCCTATGCCATACGGTCGCTGCCTTGCCAAGCACGCTTCTCGCCTTCCAAAGCAGGATCCTGCGTTCTCCTCTCCTCAAATCCTGCCCTTCACGTACCCAAAAAAGTCACTGCTTGAGCCTGATAGTTGCGTGCACGCTGTTCCTTTTCTCCCTTCATCTCGAAGTGTTTTCCCAGCATTTAAGAAAACCTCAAAAAAAAGAGAAAAGAGGTTAAAAATATATATATATATATAAATGTTCATGCATTACTGCATGAAGGAGCTTTTTGAATTTAATTCAAGACTTTAGGCCCTTCCCACCAGCTGCGTACCTACCCCTCTGAGGGGTTCCACATCTGAAGAGCATCACATTTCTAGTATGGGGCAGGGATAGAAAAGCATCTGGATGGCTGAGGGTTTTCAGCTCACCTCCCATATGTGGCATGACGCGTGAACAACCCTCTTGGAGAGCTCTTCGGACCCCTTGACTGTCCTGTGCCACCTTGTGTGTGTCTCTTCAGCAAAAGCCTGTTTCCTCTCCGAGCACCTGTATGTTATTGTGCCGCCTGTCCTTAGGTATTAAGTAACCTACATGTATTTTGAAATAGCATAATGATAAATAATGTGATTTCTCTCATGATAGTGCTTGGACTTTTTCATTCTCCTGTGTGTTATGAAATATGTAGGCTGATAATTTCAATGAGAGTTACAAGAGGAGAGAGAGACTTCCAGCCAGCCCTGGAAATGCACGGGATCATTTCAGAGCCGAGCAAACTCTCCTCATTACAGTCTGCGTTCACCAAGACTCCCAAAAACCCTGTTGCTTCAGTAAGTTCAGTCTTTACCATTTCCTTGCACTGTCCTCTCGGTGGTCTCAGTCCATCTGGCAGGTTTTCAGCAGATCCTCGTTTTCTGAGCGGTGGCATCCTTGTGTTGATAGCTCAGCGTTGGGAGGGGAAGTGGGCGGGAGGGAGGAGGAGAGCCCCATGACAGCAGAGGGCTCCTGAAAGCCGGTCCTTTCTGCCTATAATGTTGCATTGCATCAATTCTGGAGAGAGGCATGTATAATTTAGGATTGCAATTTTCCACTGTATTTCTAATTCTGCACCAGCTTGAACTGTAACTGTCAAACGCAGTTGTGTTTACATCTTCGTTGTAAATTAGATAATTATGAAGGTATGGTTTTAAAGCCCTTTTGTGCCTCTTTTCTGCAGTGAGGTGATAGATGAAGCTATCTGTCTGTTGTATTGTCTAGTCTCGTAATTACTAAGTGGACGCAATGTCTTCAAAATTACGATTCAGGCTGAGAATATTTTATTATTGGTTGCTGCAAGAAACATCTGGAGAGTGCTTAGAGCTTGAGTGTGCTACGGCATTTCATAGATACAGTTTTATTGGATCCTTATAATTTGTCTGTTTCCTTTTCATAAGGCAGGAAGGGCTAACGGAGGCTTTTGGGGTCTTTTAATTTTTTTTTTTTAAGGTGATTCTAGATATAAACTTCTTTAGCTAGTCTGAAGATGTTTTTTCTGTTGGCTGCTTGTTCAATCTGAAGTAGATAATGTTCTGTTGATATGTCCGAAAATGCTTGTGCTCCAGATGGGTCAGTATTATCTCTTTCTGCTCCTAGGCAAATTAATAAAACAAATTTAAAAAGTGCAGAGGAAAGCAGGCGGCTGGCTGATTCAAAGGGAGAGGCTATGTTTTTCATCACCACCCTTTCAAAGCCTCTCTGAATCAAAAGAACCATTGGATTGCGAAGGCAAGACCTATGCCACACCAGAAGCTCCCAGTTCAGCAATTTTCCCAGGGTAAAATTATAACTCATGTTTCCTCAGCACAGGCTGTAACTGGCAGCGTTCCTTCTACTTCTAAGGGTGAAATTGCTGGGGGGAGAATAGACATCTAATGTGCCTCTGGAAGTTTTACAATGGGTGTTAGCCTGGCTTTGTGAAAAGGTAGACGTTCTTCTGGAACATGCCCAAGGGCAGGTGCTATTCAAACTGTAGTGTAAATTAACTTTAAATAAGGTAGTGTGGGCTTATTTCTGTTGGGGTTGTGAGTCAAATTTGCAGAAAAGGCCCATTTCTCAAATTCTGACAGTTAATGACAATCTTCCAGTTATCCCACTGAAGTCTGCATTTTTATGAGTCTTTAAAATCTTCAGATATGACTGCAATTCAAGATGGTAATCTTTATTCATGTACTGCTGATAGGATCTTAACTCGCAAACAAAACAGACAGATTTTAGCAATGCTTGTTTTTTGGTGTTGCTTCTCACCAGAAGATTATGGGACAAATTACAAACTCAGTACAAGAAGAATGTAACCAGTTGTTGTTGTTTGGTGTTTTTTTTCCCCCGCTCAAATTTTGACAGCATCTTTAAGGAGTTGTTTAACTTTGCATTCAAATGTACCAACATGGTCCTGGCAAACATAAGTTCTTTTCTTTTAAACCCAGGAGGGAGTGTTGTATTTTTTTTTTTCTGTTGTTGCTTTTTTTTTTTTTTCCTTGTGCTTTTATTATGTAAAGACTCTTACAAAATATGCATAGAGTGCCTGCTAGAAGTGGATGAAAGGCAACACTCGAGTGAGAAGTCTGACAAAAATTATGCTATTAATATCAACATCTCAAGCTGCGAGGTATCCACCTGGGAGGAGTTAGAAGATGGTTTGCAGTGTTCAGAGCTTCCCTGCCCCTTCCCACCTCTGTTCCTGATCTGAATCCCATGTACACACGTGGGGTTAAGGTGGCTGTTGCATGGTCATCATCAAGAGCAGGAGCTGATGGCTGGGCTCTTCCCAAGGGCCGGGGAGAGCTGCTCAGGCAGCTGCCACCTCCAGGCAGGAGGTACTGGCCCCGGATGAGGGCCCAGAGCAGGTAGGTATCTCATCTGCAAAGGCACTGCACCTCCTGCAGAAGGGATGAAGTGGTCCAAGGTGTTTGGATCAACGCTGCCGCTGGACAACTGAAGCCTTGTGTGGAGGAGAATGGGTCTGTCACCTCCGTCCTTCGCCAAAAGGTGAAGCTCCCTTCGTGTGCTTGCTGTGGTATGGAGGGCAAGAGAATTCACCTCCTCTCTGCTACCTGAGCTTCGATGGAGGAAAGAGAAGAAGAAAAGTGACCTATTTTCCAGGCTTAAAGGGAAGTGAATGAAACTGTCCTGGGGGCAGCAGAAGCAAAGGCTTTTGTATCAGCTGTAGTGTTGTGGGCAGGGCTGCCAGGCTGCTAAACGCTCTCAGGCCTGCAAGCTTCTTTCCCAGGGACTGCTCATCGTCGTGTGTTTCCTCTTAAAAAATAAAAATAACTACATAAAGGTGTCCGAGATGACTGTGGTCTTTCTCCATCGAGACTGAGGGATCTGTTGGCAGTCTGTGTCTTGTGATAATTTCTGCAGGACCTGGCAGGATCCACTTTTTGTCCAGAAGAACACAGGCGGCTGAGTGAGGTGACTGAGGTGCCCAGCTATGCAAACCTTCACATATTTGGGGCTGGGCACGTTACTTCAGGAAGGCTCAGGCTGGGGCCTTGCACTTCCTTTTGGTCACTCCTAAATCAACTTTATTGTAGGTTTGAGTAGAAGCCGGTGCAGAACAAACAAGCTCCCCATGGAACAAACGGCCTGAAATTGCAGGTATCTAGCCCATCCCTATCTTGGGACGCCATGAGAAGTGGCACAGCAGGTCTGTTGACCTTTGGTCTGATGTCCTCCTGCGTCCTCCTGCTTGCTTACGGGATGTTTTTGCCAGCTGCGTGCTGGGGTGCGCACCCTGTGATTATCCGGTGTCGGGTGGGCATTGTGTGCTGCACGGTAATTGGGAGCAGCTTTCGAATCCGGTTCTGCTTGTAAATTAAATTGCCACTTTTCCTGAGCGAGAATCCAATCAGCAGCAAGCCCCGAGACCGTACAAGTCTGCTTCCATTAAGAAAAGCAAAGTGGCCAGTGGATGTGTGCTGGGGGAGGGCGATGGGCCTGGGCTGGGCCCCCGAGTTTCGTGGGGTTTTTATTTTAATAGTGCAGCGGGTTGCACGTATGCAGAAGATCCTGCCTGCATCATGGGCTTAGGTCAAGTCCTGTGCCGGCCACATTCACCACTGGCTTGACCAAAGTGTAGAGGGTGTGCACAGCGAGAAATGGGGAGGTGGTGCAGAAGAACAGAGCTTTACTTGCAGGGCCTGAAGGTAATAAAACATTTGGGCTGGCCTCAGCAGCGCCTACCCAAACAGGCAAGGGGCTGAGTTCCCATAAAGAGTACAAAATTACAGAATATCTTGAGGGAGGTATTAAACTTTTGTATGCAGTTTCAAGGCCTACGGGAAGCTTCAGAAAAGTTTATAAGCACTCGAAAGAATATCTCCTCTCTCTGTAAACTTGACCTTCTCCAGATTTCGGACTTGCTGCACTAGTGGTATAAGCATAGCTCCTGCCCTTATCCCTAAAGCCTCCCTTCTCAGGTTAATTAGATATTTTCTTAAGCTCTCAGTGGACAGTTTCTGATGAAGCTGTGGTTAGAGCTGTTCTGCTGAAGTCAGTCGTGAGCTACAGGTTCAGCTACTGTCCACCTGGATGTTGGGGTTTTCAAAGCATCTTCAGGCTCCTGTCCAAGGGCACTTTTAGCTGTCCTGAGCCTGCGGGTAGGCAGTGCTCCTTTTTCCCTCGATCCCTTGCCTTGCACATGGTTCTCTGCACCTGTGGCGTTTATCCTAGGTCCTGATCAGCTCCGGTGAAATCCCAGCAAGGCTCGTTACGCCAAGGAAATGCAACCACGTTCTCTCCAGCGCTCGCAGCACTGACTGGGCAGATATGCTCGGCAGTGCCCAGGTCTCAAGGAGGAGGCTGTGAGCAGCCGGCATGCAGGATATGGAGCAAAAGGGACCCCTGTCTCGAGGGATGGGATCGGCGCTCCACCCCTGGGGACAGCACCTCTGGGACAAGGAGGATGTAGCAGTTAAAATTGTCCCGTCAGGTAAGTGCTCCACTCAGTATCGCTGTAGCCACCCTGCTGTGACAAAGGTTCGTCATTGCTTTTGTAGACTTGGTCAGTGTTTGAGCTGTTGCACAATGCAGAAGAACTTACCTCTAGGAGATGGTTTGAGCCATGTCATTGTCTTCTGATGGCCTGTACCTTACCCCCGGCTATGATGTTCCCCTCTGTGTATCTGTGTCCTATCTCTCAAGCATCCATGTGTTTCTGCAAATCGTACTGGTTGCTGCAGACATGGCACTGGTGGTGGGCAGTGAGCAGCTGCTTGGTGTAGTAGTTGGTTTTGTGCTGTATTCGTTTAGTGTACAGTGCTTTAGCATCTCAAGAAAACCCTCCTAACTTCTCAAGCTCTCTGTTGTACTTGACTTTCTTGTATAGGATAATTTGGTCTTCCATCACATGTTGACAGACATTCAGGATGTAAAATGAGGCTTTTCCTCCAGAGGTCTAAAATAATTCTTCTACTACTACCGCTGCATCTCAGGGGACCTAGTATCTCAGCTTACTGTGGCACTAAATTGCATCTGATAGTGTTTTGGGCCTGTCTTTCATGCAGCACTCAAACACAATTGTTTTGGAGTTTTGCTTTATAAATGCAATTCTTAATGTTCAGAGTCAGCAGTCCTAAAGCTCGCAGCTGCAAGGGAGAGAACACTCATTATATTGATGAAAGGCAAAACATTACAGCACAATCGGCAGATTTTCGCTGGGGAAAGTGATGCGTTACTTCTTTGTTTTGCAGACCCAGTGGCTCCAGTACAGCCCAACCATCTCCTCAGAGAGCTACCACCTGTCAGGGTAAGGGTGAAGAAGCAGAAGAAAGAGCATTGATATACTCATGTGTAAACACCTTTTGCTAGGGTTTGGCCAGTAGCCTGGGCTACTTCTTGGTGTCTGTGTTACTCAGAACGAAGATGAAGAGAAGCACCACGATGGCATACGAAGACTTAGGAGACTGAAAAGCATCTGTCACGCTCCATGCTGTACACGTAGTCGTCTTTTGAACACCTTGTGGGCTCTTTCTGAGGGGCCAGCACAACCTGGTGTCATCTGTGGATGCAGCATGCCATGGCTGTAGCCAGAGGATTCAGCCCATGAAGGAACCCAGGGCTGGGTTTTCCCCTTCCAAGAGAAAGTGTCTGGGCTTCCTGGACACGTAGCTCTGTATCTCTGTGTGCTTGTTACACCTTTCAGAAGAGCTGTTTGTACTCTACTGATATTGTTTATATTGAATAAATATATTCTCCAGCCTCTTTGTTGTGGTGACTGTTTCTGCTGAATTGAAAAAAAGTGGGGGGTACTTGCTTAAGCATTGTGGTGAGACATGATCATGATTTTTTTTTTTTTATCTTTAATGAAATGTTTATTTTGAAAAAGTGTGGCCTCAAAACGAGGACACTTCTGCAGGAGCCAAATCTGAGAGAGTCATCCTGATGTTCCTGGTTTGGACAAGGGACTTGAAGCAGGGTATCACGCATACCCTCAGACACCCCTAAATATCAGCCCGCTGTTTATTTCAGTGGTGGGGCACACAGCTGTCCATGAGATTTGAATGGTTCCTACTTTGTACTGAAGGAATAGGCATTTGTGCCTCTATCTTCTGAAGTGTTTTTGTTTTGTTTTTTTTTTCTTCACCATTTGGATTCATTTTCCACGCAGTGGGGTTGCATGTCTTTGGAGGAGATGTTTCTGCCAGAGAATGCTGGTGTGACTATGCTGTCTGCTTTTGCTACTTGAAGTGATCCCTAAGCACAGAGCTTCTGTGAAGAGAAACCTCTCCCTCATGGCTTTCTATTGTAAGAAAAGATAATGGGTACAGACAGATTTGATGCAATACAATAAGCTGTTGCATGATTGTCTTTTCTACTGTCCTGTCTAGATGAGACAAGCTTGTCCTCACCTTCCCCCCAGAAAATCCAAGAAACTTTGAAATATGTAACTTGGAGTTTCTCAGCAATTATAATTCCTTGAATTGTGTCAGGGAGGATCCAGTATGATACAAAGACTAGACCTGCAGTATATCGAGTAGCATTTAGATGCTGCTGCTTGAGCTGGGCTGGCTCCTGGACATATATTGGCTATCCTAACCACAACCAATAATGATACCCGTTCTTGTGGGTCAGGTAGGTGGATTCTTTGTACTTGAGCATTGGTCCTCCAGTTGGGTGAGCACGGGTTGTCTTGTAGTGCTGTGGCTTATGTCAGGGTTCCTGGTTTAAGAAGGGAACTGAAATGACTGCTCAAGACCACAGAGTGTAAATAACACTTTTGAAATGCTTCTAATCACAGAAGCCTAACACGAGCACATATTTTCAGGGGAGGAGGAAGCCTCCTGTCTCTTTGATTTTGTACACTTAGCAGCACATTTTAATAGCTCGTGTTCTTGAGCTTATTTATATTTATGTATATGAGTTTATATACCTCTTATTTCTTCCACTTGCTGCCAGAAGATTGACATGGCTTCTGTGTTGTCCTTTGGTGGACCAGTGGCATTGGTGCACATCTCAGCCCTACAGCTACTGTGTTTTGTCAGCCTGGATGTAAAGGCTTATTCTTTACCAACCCTCTTCAATGGAGTTGGTGAGAGGAAAACAGGGAGGAGAAGAGATCTGAAAGCTTTCCTCCTCCACGATCTTTGGTCCTCTTTGGTAGAAAGGCTTCTCAGTACTAAGGACTTCTGTAGGTCCAGGGGAGGAGGAGTTGAGGCAAGGTTGCTTTTCTGTTGAGTCTACAGGAAGGCTTTCCTAGGGCAGAAAGTGAGAAGGAGGTCCAAATATACTCTGACGACCTGGGCCGACTAACTGCTTGCTGTTGAAAGCTAAATATCTTTAAGCTGCCCAGTGCATAGATTTTTAGTAGTTCTTTCAATATGTAGCTCCAGCAGTAAATTTGTTCTGTTTGAAATCTGAACTCATTAGTTTGAAAAGTTGTTGGGGGGAAAAAAAGTCATTGAGTAGTAGTAATGATAGATGTTTAAAAGGTATTTCAAGCATTTTGGTCCACGGGAAGTGGTGTAAAACACTGAGATTTCCTGTTCTTTTTAAATTTTCCATAGGGCAAAAATTGAAATATTTGAAAAGGAAAGATACCAAGTGAAAAATGAACTGCTAGCAGATTGGGAAGGTCGCTGCCCCTATAGCCTGCATGGGCTCTGGCTGTGGTTTGTGTCCTGCTCGTGAACAAAGTTGGTGCAGTTCCTGAGGCACAAAACCACCTCTGTGATCTCCCTGCCGGCTGGGAGCAGCCATGGCTGAGCTACAGACCTTTCTTGGGTCACAGAGGGACCTATGTGAGACCAAACACCCCAAGGAAGGCTGCTGAAGAGCCTTTCAGCCCTCTTTATCATCAGCTGTTTTAAATAGCTTGAAATCGGCTGGGTCCCACTGAGTTTGATTTCCGTAACTGCTTTCTCTCCTCCTCTAATTGTGTGCAAGGAATTATATTTGTAAACACTTCATGTTAGTGGATGCCTAATTTACCAGTAGCGCCTTATTCTAACCACTTTTTTAATCTAAGCTTGTTCACCTCGTATTTGCAGTAATCCAGCAAAAGCAGTATATTTTTCAGAGGGACTATCTGCCCCTATCATCTTTTCCATAGCTGAACTAAAACAACAGTTTAACTTCAATCTGTTAAGCAAATGTCAGAGCGGTGATCTTCTCTGCTGCGCTGGTGGATTGCGCCACATAAAAGAAGCTGGTTTTCAATCGCCTGGTTCTTTGAATCCCACTTCTGCATTAATTTCTCCGGGGCAACTGGATAGAAATAGAAATAATAGTAATACTATTGCTTCATTTCAAAGTGGCCGCCAAAACGGTAGTGAACAGGTTTCATCCAGGGAAATGCTCTTTGTGAGCTGAGGCTGGAGCAATATTAGCATTAGAGTTTTTAATATCTAAATATTAAGTATATGGGGCATTGTTTTTTGAGGCACAACTACTGCAGGTAACTTGAAGGGGGAATGTTGAAAAGGAGGGCAAAATAAAATAGCAAAGGTTTTAAGATAAAATTGTATGTACTTTTATTCTATATTTCTTGGGAGTTTTAGTAGGTAAACTTTATAAAGGGCCGCTTGGTTGTCTCACTTTTGGAAACCAGTTCTTTTTTTGTACCTCTTTTTGCGTTGTGAAAGACCCATGGTCCTTTGACCAATATCCCATCCTCGCGGTGATGTTTATCCTACGCCACCTTCTCCCATTTTGTACACCCAGTGCTATCACAGCTATGCTGAATGAGGTCCCAGCCTAACTACAATATTAACCCTGCAAATCTGTTCATTTTCTCCCAAGCAGCCCCAGGCAGGTTATACAGGAGAATGTGTCCAATTGAAAAACTATTACAGGCTCCGCGGTGCTGCAGTCTGCTAAATTGTAACAGGGCTGTGTTTTTCTGACGGAGAGGATCCTGGTGAGGGGAGTGATGTTATGTATTTCATACAAGTTACAGAATTTATTTTTCCTTTTAGTTTCAGCCTCCTTTGTTGATTTTTCAAATTGTTTGCCTGCTTTTAAGCACTGAAAGGTGTTCCTTTCCCCATGATGTGTGCTCTTTCCCCACTTTGTATCGTTTCTTGCCTTCTTACTTTCACCTTTCCAGTTGTTGTTTTTCATTTTTTCTTCATTATTTTACTAAATATCACGCTGCAGATCAGTAGCATCTTGGGTGGTGGTTGTACCACATAGCATTTATAGCAGACATTAGTTTTGCATAGCGTGTGTACCTTATTTTGTCTGGACTTGTCTTCATTGCGCTGCAGGCACCTCCTCGAGCAATTGTAGTGATTAAGAGTGGTATTTCTGCAAATAATATATTAACTTCTGCTTATACAGAAACAGGGGGAGAAAAAAACAAAACCCAACCCTCCCCCCTCAACATCTAAACTAGGCATTTTTCTTCATCCCCTTCGTTTTTATCGGTATTTGACCTAAGCTTGCTTTTGCGTATGAAAGAAAATTAGTTAAGTACCTTGTGGTTTATAGATGCCTTTTGTTACATATTACTTGGATTTATTGTGCAATGCTGGCCTGTAAATCATTTCAGTTAGACATTTACCTGGCTCACGTTGCCTTTATGCTTTGAATCTTTAACAGCCATGAAAAATGTATAAATGTTTTTGGCGGCGAAGGGCTTCGCCGGCCCAAATTCCCCGCAATTCCCCGCTTCTGCGAGGTTTCAGTACCCGGCTCTGCGGAGATGTTTACAAAGGAGCCATTACCTTGTGCAGCTAAAAGATGTGTTGAAAGAACAAAGAGAGTTTTGTGATGAAGTGTATCTGACTTCTCGCTGCTTTGCTTACCTTTTAAATGTAAAACCTGGTAATTTGCAAGGGCTTTTAGTTCTCAGGGCATCTCTGTAAGGTTCCAAGGTGCGTGGAGCTTTCCTTCAGCAGAAAGCTCGCCTGTCTCAAAACCGCTCTCGAATGCATTTCTATTTTAATCCCCAACTTTGAATGCAGCCTGCCTTACTGGCTCCAGCAAATCGCTCTGCCCTGCCCCACCCTGTTGGGCGCACAGACTACGAGCGCGCTGTTTACCGGCGTTACATCTCTGCCTTTGTGACTAAAAGTTGGTTTCATCAGCAAGCATCTGCTCCTGCTCCACTTTCCGAGCTCGCTTGCCCGGGGAAGCCGCTCAGACCCGCCGCCTATGTGGGGCACGCCGGGGCATCTGTCGCTATACGTCTAACTTTTAAATGGAAAATGTCTTTCTCAAAGGCTGTCGATGTCCAGTGGTCTGCAGTGCATGAACAGTTGGCTAGTCCAGGTGTCTCTGCTTCGGTTTCCGTGATATGTGAGTTGGAAATTCGAGAGAAGAGTGTGCAGAATGGAGGAGTTGAGGGTTTGTATTTCTCTTCTGACTGCCTCGCAATGACTGTGGAGGGCTTGGGAAGGAGCGCAGATATGCTACCTGTGGGTTTTAATTAAAATAGTAATTGTTCTTAGGCTTTCTGTCTGCAGCTCGTGGTGTCTTTGTCAGAGCCTATATCAGCTCTGAAATGCGAGAATGAGCTTTTTTTCTCTCTGCACGGGTCGTCTGTCATGAGCAGGGTTCAGGAAGAACTTGTTGTATTGAACGTGGTTTCTACTTTCTGGGTTTGGTCGTTGTGTTTTGCCACACTTTACCTACTTAAAACATAGTCAGTTAAGACTTTTGGATTGATTTTAAAGATTGCCAAATATTTGTCTGTGCTTTAATGAGATGAAAATCATAAGCTGAGACTACGAGACAGTGCTATTGACTCAAGACTGTGGGTTTCTGCGAGGTTTTCAAGGAGATCATTAACCCACGTCTATCTCTTCACAGGACAGTCGGCCCAATATGTCAAGACCTCTGATCACTAGATCCCCTGCATCTCCATTGAACAATCAAGGCATCCCCACTCCAGCACAACTCACAAAATCCAACGCACCAGTTCACATTGATGTGGGTGGGCACATGTATACCAGCAGCTTGGCCACGCTTACAAAATATCCCGATTCCAGGTAACTTTAAAAAGATTGTTCTGCATGTCTTTGGCAACTCTTTTTCTTCAATTTCATGCTCGGACATCCCTGGGCTGTCTTAGACTGATAAATTTAGTTCCTTTTGTTTCAAAATTAAATGAGGTTTCTTTGTTCTTAGGAGGTTAGACACTGACTTTTCTTCCCCTGCTCCACTGTGTTTCAGACAAATGGCATCTCTACAGACCCATATGTTTATGTACTAAAACAAAGTTGATGGTAAAGTAGGTTGACTTTCTACCACGTAGGATTCTGGTTTGATGCCTGGGACCTGTTCTGTGGTTTATGACAATCGAAAACTGTATAGGTACTGCATTTAAGTCTAAATGTAGAAGTGCTGGGATTTTTTTCTTTTGGGTCTACTTTCCTGTACTGTCACAGTATATTTGCAGATGTGTCAATTGAGGTAAAGGCAAGGTTGTATGTAACAGAATATAGGACAGCGTTAATTTCGTACTTTTTATAGAATCTTAGGATCTTTTACATAATTGACTCTCTTAACTCTCACTTCATATATCTTCTAAATGAGAATTTAGTGGCTTTGGTAACTTACTAGCATTAAGCAGTTAGAAAAATTTGGGGTGCATGAGCAAAGGGTGTATGTAGAGTTGCTGTAATAAAAGTGCAGCTTTAAGAGAACAAGAGTTCATCGAACATATTGTGGTATGTGGATGTTTCATGGTGGTGGTGGCAGATAAACATTGTAGTGATATTGTAATTCTAAGAGTGGTTATCAGTTATCAGAGGTTGATTGTGTCTACAGTATTAGTCTACACCTTGCCCTTCACTGCCTGATCCTGCGGGAAGACAGTGTTACCTTCATGGTCTTTCCACGCCAACCTTTGAGTGGGGAAGAAATTAAGGTGCAGCTCCCATTCCCCCCAGCCTCTGCACTACTAGGGCAAAAAAGAAACTCTGTGTAGTGTTGTCGGCATAAGTTCACGGGAGTGGAAGACCCAGAGGGGCCCCATTGCTACCTTGACATGTGTCCTGCAGAGGGGTGAGGGCAGGTCTCATTACTTCTAACAGGACAGATGGGTTGGTGTACGGGGGTTTAGTGAAAGAAGGAAGGTGCAGTCTGTCAGATTCTTGGCCAGAGAGGTTCTTGGCAGCATTGAGATCCTTTTTTTTTTTTTTTTTTTTGTTTTGTGAATGGTTTGAGTGATCCTGTTCACCATGATGAGACTTGTAATTCTTGCACTGGGACCTAAAGAAATTAAATCAGTGCTGACTAAGGCTTTAAGAGAAACTTAGAATAGAAGTATTCAGGTTAGTCCATGTCTTGGTGGAATCCTATCGCTCTAGTAGAATCTCAGTTAAGTGGTTCATTTAACAATTACCCAGAAAGATCCTTATTGCAATTCAAGCAGCCAATTCTCTGTTTCTGCTTCAAGAGCAATTCCCTCTATTAATTATTGTCCTATCACATGACTGGTCTCCAGTGTCGCTTTTGCCCATTATCTTCAGCTATTTTAATAGCAGCAATTCACAACTGAAGCATTTATTCAGAGAATTTCTTTTGTCTTCTCAGATTTTGTTTCCATCAGCCCTTAGCTACTGGGTTGTGGAGGGTGAAGACCAGAGGCGAGTTTGTGAGTTTCTTGATCCCACAACTCTAACTTGCCTTTCCGGAGGGTACAAGATACACTTCATGGGATATAATTTTGTTCTAAGCATAGGTTTCACTGGTACTACTGCCTCTGCAGCATGGGACTGGGACAGCGCTTCTAACAGTAAGAGCTGACAGTGCTATGGGAAGAGAATGGCATATGAAAGAGAAACAGCTGAACACATGGCCTTTCTTATGACAACCTCCTCAAGGAAGGCCAGGCAGAGCAAAGTAATAAAAGCATTGCCAAAGCAAAGGCCTGCCAGGAGAGATTGAAGCAATGTCTGGAAAAGCTTGAACTGTTCTTCAAGAATGGAATCTGCCCTTTTCAGAAGCTTTTCTTAGGACCTGATTGTGTTCAGCTACTAGAAGTGGTGATTACTTAGCGTTTTCTCAGTAGCTGTAGTAGTGGTGGTGTCTGAAACTGTAGGGAAGTGCCTTCCTGTTGTGTATTCCTTCTTTCAGTGCAGTAGAAGTGGCTGTTTCTATTAATAATGCATGCAGCTTCTGTTTCCATGTCAAATTCACCGGGACAGCATATTCCTTTTTAAGTGAAGAAACACTGAAATGTCTTTCATAAGTGTGTTTGGTGGCAGTGGAATTTAAGCTTAATGCATTCTGCATTCAATTGAGCTATTGTAACACTTTAAAGTGGAAGCCATGCCTCTAGTATCAAAGCTGGTTTAATAAATTAAACATTTTAAAGCTCTTCAAACATAATTTAAAGAAAACCCAAACTCTAAGTTATAGTCATTCTGTTTCAAGTCGTTCTGACATGCGTTTATGTTTCAGTTCTGACAGTAAGTGTCTTTTGAACCCCTTGATGAGTGAATAATTCCAGTACAGTTATTAGAATCTGGAATTCCCAGACACTTCCAGAACTTGAGATATATTTTTTTTAACATTAGCAGCTTCAAAAGAGCAATTACTAAACTCGTTTGGATGTCAAGACCGTGGCGTGAAGCAATAAGCTGGCAATCATGATATTGTAGCTTGTTTTTTGTCTGTGAGATCTTACCTTAACGTTTATTTCCAATGTTGCGTTTGTGTATACATATGGTGAGTGCTGGGTACACATTATCTAGTAGTATTTGGGCCTTACTAGAAATTGTTCCTTGTAGCCTGACCTGATCAGTCTGTATCCACAGACTAACTTTGTTAGTGCTGGTTTACTCTAATCCAAGCTTTTGGTCAACATTGCTTTTTTTTAATTAATTTTTTTCTACCAATATTGTGTGTGTGAATGAAATCAAAACTAAGGCAGGGCCTCACCAATCTCTTAGGGTGAGTTGAAGCCTCCTGAGGCTTACTGTCACATGAAGTATTGTCTTTGAAAAATAAGGTCTTGACTATCTTGCCTGAAAGAGCACTGCTCCAGGGATGAGTCAAGGCATAGGTTGCAGGCTCCAGCATCTAACAGGTTGAGACATGAAAGTCATTAGGCTCCTGACTCGTATTACATGCAGTCTAAGGGCCAGAAGCCTAAAATGAACCTTTCATCTGTGGGCCAGGTACCAGAGTCATCTTTCTTTGCGAGATTGAAAGGGTGATATCCAAAGCAGCAGCTTTGGAGTCACTGCGACTTGCCAGTATGGAGGAGACCTGTCCTGATAGAGCAGTCTTTGCTTTGGAGCAACTGTACTCTTCCTTCTCCTTTTGGGTTCAGTAACATTGCTTCTTGTGCCTCTCCCTTCTTCCCTTCTTGGACAGGATAGTAGGGAATTGGAAAGAGTACTTCAAAAAGGGTTCCTTAAATGGTACCAGGTAAAGACTTGCAGCTTGCAGGGCACGTTTTCTGTAATTCTTTTGTTAGATCCACAGAACCAGTTTGTGACTTGATATGTAAAACGCCTACTGACAAGCATCCATCCATTCCTCCAAAGAAAACCTAGGTGAGAGTATAAAAGCATCTTGCTGCTGATGCTGGGCCCTTGCCCTTTGCTATGGAAAGTCCATCGAGGGCTTCTCTCAAATACTCTTACAAAGAAACCAAGGAATAAGGACCTAACTGTATTCTGGCCAAAGGCTGATTGCAGTGAAGAAATCCAGCAGACAAGCAGCTTATCTTTGAATTAAGTAATCCTGGAATGTAAAATTCTGAAGGTGAAATAATGCTTAAAAAAATACAATTCATAACGAATCAGCAGTATAAAATGCAGGGGAGCCCAGTTTATATTTCAGACCAGGGAGAACATGCTGTTTTCACAAGGAAGATCTCATATGATTGTTTTATCTCATCAACAAACTTCAGGTTCTCCCAAGCCATCAGTGAAACCATGCCTCAGACATGATCTCATACAGCTGAATAATAAAATTTGCCAGAGTTAGGCTTCATGAAAAGGTAAATTGAATCAGTTTATCTACCTACAAGACCTAGCGTTAAGGCCGGAAAAAAAAATTAAAAAGCTGTTTTTCTTTAAGTACCTGAGCAGGGGCAAGTGTCCTTTTGTGCACCTTTTCCCTACAATACTGTAAACTTTGCTGCTCATGTGTAGATTGTTCCTCCTGCTTTTCAGTTGTTGACCGACATGTGATGCATATGTCCATGTGAATGGACCAGATGTGGTTGTTTCTGCTCTGTGAGAAATCTCGAGATTTTAGAATTTGTTCTGTTTTGAACTAGATTATGCAGGATAATATTTGGCAACATGGTTTTCTGTTAAGCATTTGGATGCACTGTTTTTTGTTTTTTTATCTTATTACTTTGTTTTTGCAAATAAAGATTTTCAAAAATGAGCCTGCTTTCTAACAACCCAGAATAAGCCTCACATTTTTTAATGGGAAGATGGATACAAGATGAGGATCTCCTAGAAGTGCCTTTCTCACCTGAGAGCTGAGGCATGTGCAAGTTCTTCCATTGTTCTTCATGGCTACCAAAGAGTCTGAGGAAAGCAGCTTGTGTTTGTAGAGTTTATGAGTAGAGGAAACACAGGTCTGTTAGTTCTCGTGTTTGAACCCGAGCAGCCTACTCACCTTCTCTCAGTGTACTATCATCTTGCATAAGATCAACCCTTTGCTTGGAGATGGCAATCCTACATTTCTCAGCCTTATCCTGTCTGTATGTTGTCTACCAAAAGTTGTTGTGCACCAGGCTAAGACAACCTCAAATGACTGTCGTAACTAAATGAGATGTTTGACTTTGATCCGTAAGAGCATCAGCTCTCTGATATCTGTGTTATCAGCAATATCAGCAGTGTGATCTGTCACAGGTTCAAAGCATCTGGACTTTTAATTAGTTCTGTCCGAATCGCACAGTACAAACCTTTGCATAATTCCATGGCATCAAATTGGCACATCTTGTATTCCCACTGTAGAATCAGAAGATTTCTTAAAAACATTGGATATTTTTCCTTCTAGAACCTTTTGGGGTATTTGATTGCGTTGCTCCATCTCCCATCTTGAGTTACTCCCTGCATACAAAGATGGGTTCTTCTTGTATAGTATTTCACAATACTTCCAAATTTCTGCCCAGGGCTGTTTCAGGTTTTCATATGAACCAATCCATTCATGTCCCAGTTTTCTTACCCAATCTTCATTCTCAGCCCTCAGGGAAATTAAATTTCACACACTTGGATCTAGTTAGGACACTGGCTTTTTTGGTTGACGAGGGTTTCTTTTGCATCAATAGCATAAAATTACTTAGGAAAATGCCCAGATTGCCCTTGGCCCTTACTGAGAGTTTGGGAGCAGGCCTTACCCTTCATAGGTTGCGTATGTGAACCCCCAAGGACATCCTGTGCATTAGGCAGGGTACCGCTGTTTGCCTGTTTCAGAGCTTTGGCAGTTTCTGCTGTTTGAAGGCTGTCTGCAGTTCCAGAAGAAGACACGTCCCTTGGTTCATGCTTCTCTAGGTTGCAAGGCCATGCTGGAGGCTTCTTGTTAGGTAGGAGGCCTGCTGTGGTGGGGCTGTTCCATGCTGTGCATAGGAGTCCCCATGCAACACCTCATGAGAGCAGTCCTCATACTTGTTTCTGACTCATGGTACTTCTCAAACTATTGTCATACAAGGCTAGTCATTTAAAAAAAAAAAAAAAAAAAAGCTAAGTTTTCTAATTAATGAGCTTTATGTTTGATTTTTTTGGTTGTTTTTATGAAAATGCTAACAGAACGGGTGTTATTACATCTTTACTTCTAGTCTCCTTATTTGAATTCATTTTCCTGGAAGGCATATCTGTATCAGCAGAACTATTTGGTGATCTTTCTAGAGTAGCAACGTCAAAGCTGGCTGAGGTGATATTACTTAAACCATTGTGCTAAATTCTTATACAGCTTCTTCTTCTGTAAGTTGTAAAGAGCAAGGTCCCTTGAGGGTTTTCAGTGTTGTTATACTTGGGCAGCTGCCTCAGTATGAGTGGTCCAGGTGGCAATTTTTTAATATTTTGTATTTTTTATTTTATATTTTGTTTTTGTTTTTTGTCCTGGAAAGGGGAAATAGACAGAAGAGGTTGGCAAAGTCTTGGTTTAATCTTTGTTACCTACCCTGGCTTGCTCATCTAATCATTCACTTTATATATTTCATCATTTGATTGCTGCATGGTCTTGTGGTAAGAAAAAAGGTTTGGGATAGGACAACCCTCTACCACTGATGTGTTCTGTGACCCAAGATAACTGATTTGACTTTGAGCTTTGGTTGCTTCCTGCTAAGGTTAACAAAAAAGCAATTTGTAAAATGCTTTGTGATGAGGATTGAAGTGTAAAAGATTGCTGTCTCTAAGCATAAATATTTATAGATGCCAGTAACAGCAATAGAAACAGTTGATGACATTATTATCATCAGAAGCATGTATCAGTGAAAAATGAAATGCTGATTCAGAAGGACCATGCACAATACAGTTAGTTCAACAAAGTTTAAAACTTCTGCGCTGTCACCTGGTGTTTCTTACTCCTGGGCTGCTGTTCCTTATTTTGTCTTGGTTGCTGTAACCACATATACAGATCTGGGGGGAAAATAGAACAGTAAATGATAGTATACTTCATTCCTACTTCAAGAAATTTAGAGAATTTACACAACTGATTTTGTAAAGAGAAATCTTTTGTAACACACATCTGTCAATAAATTGCTCAGAGGGGTATTTTCTAGTCATGGCTGAACTGAGATTAATTGTATCTCTAGGTATGTATATTGAACTCAAGGTATATATTGACCTCACTTTGCCTCAACGAATGATCACCGCAGGTCAGCCATCACTGTCTCCTTGGTAGAAGCGAATATTTTCTGAATCTTAGTCCTGTACTATGTTTACCTAGCAAGGTCAGCAAGCCATCGCTGTTGCTTGTGGCTAGTGACTGGGTGAAAGAAATAGCATGATCAGATTAGCAGGTTTTCACATCGTGTGGTCAGTAACTGGTAGTGAGTCATCACTGAAAGGGGCCATCAAGTTGGTGTCTTCCTGTTAAAAGTGTCAGTAAAATTGTCTTTGTGTATTAGTTATTTGTAGGATTAAATGGTTTTCTATTTATTATATACATTTTCAGTCTAATGAGTAAAATAATAGTGAAATCAAGATAGCAAAGTGTTAGAGCAGTCCTCACACACGCAGGCCCAAGGACTTTCTATCACAGGGGTTCATGCCATGCTTAGCCATGGCTGCATGAGTGTGATGGTGTGGGTAGAAGTATTCAGAATAAATTTCTACACTCATGAGTGTTACAAAGTGAAAGGCTTCATCTCCTTATTTCTGAGGCTAGTAGTCTTCTGAGGTAACAAATGCTTTTCTAGAAGAAAAAGAAGAAAATCTGTATCCATATTGTCAGTATGGCTCACAGGTCCATGTACCAGTAGGCCTGGGTGAGGTGGTATGGTTTGGTTCAAGCTGTCAGTCAGCAAGAGGATGTTAATTACTGGTTGTGAAGGGTCTGTGCTCCAATAAATCTTCTCATTGCACAGTCTGCTTGATTTCAGCTCCGTGAGTGGAAATTTGTTAGTGAGGAACAGCTGAGGAGCTTTCAGACTTGTAGCCCAGTAGCGTGGCTCATAAACCAGCATAAAGCCACCCGAGCTGTATTGCTCGTTCTAACTGACCAAGAAAACTCTCAAAGAAAAGGGAGTGCTCAGCCTGTGAGTTGTGCTGTTCTGATAAGGACAAGCCCATGAGAAACTGAGGTGGCAGCTTCCTGCTTGGCACTGAAGCGTTGTGCTTATCGGTCATTTCTGATTGGGTCCAGATTTGAATCACAGCCTGGAGGTTCACTGGTTTGTTTTGCCTTTTGCTGTACCCGGTCCTTGCACTCGAGGACCTCTGTGCGTTAGCACTAGGTCCTGATTCCGCTGCCACATGGGCTGTTTGCTCTTTGTTGGTCTTTCGTGAACTGCAATGCAGTTGCTAAGGAAATTGGCATCTCCTACGTACGCAATTGCAGAAGTAAACATTTGGTTTCCAGTCTTGCCATCAACACCTGGCCACCGATTGGGTGTGTTTGGAGCTTTAGGACGTAGGTTCTGACTTGTCTTCCTATTGACAATGGTCAATTTTCCTGTTGGGTTTCAGGCATACAAGTGTGTTTGCCATTTGGGGCTATATCTGCAAAGTTTGCATAGGAATTTGGAAAAACTGCTTAGGATCCAATGTTTATCTGTGCTCTTTCTAATACAAATAATGCATAAGTACTGTGGGATTGTCACCAGCTCCTGTTATGTGAACACGTCCTCTAACTTAACTGGTTTGCAGCGTATTCAAATGCAGTCGTGTCATAACCAGACAACTGTCAGCTGACAGGCTTGAGTTCTCCTTTGTCATTCATTCTCAGTCTCTTTCCCTATAATCTTCAGCTCTCAGTATGTCGCTGTCTCTTTGACTACCTCTTTTTTTTCTGTCCGCATTCATCTCTGAGCATCGAGCTTAATTTTGCCATCAGAATTCCCTCATTGCTTTGTCTTCATTTCTTCTTCACCTGTGTTTTTCTGTCTCTGTCAGAAGGGAATCAGAGCTCACAAAGATCACAAGTGATCTTTACCTGACCAGATCAAAGCATGTTGCTTACTTCTTGTCCCTTTCTCCCCACACACCATTAGGTTTCTGACTCCTGTTAATGGTGAGTTTTCTTGGTGTAGTTAAGCAGCCAGCCTGTTTTTTGGATATCTCATATGATGCTTTCACTCACAGTGACGTCAGCTGAAAGGATGCTCTGAGACTCACTGATACCAATCTCTTCCACTGAATCTTTGAATCGGTGATCAAAATAAAGCATTGCTAACTGTGGTGGGTATGTTATCTTAGATCCAGCACAGTTGTCTCTGCACTTCATTTGGACAATCGAGGCACTTTTGAGGCACTCCGCCTGCCTCAGAGAATCAAGGGGCTCCTGTAACAGCTGGAACAACAGCTTTGAGTTGAGCTTGTAGCTAATTCTCACGGCCTGCTTTGCAGGAGCATGCCTTTAGGAGAGCAGTGGTCTGACGGTCACCTTTCCACCCAGTCCTTCCACTGCACAGCTCAGTCTGCGTAGACACTTGGGTTAGCTCTGACGCTCAGAGCAATATAGTACAACGCTCCACCTGGACTCGTTTATCCTGCTTCCAGCTAACTCAGCTGTGCTGCCGCTGGTACCCAAGCTAATTACTGAAGACCAATACTTTATATTTCTATGCACCGCTGCATTTTGCAGCACAGGCACTCGGTGAAAGGAGAGCAATGCTGGCAACTCAGTTTCTATAAATCAACTTTGTTTGTGAAGGAGTAAAAGAGGTGAAAGGGGAGAGTGATAGAAAGGTACAGAGATTTTCTTCGTTAAGATTAAATGGCAGAGTATAGCAATATTAAGTTCAATGGCAGTATACTTCAGCAGTTCATCAATTTATAAAGACAAAGATTAATTCTACTTCCTAAACCCCAGTGGGGTTTCCATGCTGAAATGTGACTCGTCTGTCAATCACATGGTAGGCATAATTGTTCTTTAAGTGACCTATTAAAATACCATTCCTTTTAATTAAAAGTTGTATTTGTGTCCTGGCGCAGTCTGTACCCGAACTGCTGAAGCCCTTTCCATGCGAGGCGCATTGCAGGGAGCTGGCCTGATCTGTGTGATACACACGTGAAGCGGGAGCGATTGAAGTCCAGAGCAGCAAAATGTGGCTTGCCTTCGGCGCCTGCTGCCAGGGAGGGAGATGGAGGGAGAAGCAGCATCTCCCAGGGCCGCACCCAGGCTCTTTGCATTCCCTGCCTGAGACATTGCTTGTAGTTACTTCTTGCGGCGTAGAAAGTTATAGTACGGGGCATTTCCCGTAAGTGTGTCACTTCAGAGCAAATGATGGATTACGTCCTTCCACACCCCAAAAGCATTCTTTGTGCTATAATTAAAAAATAAATGTTGCAACGTTGAATTGGAAATATTTTCTGCCATACAGTGAATGTGTTTTGTTAGGTTGCCTGGATGTAATTGCAACAATGTCAGGGTATTAAAACCTTGTCATGGGGCAATGGTTTCCTGCCGCTATGCGAGTGCCAAGGACTGCTTTGCTTAGCAGCAATATTGCTGTTTATCTCCATCAGCAGCGGTGATGGTTTTGCTTCTGTGGAACTTTTCTTCTTATTTTCTTGCCCATATGCACATGATAAATTACAGCTCTGCGCGAGCACTAACCTCAGAGCTTAAATGCTAGGAAGCGCCGCTGTGCCAGAGAGCGACCGGGCTGGGAGATGGTTCCTGGTCTGCCCAAACTTGCCGGCAATCCAAAGGAGAAGCCTCCCAAAACAGCCACCCCATTCAAGGAGCTCCGCCAGGCCCCTTTCGCCCATCTGAGAATTGATTTCTCTTAAATAGTTCAGAGGGCCCTGGGGGGCTCGCGGCGTGCATAAAAAATGAAAACCCTTCCTGTCTTAGAGCAGTGCAGGCAGTCAATACAAAGGAGAAAAATGATCTTTTGAGTGTATCCCGTTGAATCCATTATCTTGAGGGCCTGCGTGTGGTGCTTCATCAAAACATCATCATCTCAGTGATACGTGGGGGGAGAGGGTGAGGCGGCGTTTGGGGAATTCAGAGAAGACTGCGGTGCTCCCAGTGCCACAGGATAGGCTAAACACGTTACAAGCCAGAAAATGAGAGCTGCAGCAAAACTGATATGTTCCTTTTTATAACAAATTGATTTCATATTTTACATGTTTGAAACACAAACAAATCGTTCAGGAAAAGTTTTGAGTGCCTCTTGTGTCGGTAGGAAAGCCCTGTTGGGCATCTATTACAATAATTGCTTTGCTTTAGATCAGAATACAAACTTTCTTTCAGATTTTTTTTTTTTTGCTTTACGATGATAAAGAGAATAAAAGAGGAAAGAAAAAGATCGGTGTCATGTGCTGTCAGTGCATTCTAGCCTTGTTTTGGCAGGTTGTCAAGGGGTTAGACGGCACTATCATGTGCTAAACTGGTGTTGAATTTCAAGTTCTTGTGAGTTGAGTGTGTCACAACTGTTAGTTTTTAAACATTGACGTTTTTTAAATTTTTTGCATGACTGTATTAATGATTTGTATGTTTTACTTAGACGAGCATGAAAGGAAGATACTTGGTTTCAGCTGTTCTGAGTTTGCAGTGTTTACTGGTGTTATTTTACCAGATTGTGTGGTTAGAAGCTGATATTTTGCTGCCAGTGTTTCCTTGCTGCAAATAATAAGGACGTTTTTCTTTGTTAAATTATATGAAATAAAAGAGAGAAGAAATGAGGATCAATTCCAGTAATCAGTAGTATCGATAATCCAGGAGGACTAGTGAAAAAATGTATTTTTGGAGGGCAGCTGCAACGGGAAGAACACAGACAGTATTCCAGAATACAACTGACTCGTCAAGCTTACGTCCTTCGGGGTGTCCTCCATTTCCTTTAGAGAAAGGTTTGCTTAAATAAACTGGGCAGTAAGCAGTGGGTGTGTGCTTTTGCACAACATCCACCCAGGTGCATTGTTGGCCATGGTGATCCTAAAGGCAGAGTGCTGTCAACATTCCTAATTGGTTATTACCCAATAACGCACACCCTCGAGTGTCTTGGGACTACAAAATACTTTCTACCTAGCCTTCCTACATGAATAATGAAGTACTTCAAATATTCATCCAATTATATCCAGCCTCTCTCTTGACTAAGGGTTGCCAAATGCAATTGGACATACTTCTGACATAGGATTGCAGGCTGCATCTATGTTGGAAGAGCTTAGTCATAATTCTTGACTTCTGGGGAGAGATTAGATAACACCGCGATGGTAATTTCTCCAGCCTCAAAACCTACTGCTTATTCACTTTGGCTATTAAATTCTGTTCTACTAGCTGTATAATTGCAGAATTTTAAAAATGTATTTTTTTAATTTTCCACTTGGAGCTTGTCGCGTGAAACAGCGTGTGTTGTATTTGAAAAAATAAGGTAATTTGCGTGTTCTCCAAGTGCTGCTGGTACAGCTGCCTATGAATGAAGTCACCAGCAAGCGTTTGAAAAGCAGACAATTACTTTTCAAACATACATACTGTATTTGTTTTCTGCTCTTTGGTTTTCAAGTCATTTTGCTGCCAATCATGATTGACTCCCAGTATTCCGGTGTCTTATTTTTGAATGGATGTTTCTTAAGTCTTGCTAACATGCTATTACAGGCAGAAGTAAGCTAGGGGAAAGATGCCTCCCTGCTTGTATTTTCCTTGTGGAAGACCTAACTCAAGGGAAAGGACGAGGAGAGAAAAGCTTCTGCTTTTCAGTAGCTAATGTGTATTTGGAGGCTCCGCTTTTTGTCAGGCATTCTCATTTTTCCAGCTTCTATTATTGTTGTCTCATAAAGCTGGGCCCTGGGCCATGCCTTTCATGCCGGCCTTTCCCTGCTTAGTAGCTAACCCAGATAAACTCATCAGCAGAGCTACAATTGCACTTTCCCCTTTCCACTTTGGATTAATGGCGCAGCTCCCTCTGACTGAATGGATGCTGCTCTCCAAGCTGCAGAGGTCTGGTTCCAGGTGAGCCTTTAATTCCTCACTTCAGATACAGAAATAACAGCCCTAATCAGGCGCGTTTCATGCTTCTCTCTTTGGTAGGCTCAACAAAAGGAGAGGTGAAAAGGATGTTGCTGGAAGTCGCTGCTTGTCTGGTGTCATTATAAGGTGTAAAGCATTGGTTTGAAAATAGAAACAGCTGCTACGGCTGTAACTTTCTACTGCATTTAGCTTCTATGTGGGTCACTTTATTTCCTGTTAAAATGCGAAGTAGCTAAATAAGGGGTGTGAGTCCTCCTTCCTTCTCTAACGGAGTCCTGAAAACAGGACAGGCCAGAGGAATTGGTGAAGAACATGCACCCGGTTTTTGTACCATGCAAAAATCATAAAGCTGGTGGCGCAGTTCTCATCCATAGGAGAAAAATTAGTCATGTTGTTTTCAAACTGCAGGAGGAGAGGGCTGCAGCACTGTGAGAGCCTGGGTAGGGCTGCTCCAGGAGCACATCTCCCTGCAGCCCCATCCCATCCTGCGAAGGACCTTCGGCTCGTGTGCCTCGGTGTCTTTCTTTGCAAACTGCTTCCTCTGGGGAAGGTGAGCAGTTATGAAAGCTTCATCAGCTGGAAGCTGAGGAGGCTGCAGACAGAACAAAATAAACGGGGTGGGGTCTGGAAAAACAGGGCTGGTGAAACCCAGTGCCAGTAAAGGTCAGGTCTGTTGCAGTACATTGCTGACTAAACTTACGTACAGAAGGAGGGCACATCCATCATAGCACGGAGAGTTTATTTTCCTCATCGCTGTGCTAATGTTATTCTGCCGTAGTAACAAAACATTTGTGGGACAGTGTGTGAGCGGGGCTGGTCCCTACGGTAAGAAAGGGCTCCGCGCTGTTCCCAACAGCCATCCGTGCTCCGTGGGTCCAAGTGAAATCCCCTCTTTGTCTTCTCTGCACGTCCTGTGATGATAAGCCAGCGATATGCTTCCAAAATGGGATTGGGAGTTTAATTATGCCTGTTGTTTGTGGGTTTTTTTTGTATTAATTTTGCCTTTGACTTTAAGGAGCAAGCATATCTTGACTGATGTCAATCAGCAGACCTGCAAACAGATCCTCATCGCACTTGCTGCTTTCCTGTCAGCTGTATCGCTGCAATATCGCTGCTAACATCGCAGAGCCCAACCATCTCAGAGCCTTCTCCCTCCTGGTAAAGCCCGTCACAAAGCTGGTGCTCAGCAGCAGCTTCTGCCTGGCAGCTTGGGCACCTTGCAGCATACACCAAGAGGGGAAGAAAGCTGCGCAAAAGTGAGCGGCCAAACAGGGCAATCCATAATTTTTCCTCATAGAGGTCTGCATGGCTAATGCACATAAAGACAGACTTTAATGGATGCAGTTAGTGAGAAAGTATAGTTTGGTGGTCTTGCTTCATGGTTGGAATTGCGTGTTTTAAAAGACGTTATCTTTTCCAGACTTGTGTTGTGCTAATTGGCTTCTACCTGCCTCTAAACTCCAAGAAAAGTAGGCTTTTGGGAAGGTAGTGGTAAATGATCAGAACCGTCCCACAGCCCCAAACCATTTATTGCAGCCTTGACAAATTCTGGAGAGGTGGGGGGTGCAGAGCTTTGATGAAACAGCACAGCTTTTGATTATCCTAAACTATTTTCAGGCAAACCAGAATGTGGTTCTGTAGATCTCCTGTAAAGATAACAGAAAACAATTACATCTATGCCTTGTGGTGATGCAAGAAAAAAAAAATCTAACAAAACACCTGGATTTCTGCTAAATTAAAATTTTATTACATTCAGGAATAGAGAAAAAATGTATTGGTATTAAGTAGCTACACAAGTGGAGGGGATAATGCAAGGTTGTTGTAACATGTTTTATTTTCAGCAAGCACAGAGAGGAAGAGAACACTGAAACAATTCTCTGTCCCTAGAAATGCCTGTGTTGGGACTTGTGTTATTCTCCAAAATTGCAGTTCTGAAATTCAGGATTTTTCTTATAGAATTTGTAGGTCTTTTTCTTGTTGTAGGTAAGGGAATTGTGGCCTTGTGGTGTACACTTACTCATGTTAGGCGTTGATCGGGTTTTTCAGTATCCATCGTTAGTGCAAGCTGCAACTTAAGCTATTGCTAGAAGTAATGTGCAGCAGCAGTACCTGTGTCTGGGGATGAGGACAGATCCAGCATGGAAAGACCCTTAAGCAATGTCTGTTCCCCCCCCCCCCCCCTTTAATCCAGACATAGTTAAATTTCATAATGTCTTTTTAGAGAAAGGCTTCAAATTAAGCATAGGAAATAATAAAAATATATAGATTCAAGCAGTAGACTACTCCATGAGCAACGTCTAGCTGCTGGCTTAAAAGCAGTGCTCAGCTTTCTAGGGAGGCAACTTGTTTATTAGCAGCCTGGTGTTGCCACAAGGAAACCCTGGCTGTTGGGCTGCCCTGGTTTCTACCAGTAAGATCTGGCCATCCTGTGGGTGGGAGATGCTGGCTGAGCGTGGGCAGCAAGTGCTCGTTCACGGTCCTGCTGGGACTCCATGGCTGCTCCGTGAGCCTTTGGCAGCTTCCCTGCATCGTCCATAGCCCTTTAGGGGTCCTCAGGATGCCCTCGAGCATCCCAAATGGCACCAGGCACCTTCAGTTTGACAGCTGAGTTGCATCCTGGCTTTCCTGCTTTGAAAGAACCGTGGTGTGACATTCATGTTGGACATGGTATTTTTGAGGGCTTCATTTGCCAGAATAATGCTGTCTGTTTTCAGCTACATTGATTAATTAATCCTCATCACCCTATTTACAGGGCTGTATTGCTTCTGTACGGTATCTCAGTTCTTATCCTTTCTTCTTTACCTCCTCCACAGAAATACATTCTTACTGTGGGGTTTGGTATGGCTGCAGGGACTATTACACCATGACAGCATCTAATTTAATAAACAATAAAGCCACTGTTTAGTATATGTAAAGTTTGTCAATGGAAGTAATGTTATCTGTGTGCTTTTTATCACCCCCACCACCAGCAGAATATGCAGGCGTGGCTTTGGCATTTCTAACCTATGCATTAAGCATTGTTTGTTGCTCAGAGCCACAGTCTGAGATGTTTTAGGTGGACTTTCCTGTCCTCTTAACTGATTAGCACACAGGTTTTGTATTAACTGATTTGGTTAATGGTGTGATTTCCCTAGTTACTGAAATGCCTAAATCATTTCAACCTCTAGCGTGGAAGCAGTTAAACATGTAAATGTATGAGAATAAATTAGACAGGTATAAACACGTCTCTCTATGTAGGCACACGGGTGTCCACACTAGGAATCGAGGCAATGTAATTGTAATGCATATAAGCTAGAGTTAGTCAGAACAATAGCAGTGCGTGGCCCTGCGTTTCTCATAGTAAATTCTGTGGTCGTAACGCCCACATCTTCCTTGCCTCTATTGTGCGTGCTCTCATGCTATCTGGGTTGCCTTCCTCAAGGAATTTGTAATCTGAGCTGTGAACCTGGAAGCGCGTCCTTGGTCCGGGTGGAGGAATGTGGGAGCAGGTGAGCTATGCACTAAAGCAGAGCACAAGTGCTCGAGACACATGTAGTAAACCTGTTATCGTGTAGCTGGCATGGCAGCTTTTCTCCGTGCAATTAAAGTCAGCTTTAATAGGAAAAGAACGTTATCAGAGCTGCCAGGGCAACCTTAGTCTGTCATCTTCATGGTATATGTGCAGTAATACCATCTCCAATACGTGATTGCCTGCTGCTCTGCACAGAGAAATGTGCTGCTCAATTAATAAACATCTCGTCAGCATCTCCTGTTCCTCCTCACTGTTCAGCACGTGTCCTTGGGCTGTATTTTCTGCGCGTTATTCAAGTCCCGTTCTGAGGAGTCATTCTTGCATGCTTTCTTGCAGCTTTCCGTAGCCTGGCACCTTCTTGCCTCAGTCACGGCAGATTGTGTTTGAAGGCAGAAATGTGACGTGAAAAGGGCTGAGGTGGCGAGACGTGGAGGCTGTGGCTGGGTTTGTGCTTTGGCCACCAGGCCGCTGCTCTCCGAGGCGTCGCGGCACCTCAGGCCACGAGCTCTCAGTGCTTCTGTGAGCTGGTCCCCACGTTGTGGGGTGGGAGCTCACAAAATAAGGCAGACACACTTGGTAGCATCACACAGGAGATCTGGATGGAGCTTGTTTCTCCAGCGTGGTCCCTCTCTGCATGGCCTCCGCCCCTTCCTGCCTCCCCTCGCCTCACCCCTCAGGCCTCTCCCAGCTCCTCCAGCAGCTGAAGCAGGGGTCCCATGGGCAAGGGTCTGCTACACTCTGCAGCCCTGGCTGATCCCACGTCCCGTTCTGCCTGGGGGAAGGCTGTAGGTCACAAAAGACCACAAAAAGGTCACATTTCAGGCACAGGGAGGTTTGCAAACAGAAGCTGCAGAAGGACCTCCGGTGTCTGACATCTTAACTTGCGATGCTTGTTTTGACTAGGACAATGTTCTTTACATGTGTATTTTTCCCCGTTTGTCTATTCTTAGAAGGCTTTAAAAGAACTTTGCACCTTCCCTGGCAAATTTGCCTTGTGACAGTACGTGGGAATGCTTTATTCCGTGCTGGGTGCTGTGTTTTCCGGGGACACAGGCTCGTTGTAGTTAACAGCTAGAGGTTTCAGAAGCACTTTGAAATTTATTCATTGGTGAGAAACTGTTAATTAGGCTGCAATGTAGAAGTGGCCTCTCGAGAATTAGTCCTCGTAGGACCCCCTGTGTGGCACGCAGAGGTTGGTTTCACACTCTGATGCCTTTATGGCAAGTGCCTTCTTGTCCCGTCTGCAGAAACGGGTTATCTGTCCTTCTAGAGGAGGCAGCAGCTAGCAAAACAACACAGGTAGGGTTTCTGGCTAAGTAGCCAGAGTTGTGAAGATCTTGGAAAGCTTGATCTGTTACAATTTCATGGCAGTATTTCCTAATTTCCAGTGATTTGAATGTGGAATTTTAATGATGAGTGTTCTTCAGGGTACAGAGGAAATACTGAGAGCTAGCAGTAGTTTGAATGAAATTCATGAAAGCTGAGGGGCAAGTTTGATGTACGAAAGAACACATCAAAGAATTTCCCCCATTCTGGGAAGGTAGTTTGGGGTGATTTTTTTCCCCAGTGCCAAGATTTTTGAAAGAGAAATGTCTCTAGTAGCTTTTCTTATTTTTTTTTTTAGCGTTGTCTCTTTGTGTAATCTAGGTTTACAGGGTTTATTGACAGAGCTATGAAGAAGGCTATTGCTAACATGTCTTTTTTAAAAAAATGACAGGCTTGAAGGAAGGCGGGTTGGAGCAGATACATTTTCTGCATTCTACCTAAAAGCGGTCCCAAGACACGAGTTCTACTTCAATACGTTGCTGACTGTGAAGGGGCTCAGTCTTCTGCATATATAGAGCATCATGGCCTTTGGGATGTTGCACATTCACCAGTTTAGCTGCTTTCTGGCTTTTGGTATTGAACGATAAACACTCCAGTTCTGCTCCTATCCTCCATTATCTGTACTCACAGCAAACCTGACCATCTTAAACATGATTAAAATATAATTCAAAAGTTATTAGCTAATTATGACGCAAAGTACTTAATTTGCCATTGCACCCTAATAACTTAAAGGTACTCCTGATAACTTGGTAATAACCGTATCATAAGCAAAAGGACACGGTTGCTACTAACTTAATAGGCAGCTTCCCTCAAGATAAAACATAAATAACGTACCTCAATGAAATCGGATTCGAGCTTAGTAAAATTATCTTGGCAAGCAAAGAGAATATTTGTTAATTTTTCTGTGAAATGTTATCATTGCCAAGAAAACTTGGTTACAAAAAAATAGAGATGGAGAAAGTATTTGCGTAAATAATTGATTTAACATTTCATTGGCTTAAATGATTTTAGGAAAACTGGTTTTGATACGCGCTGGAAAACTAAAAAGTTTCCTGGGACTTATTTGCAAGATATCAAACACTGCAGGAGATGTGGAGCTTAAAGGCTTGCAGCCTGCTCTGCAGCAGATCTAGTGCATGAGTGAGCCTGAAAAAAGGAGCAAGGAGAAGGTGGCACAACAAAGCATCAAACATCAATGGTCAAGTGCCCAGCCCTTGACTTGGCGTGTAGGTCTGGTTGATCAGGGAGCTGGCCAGCTGGAGAGATGTCTCAGGGTCCTGCAGGAAGGAGGAGAGGGGCTGTGTTGTAGATAGTGGTTTAGCTGAAGGGACAGCCTGTTTGGGGCTTGCAAGGCTTGGTTTTGTTGGGAGACGGGTCTGTATGGTAGCAAAAAGGGCTGTTCCTCTTATCTGCCTGCATCTGTTTTGTTATACAAGAAGCTGAGAGGTACAGAGCAGAGACAGAGGGTATATGGTAAACAGAAACTCCCCATCCCATCATCTGCAGTCTGGGGTTAGCACTGTGCTGGCCTCACCCAGGCTGCAGTCGTGCAGTGGGGGGAAAGGGTTTCTGTCTGCCCACATATACACTCTTCTAGCCATGAGTCACCAGCTCTCAACATCCCATCCCAATTATTTATTGCCTTCCTTTCTAAATCATCAGTATTTCTACAAGTGCCATTTGGATCTGGGTGGCTGATGGTCCTGAATGTGGGCATTTGAACATCACAGGAGAATTATTATTTAATAATTATTTACCTCTGCTCTGAATTTCCTTGGTTGCCAGGTCACCTGTTTAGTGGGGAAAATACAGGCTTTAATTTTTCTTGGAAAAACTTCCTTTTCAGGCAAACAGATCAGGCTGTTGCTTTTGTCTTCTGGGGCCTTTGCCATCCATTGTTTAGTTCACCCCAAAGTTTCCTGTGACCCACATGTTCTCGTTTGCGTGGCTGTCGTTCAGTTATACATCCCCAGCATCTCCACACTCATCTGCAGCATATAAAGCTGCAGTTGTCTCTCGTGGCCGTCTCATTCCTGCAACATGACTGCATGGAGTTGTGCAATTTGTTCTCTCCCAGTTAATGTGTCAGTTTGTCCATGTGGGTTGGATCCAGTGACTATTGGTTCAGTTTTAATAGGCCTGATTTGCTTTCATCTCTGCTCCTGGTGCTGCTGCTGATCAAGCAGGTTATAGCAAATCCCACGTTTTGTTTTTTTTTGTCTCTGATGCCTTCCCTCATGATACCACCTCACTCATCATTTCGAATTCTTCCCATCTGTTCCTCATATACTTTACTCTGCATTTAAGGCTACTCACCACCTCCCATCTATCTCAATTCCTTCTAAGTGTTTTATTAGCCCCTTGAGCTTGTCCTTACCCTCTCTTTTGCCTCCATGCTCAAATAACAATCAGAAGATGTTTGAAATGGTCTCCATGTAAATGATTCAGTTCTTTAATCTTTGGCAAATATTTCCACAAAGGTTTCTGACATCACTTCCACTCAATATCTGGGATTTATCTGTTCTTTAAAATGCCATGTAACATTCTCTCTTAAATCTCATAAGACCCAATGTTTTAATGTCTTCTCCTTCTTGCTTTGTCTGCTTTGACTCCTATATAAATACCTCTTCTCTAGAAGGTTTAATAAGATTTTAGGTGTTAATACACTTTTCCTCCGTTACCTTCACTTTACAATCATTGTATTCATGCCTCTTCTAATAACTTAGGAACTGTCTGTGCCAAGGAATTCCTGAGACTCATGGACACGAAACCTTAAATTAAATGTAAGGAGGAAGAGATAAGAACAAATTATAATAGCACTGAGAGCAGGAGATTACAACAGGGTATTTGGTTAAAATGTGGTTTTCATAATGTATGTCTTACTGAAAATTGCAAATTTATTCTCTTATATCATGTTTATGAGGCAACTTTTGTTATGCAGAGTTATGAAGGTTGCTAGGTATTCAGTCGCTGTGGATCCAAATGACATGAGATGTTGGGGAAAAAAAAAATGAGCAGGTTGTTACTGCTAAAGTGGTCCTTTGAAAAATGAATAAAAGCCTCGTCATTCTTCACTTGGGTAGCATAGCATTTTTCCGTGGTGTGGCTACCCCTTCAAATGTACTAGCTTCTAGGGAGAGTGCAAAATTATATAATTTAGACATATGAGGAAGTAAAATTAAATAGCCATGAGATGAGCATACCATTAAACAGATCTAATTTATAATGGGCTCTTATGCAAATTGCCTTTGAGCACTCAGCAAAAGAAAATGAAAAGAAATTAATAAGGACAATGTGGACTAAAAAGTCGCAGAGAAAAAAAAAAAAAGTAAAAGCTTCTTCCAACTCACTCTCTGCACACCCTGGAGTGTTAAATAAGCATTCATTCGCATTAGCCACTTAAATGTAATGACAAGATAGGAAAACCTGCATTCACTCATCCCAGCTGTCTTTGCTTCCATGGCTCCAACCATGTAAGCTTTCAACTGTATCTATATATCTATATCTATATATCTATATCTCTCTCTATATATATAATTATTTGCCATGCAACTCATTATTTGAGGAAGGAGAGGTGGGTTTGCCACTTGGGTGTCAGAGCACAGTCAAGTCCCAGGCAGGTTGCTAGCACAGGACTGCAGGTACCACATTGCCAATGCTGCACCTCTTCCTCTGCCAGGTTATTGAAAGGACTTTGCACCGTGAGTTTTCCTCCCTTTTTGCTGTTTTGTGAAAGACACAGAGAACAAGAAAAGCTGGCAACTTGGAACAGTTGAAAAGGATTTATTGGGAAAAAAAAAAAATCAGTTCTGAGTTTGTAGTGTCCTCTTTAAATACTAATAACATGAGTGATTATATGCTGAATATATTCAGCAATAAGAGTTCTGTATTTTCTTGGGGAAAAAAACCATTCATTTCTACCTCTTGAAATGATTAAACGTAAGGCAATATTCTGCATGCTTGCAGATAACAAAGCTTGCTGCCTTTCCATGTTCCTTGTATCCTTCTGAGAATACAAAATACAAAAGAGAAGAATTGTTGCTCTGTCCAGTGAAGTCACTCAATCTGCAGAACTGTGACATTTTAATAGTGGTGAGAAAGCTGTGCAGTACTTGGCTTGTTCAATTAATATTGTCCATCTTGTTCTTAATTACCGCTTCTTTCCCAAATACTCAACTGAGGCAGAATATACTAAAGGAGAGACTTTCTCTTCATGTCTATAATAATATATGTAAATATTTATATGCTCAGAGAGCAAGGATATAAACACTTATGCTGTGCAGCTTTGCTGCAGACTGAGTGTATTTTTATACTTGACAAACAGGACTTGTTTCTGAAGAACTTGAGAAACCCTGTAAGCAATGTCATCTTCCCCTGCTTTTTGTTGTAGAAATGCTGTTCGGCAAGTGCTGGTCTGTGGGGACAAGGGTCCCTGTAGTATTTTATGGAAGTAAAACATTGATCTTCTCCATGTCCTGTTGTTTTTTCCCCACTAAAACCAGGTTTGTGTCCTTAAAGTAAACCCAAGTTCTCTGGTGGAAGCTGGGTTTTACAATGGTTATATTTTCAACCCTTAAAGCATTCGATTTCTGACAGTGGATTATGATACTTAAAGCCAAAGACGTTAATTATTACCCATTGGAGGTCGCACTTTCAACCCATGGGACATTAATTTTCCATATATACAGAAAATTCCAGCCTGTTAGTTTTAATTAAACATTTCAGAAGTAAATTTCCTTATAAATGGACTACAGTTTTTTTTTTAGCCTTTACCCTTGATATTTGGCTAATTCTGCATATAAATATCAACTTATTTTGCAAGCATCCTTCAAAGCATTTTGCTGTTTGGCAATCCATTCAGCTGTTTTGTGTTTGTCATTTAAAAATATAGATATATAAATCTTTTGTCAGTCATCAGCTGAAGCTGTCGAGAAGGAGATGGGGAAAAGCATCTTCTAGGTTTTCTTGGGAAGCGAAATTTTAATGAACATGGTTTCACAGTCTTTTCTCATGCCAGCAGTCTGGTGTCACTTAAGCATTTATAATTTCAGCATGAGACCAAGCAGAAGGAGAAGCAGAGCTGTGGGTGACAGGGAGGATGGGTGCTCAGATATTATCGTCTAGCAAGTGTGCAGCTCAAGGCAAGGCAAAGTTTTCTGCTGTGCTTCTTCTGGTCTCCAGTCTCTTCTCATGGCTGCAGATGCAACTTAGACCCTGCCACCGAGCTATCACAAGTCCTTCCCTGAAGCCTATGAAGCTGGAATCTGTAGTTTTCGGTCCGAAAAAGGCTTTAATTTTATTTACAGATGTCTCCTGAAGCTGCTGTACCGTTTGAAAATACCATTGTATACCGCAAAGTGGTCCTGGGGAGGGGAGGAGTCGGTGCTTAGCAGTTCCTCAGCTCTTAGCAGTTCCTCGTGGTTTGCTGCTGCTGGAAAGCAGCAGCACACGAAGGTGGCACTTTGCGAGCTCCTCCAAGCCGGACAGACTGGCTTTCGGGTCCCTGCTTTTTGTGTGCTGGTGTCAGCTTTGTGATTTTGTCAGAAGGCTCCAGCCTCCGATACTATCTTGTTCTTCTTCTAAACAATTAATAAAATGAAGACAGAAAGCCTAGAGGTTTAAAATATGTAATTATAACAGTAATTTAGATCTAGGGAAATGCTGCAGAAACCAATTACAATTATACATTTCAGTAATGACTGACTTGGCCAAATATATATGGTTTGTGTGTGAATTCTGTGACAGATTCCAAGACAACGTGCTTGAGTATGGGAGAAAATCAAATCTAAATGCCTCATTTTACCATATTAGACATAAATGTTGCTCATCCACCTAGTGAACAGAAGTCTGTATTATATGGCCTGTCACAGCTTAAATTTTGAGCAGCGGGGCAGGCAGTAACAAGTAACCTTGGAAGAAAGTTTGAATTGTTCTAAGGGATAGCTTTGAGAAAAAGTGTTTTGTGCTGGATCATTCTGGAAAATATGTTTAATTCCTTATATGTTACAGATTTCACATGGTTTGAATTGATTCTGGCATTTCCTACAGAATTTTAAATGGCCAGCCAAGGTTAATGGGTTTTTATTTCTTTCCCAGTCTTCACCTCTCCTGGGTAGTGAGAGGAGACCCGTCTGGGTTGGCTGTGCTGTTTTAAAGGAAGGATATATGACTGTGGGTGCGAAGCATCCTCTGTTCACATCCTGCACTGGGTCAGGGTGATCCCAAACATCAGTACAGACTGTGTGATGAATGGATTGAGAGCAGGCTTGCGGTGAAGGACTTGGGGTACTGGTGGATGAAAAAATGAATATGAGCTGGCAATGTATACTTGCAACCCAGAAAGCCTGGGCCACATCAAAAGATGAATGTCCTGCAGGCCAAGGGAGGTGATTCCCAGGAGATTTCATTGACATATGAGGGAGGACTTCTTTATGGTTCGGGTGACAGAGCCCTTTATGGTTCGGGTCACAGGCTGCCCAGAGAGGCTGTGGAGCCTCCTTCTCTGGAGATACTCAAAACCCGCCTGGATGCCTTCCTGTGTAACATGCTCCAGGTAACCCTGCTTGAGCAGGGGGGTTGGACTAGATGATCTCTGGAGGTCCCTTCCAACTCAGCCATTCTGTGATTCTCCCCTTTTGGTCTGCTCTCACAAGACCATTCCTGAAGTCTTGAGTTCAGCTTTGGGGCCCCCAGCACAAGAAGGACATGGACCTGTTGGAGTGAGTCCCGAGAAGGGCCACAAGGATGATCAGAGGGCTGGAGAGCATCTCCTATGAGGGAGTTGGGGTTGTTCAGCCTGGAGAAGAGAAGGCTCTGGGGAGACCTTACAGCGGTCTTACAGTGCTTAAAGGGGGCCTGCAGGAAAGATGGTGAGAGACTTATTGCAAAGGGTAATGGTTTTAAACTAAAAGAGGGAAGATTTAGATTAAACATTAGGAAGAAATTCTTCACTCTGAGGCCCAGGTTTCCCAGAGAAGCTGTGGATGCCCCATCCCTGGAGGTGCTCAAGGCCAGACTGGATGGGGCTTTGGGCAACCTGGTCTGGTGGGAGGTGTGGCAGGGGGTTGGAACGAGGTGATCTTTAAGGTCCCTTCCAACCCCAACCGTTTGATAACGTGAAGCTCAGTTTCTCAGCAATTCCCCACAACCTCACTGCAAGCCCTGCCATCCTTCCAACTTTGGGAGCTGTTTCCATCTTTTTTCCTCTTGAACCCCTGCTGGAGATCTCCTTTCCTTGCTTAATCAAATACAGGTGTATCTCATCCTGGGATGCTCCGTGCAGCCAGGAGGGTTGGTCGTGTCTGAGCTGTGCTGGTTTGGGGTTTGGTTTTCTGTGAGAGATCAAAGCAGCCTTAGGATGGTGGTGAGGAATGGTGTTTCTTTGCTTCTTTTTAAAAGGAAAACAGTGTGTCATGGCTATTTGTTGGGCTTGTGGGATTCATTTTGTAAAAAGACAGACTTGTACCTTGCCTACGCCAAAAGCAGAGTGTGATCAGGGAACAAGAGTCCATCCCCTAGCTGCATGCTGGTGTACGGTGGTGGTATTGCACGTTCCTTAGTGAACTGCATAGGTTTCTCTGTGCTAATTCCCTAAACAGATTGATTATATTAGGACAAAAACTACATACGAATGAGCTTTTTCATTAAAACCATGAAGGTGCAAAATCTGCGGAATATAGCAGAATCTAACAGCTTGTGACAAGGCTCAAAAACCGTGCCCAAGAATGTCAGTGGGGTTTCATGCAAAGCGCCCACGTGACGTATCACAAGTTAGCTATTTTGAGACTGTTTTGTTTACAGTTCTTTGGAGGGGTGGAATTGGAAAGAGTCAAAAAGTGCTTCCACATGCACGTATAGGCACATAAACATGCACACAACATCAGACGTGCCAGTCACCCCTGGTGATTTCATTGGGAAATTGTGAGTAACTCCGGAGTGTTTTGCAAACACCTCAGCGCAAAAACACGGCGTGTATTTCGTGTTACTGTGGCAGGGGGGTTGTTCCCAGTTTTTAGTCCTTCCTACAGCTCTGACTAAATCAGGTTTTGCAAGGAACACCTTTAGAAAATGTGCGTTCAGCCAGCAGCTGATGTTGCAAGTGTTTTTAGCAAGCGGATGCTCTCTGGGCAACTGCGTAGTGGTGGGTGGTCTCTGTAAATGCTGAGGCATTTCTCCTGATTAATTTAAAGCATGCTAATTGATACCTGCCACAAATGGCTGGGTTTTGCTGTGAAATCATTACCTCACGTTGAAATATTATAACTTTTGTTTCCCCAGCTACTTAATCCCCGCTGCTCCCTCAATTGCGGCGGTCCAAGCATTGGTTGCAGTAAATAGCATCCAGAAATGATCTGAGTTTAACAATAATTTCATAATAAAATAATTAAATAAAAAGTTTTCCTGAGTCTAATTTTCAAGCTAATTCACCATGTACTTCCTCCAGGAAGTGAAACGGAGCTGATCGAGGAGGTTGGTGCTGCAGGGTGGGATGTCAACTGCTCAAGGGGCCATTGAGAAAGGTGCCCCAAATACTCTAGCACTGTCATCTCATGAGACAGGGCTTGGGTAGCAAGTTTTCCCAGTCACTGCTGAGCTGTGTGTGGTCTGACACTGATGTTCACCTCTTGTTTCCTCTCCAGAATCGGCAGGCTCTTTGATGGCACGGAGCCCATCGTCCTCGACAGCCTCAAGCAGCATTATTTCATCGACAGAGATGGGCAAATGTTCAGATATATCTTGAATTTTTTAAGAACATCAAAACTCCTCATTCCTGATGATTTCAAGGTGAGATTTCAAGAGACTTGGATGTTTTGTATGTACCTTGGTGAAATAAGAGTCTGACATATAGTCAAAACAGAGCCCCAGATGGGGGGTACTTCTGGAATATGGTGTTTGATTTCAGGTACTTGGCAAAAGTAAGCATGGGGTTGCTACAGTGGCATCTGTCAGGCTTTCCTAAAGTGGCATCAATATTACATTTTCCCCTCCTAGCTATAGTGTGGTGGAGTAATCTTGCCGCATTTGACCCAGGGAAATTAAACATTGCAGGGTGATGGTGGAATCAAAGGATGTTACCATCTGCAACCAACCGATCATGAGCCTTGCTGGTTACTTGTCCTGTCATCCTCTTTTATCATTCCCTTCTGATTGCAGCAACTCCACCTTCCACTCACATGCTGAAATTCAGAGAACCATGTGGGAATCATGGTATTGACAAAATAAACAGCACACGTGGTAATATTTGAGCATTAAGTCATAGAAGAATATTTACTTCCCCAGACTCCTGGATGCATAATGGCAATTTAGTTTTACATTTTTAGAGAAATCAGGGATGAATAGTTCTATGTTTATCATTTAACCTTTATTAAAAAGTCTGCTTTTCTCTTTTTGATAACAAATTTGTAATAGTTCCCCATGTTAGACTTCAGCCTACAGAGGCAGACCTTCAGACTCTTGTGTGCTTGCAGGTATGTGGGTGTACCTGTGGTGTCAGTGAAGTGAGTGCTGGAGACCAAAATTGCAATCAGAAGAGATCTTTATCATTACTTTATGAATGCATATCAGCATGGCTGGCTGCACCAATAGTTCACCGTAGGAAATGCAGCAATTTAGACTGAACAGAAGAGGTGATGTGGAAGGGTTAGAGCAGTTCACACTGGAGTGCAGTCTTTTATCCCTCATACCTGAGACATTTTCAGGTGTTTGAGGCATAATAGGTGTGAGGTTTGGTTCAGGAGCAATCTTTGAATTGTCTGTTGTAGATACCTACATATTTCTCCCTGGGGGATGTGGTAGACCTACCCGAATAATGTGGGAGTTCACAAACGGCTGATAGCATCGTGTCCCTCTTTTGAAGCCTTGGAATGTCTTTGTGCTGTTCTGAGCGCCTGTCCTAAAAGTAATCAGAAGTACAGAGAAAGGAAAAGCCACCTTCCATGCAATATTAAGAAATTATATATGCAGGATGCTTTAACCACATAAATATACCGTAGCTCAGCTGAAATTAGAGACGTTAAGTCCTGGCAAGTTCACCCAACCCCCATGATGTTCAAAGGGGTGTCCCTTCCAGTTGTGCTGTAAGTCATCTAACAGATCAGTGCTTAAAGTGAACTTCAGCCCTGTGTTTCTTTAGAAATATATAGATGATTTTTTTAATTAGACATTAAATATAAACAGTATTCTCAATATGCTTCAGGTGTCCTATACTCATCAAGTATTACATCTGTAGCCCAAATCAGGGCTGTGTTGATTGTTAACAATCATCTCTTGTGGTCATTTGATTCCTCTGCCCTCTATAGTTCTCATTTCTTTCTTTTTCTCTGTATATTTTCCAAACGTTCCTATGGTCTTAAACGTAGAAAAACAGGATTTCGATCTTTATTTATTTATTTATTTAAAATACAGCAGTAGACAAACTCGGGATCATCAATTCTAAATTACATCTGTATTGGCTATGCGTAGAAATGCATTCTCTCTGCTCTGGTGCTTGAGATGATGTAGTAAACAGTACTGTTGGCAAAATTGAGAGGTATTAAAAAATACTTAATTTTTAAAATGCAGTAATATGTGCAATTCATTATGCAAATATCTGAAGCATTTTGCACTGAGAACCATTGCAGTCTCTCTCATTTACATTCTTATACCTGTTACAATGCCTGCTAGTATTGCTGTAAGAAGCGATGGATCCTAATGATGAATTTTCTGAATCCTGATTGAATTCTGTTCCATCTGTTCAATGAGGTCATTATTTTATGACATCACTGTGGGGATAAAGATGTGGGGAAAAGTGGAATGTGGCTGCCTGGATTATTCCCTAGCATGATTACCTGATCAAGCGTAACTTCCCCCTCCCCTCACAAATTCTGCTATACTCAGTCTGCTTCAATTTGCTGATGTTATTTTTTTTATTTATATATGTATTTTTTTGCTTGCACTATTATTTTATTACACCTTCCTACGCAGTAGCTATGAGCTACTTATGAGCTATGAGCTCTAAAAGGTTCCAGATATAGAGCAGTGTTAGCCTGAATAACCATATACATTAAGTGGTACATTATCAATGTCTCTTTCTTAATTATGCACAGTAATATGCATGTCTTTCAGGACTACAGTTTGCTATACGAAGAAGCAAAGTATTTCCAGCTTCAGCCCATGCTAGGAGAGATGGAAAGGTGGAAACAGGACCGGGAGAGTGGCCGCTTCTCAAAGTCTTGCGAGTGCCTGGTGGTGCGAGTTGCCCCAGATCTCGGAGAGAGGATTACACTGAGTGGCGATAAGTCGTTGATAGAAGAAGTGTTTCCAGAAATCGGTGATGTGATGTGTAATTCTGTCAATGCCGGCTGGAATCATGACTCAACGCATGTCATCAGATTTCCACTGAACGGATACTGTCACCTCAACTCAGTTCAGGTAGGAGGTCACATACACGTTTATTGGAGGGGAGCCTGCTGGCCAGGTACCTGTGGGTTGACGCGCTTCTCTCTCACTGGAAGGTTTCAATGAACAAAATCAGCTGGAGTCTCTGAGCTAGTTATTTACTTCTGTGGGTCAGGGCTGCTTTCTCAACTTAGTTCTCACACATCATCACCAAATCTCTTTGCAAAACAAACTACACTAGGGTTAAAAAATCAGCTCTAAGAGGTATGTTTGCCTCAATTTATAAAGACACTGTATATCTGGATAAACATTTTTTTTTGACACTTGAACATAAGGCGACTATTCAACCCTGCTTCCAGTCCCATTCCCTACTTGTCATAAATTGTTTTTTTGGATTGATGCAAGGGCCCAGGGACATCTCAAGCTGGGGAAGGAGGGTACCACATCTCCACAGAGCGACTGTGAGAGCATCAGGCTATTTCCCTTCACCTTGGAATGTAACAATTGCCATGCACCGAGAAACGTGGTGGAGGTGCTCTGATTTCCTAGAGTCCTTAGGAGCTCGGAAACTGAATAGAGAGAAGAACAAAAACTGTAAAGCCCTGCTCTCTTACTCTGGATAGCACAGGATAAGTGAGAGAAAAAAGGAGTTAAAGTGAGAAAGGTGACTGGACATTAGTGTTGGCTGGCCTCTGAAATGAGGGTCATGCATCGACAAAGGGAGAGCACAGCCAGCCTCCTCCTCCTCCTTCTCCTGAAGTAGCACCAAGTATTTCTGGAGAAGGAAGCACAGAAGAAAGGAGCCTCTCAGCTCTCTCTATTACACTTCAATGTGGAGCATCTTGGTGGGGCTTTGACACTTGTGTGAGACTGTCAGGCAAGCTGAAATGTGAAGGATTCTTATAGGGCAGTAGGGGGGAAATTATCACACATATGGTAAAAACTATCATATATTTTTCCAGTGGTACACAGGTCATTGATTATGATATCCTTAAATGCTTCTTGAACAAATGTACCATACGCTTTTTACCTTGGACAAAAACAACTGGCTCGTTCTTTCTCCTTCATTCGGTGGCAACAACAATGACACATCTGCGTATTGCAAAAATGCACCCATCTAATTCTGTGGTCTTAAGGAAGGGCCTCCTTTTCCCCATTCAGAGGATGTGGCAATAACTAAAATCAGTAGTATTTGTTTAAAAAAACAAAAAACAATTGTGAAACGGGTAAAATAATCTGGGAGACAAACACAGGTAATTTCTAGAAGAATTGCATTAAGCTTACAAGCTGTAGTGTCATCTGTTTTATCCTTTGTTAGTTAAAACAAAAATCCACACCCACCTTCATCTAAGTTAGCACATCATGCACAGGCAGCAATTTGGAGTGAGAGCACTTTTTAACATCTGGAATCATCATTAGCACTATTGATGCTGCTTGGTTTAGGTACACCTCCTAAATGCTCCAGACTTAGGAGCAAATTCTTACATGGAGACTTGCCAATTGAGCTTGACATCTTTCTGCTGCCAGGTCCTGCTCTCCAGGTAGCAAAGCTCTGCTCCCATCCCCTGATGAAGAGGGTTGAGCAATGTGGTATGTGCTGAGGGCTCTCTAGATGCTGCATATAATGCTTGTGCTTCAACACAGGAGGAGGAACAGTCATATCTGACCTGTCAAGACATGGTTAATGCATGCTATGCTTGGACAGTTGTCTTAAAGAATTGGCCTTTATTGTCATGCTGAAACATCAAAGTTGTTTTGTCAGAGTGACTAATTCAAATTTAGAACACCGCTGCATGCAAGATTATAATGGAAAAGGGATATTGCATGCAAAGAGGGATATTGAGCCACATGTCCGTGGAATCACACGATGGCTTGGGCTGGTCGGAAGGGACCGTAAAGATCACCTCGTCCCAAGCTCCCTGCCATGGGCAGGACACCTCCACCAGACCAGGCTGCCCAAAGCCCCATCCAGCCTGGCCTTGAACATCTCCAGGGATGGGGCATCCACAGCTTCTCTGGGCAGCCTGTGTTTCCCCTTGTCCTGTCATTATCTGACTGATCAAAAAGTTGTTCTCCATCTTTTTCATAAGCCCCCTGTAAGTATTGAAAAGCTACAATAAGGTCTCCCCCGAGCCTTTTCTTCTCCTGGCTGAACATCTCTCAGTCTTTCTTCACAGGAGAGGTGCTCCAGCCCTCTGAGCAACTTCGTGGCCCTCCTCTGGACCCGATCTAACAGAGCCACATCCTTCTTGTGCTGGGGGCCCCAGACCTGGACACAGTACTTGCTCCAAGGGGGACAAATGTCATATGATAGTTGTCAAAACAATTTTATCCATCAGCAGCTTAGCTTTTTTCCTGATATTTACATTTTTGTCACACAAATAAGGATTGCCAAGCCTAGTGATGTGCAAAGCTCAAGTCAGAGTGGCAAAATACACACAGGCTTCAAGAGAGATGCTGATCCCACGCTGATCTTCCATTTTGGGGGAAGTAAGCATCTCTGTTCCAAGAACAGTATGAGGCAAGACAAGGACTAGTGGTAGGCCTGGAAAGTGGAGTGCAGGCTCAGTGATTTGCCCAGGGCTTCACTAGTTTCCTGACCCATCACATTTTCTCTCAGCACTGAAATTCTCTTCCTCTATTTTTCAGTGGCTTGCATTGAGACGTATTTGGGCTTATATTATTAAAAGATAAAGCTCAGGTTAAATAAAACTTGCACTGAAGTTTTGATGTTTGATCTTCACTGGGGGCTTCTGAGACTCTTTTCCCACCTCCTGCTTTTTGAGATTTGTCTGCTGTGTTAATTAGCTGGATTTTGGAAAGACATTTGCTAACCTAAAGCAATGAATGTAAAAATGTGACGTGTCTTGTAGTTTTATGGGCATTATGAATCCCAGCTTGCTTCTGCCCCTGTCCCAACTCTCTGCTTGCCCTTGCTGTCCTAGCACATGTCCTAGCTAGGTCCCAGGTTTTGCCACTGGTACGAGTATAGCCATAGATCTTTGCAGTTACGGTACCTTTAAAGTCTCTAGAAAATCTGATGGTAACTTTTCTGAAATTGCGACCACAGTATCTGCATTATCACAATTGAACTGAAGTGTTTGCTCAGCATGCTTCTGTGTCTGATGTGCAATCCTGTATTTGCCCTATTGTATTGTAAATTGTGTGAAGCAGAGAATGCATTTTTTCAGACGTGAATTGGTGGATAGAAGAATACTGTATTTGCTGACAGTACTAAAGAATACCTATTTTTCTCCATTTTTCTTATTGCTCTGTGCCCAAAAGTCAGCAGAAATCAGACAATACAATGGAGCTTAGGGAACCACTTAGTGGATCTGTGTAACCACATTTGTTTTCTACCTGGATCCATTTGAACACAGCAACTATCATCCTTGGACAACGGATAGTCTGTTTATTTACTTACACATTTTGTTTTGTTTCCTCTTTTTGCAGGTACTTGAGAGGTTACAGCAAAGAGGTTTTGAGATTGTTGGCTCGTGTGGAGGTGGGGTGGACTCTTCCCAATTCAGTGAATACGTACTGAGACGAGAACTCAGAAGGACATCTCGTGCACCCTCCGTCATTCGAATAAAGCAAGAGCCTCTGGACTAAAATGGACATGTTTCTTTATGCAAAAAAAAAAAAAAAAAAAAAAAAAGATAGAAAGGAAAAAAAAAGAAAAAAAAGGGGACGTTTCATGTGCAGTTGGGACTCCAAACACGTCCTGGAACTAAAATTGAATAAAAGACACATTTATATCAAATATAGAGACCACACCTGAATTCATATGGGAACACTTGGAATAGTAGTAATAATAATAACCTCAAGGTGTAAATGAAAACACACACACACACATATATATGTATGTATGTATAGGTATGTATGTACATGCATATATGTATGTATATGTCAAAGAGTAGGAAATGCAACAACAAAGAAGTAGATGAGGTTGGTGCTGTGATGGCCATTAAGTGTCCTAGGCCTGACTCGGGCCCACTTAACGGTGTACAAGCCATTACCATTGGGGAATACATAGACTGCTCATACAAAATGCATTTTCCATTGCCAAACACCATCCAATTTTTAATGTGTACACACCTTGATTCAACTTTATTTGCATATGGAGGTTTATGTCTGTCTTTTTTAGAGGTGGATGGGCAGGCGTTCAGGAGACGACCATCCATTGCATTGGAAAGCTAGTCGACTGAAATTTTAAATGTAGTTTGTACAGAAGTCGCACACGTTTTGTCTGCCCTCACAGATGTGAAAGGTTAACTTTTCTTTTGAATGAGTTTTTCGTTGTTTTTTTTTTTGTTGTTGTTTCGTTTTGTGTTTTTTCAAAGGGGGCCAGAATAATTAATATTTGGTAGAGATGCTCTGGTTTGAATCTGCTGCTTTCCTACAATTTTTCAAATTTTATAATGTATTAAATACAATAAACTCTGTTTAAAGTAACGAGGGTCTGATTTCAGCCAACAAGAGCAGAGAAGTGGGATTTAGCTCACTGCAGTCCGGCGCGGTGGAGTGAGCTAAAGGCAGCAGGTGCTGTTGTGGGGTTGCTTTGTGGGGTCAGTCCAGTGCACAGGTCTTCCTTCAGCACTGTCCTTTGTAAGCTTTGTCCCAGTTTGAAGAGCAGCTGCTGGCCAAGCTCAGAAAATACCAGTCCAGCCCAGGGAAGCCCGTCAAAAAGGGGTGCCTGGTTTTGTAACCATCCACGTTGCGTCCTTCCCTCTTAACTAAGGAGCTGGCAGCTCCAATTTTGAAAGACCTTGCCCTGCTGTGTGTTAGCCGGGCTGTTTGTTTTAATGCCCTTCATTTCCCTTGTTTAGAGCTAGCGTTCTTCTGCCTAGAGAGAGTGAGGCCGCCAGCCCCTTGTGTCAGGCCGTCCCTGTGGTTGTCCTGCCAGCTGCTCCTTTGCAGAGCCTCGCTGGGGCCAGCCCGGCTCGGCGAGGCTTTGCAAACATGCCACGTAACGAGGCTGCTGCACGGCCCCTTCGCAGGGTGATGCTTTCGCCACGTAAGATGCACCAGCAACCACCTTCTTTCCTCCAAAGTATCTTTTTATGCAATATTCCAAAATATGACTGTGTACTCATGCTGGTATGGAAGTTTCTATCGAGGCAATGGTGCCGGCGTTCCATTCATTTTGGTGACACTTTGCTATTTATTTAAGAAAAGAAAAAAGAAATTGTTAAAGTAAATACATGTAACAAGGTTTTTAATATAGTCTGATAACTCAAAGCTACAATTTTGCTGGTTTTTATTAAAATTTGTCAGAGGGCATATTTAAATAACTCTGTCGGCACATAATCAGTGGGTTTTGAAATTATTGAAACACGGAAATGGGAGGGGGAGGGGGACTCCAGAAATTAAGGTTCATTAGCAGATTATTAGATCTTCAATGTGACGCTGATCGGTCTATTCCCAGTACTGAAACAGCTGCCTCAAACAAGCACAAGTGCTTGCTTTCAATCAGCAGCAAGTAGTCCTCTTAACAAATAAATGCTTACTCTTCCTGCCTAAAATTTGGTTGTTAGTCTGCGTAGAAGTCTGTTAGAAAACAAACGACAACAAAAAAAAGGGAAATAAATATTTTTAACAGATTTTCAGGCTTCTGGAAGTGGTACGGTGTTAGCAATGTCAACAAAGAAGCTGGTCCCGTGGGCTGACAATGCTGACTGATGTTGGTGCGAGGTGACGGGGCGTTTTGGAGATGGTTTGCTGCAGAAACCCTTCCTGCACTCCCAGGTGCAGCCCCACATGCACCCAAGGACACATTTCCAGGCTGCTGAGCCCAGAAGCACTCCCAGATCCAGACCTGCCCTGTGTGTGGGCATGGGCTCCGGTGTAGGCCGGAGGCAAAGCCTGGGAGCACTGTCAGGCCTGAAATTGGCCCCACAGTGCCTTTGCACAGCCTTGGTGTGGATCCACTTGATCTTCACCCCACTTTTTGCTCCTTCTGCTTCTTGTCGTGCCATCAGGCTGTGCTCAGCCAGCAGTTTTGCTTGCTCAGTCCATATGTGTTTGAGTTGACAGCACCAAGGGACACCCCTGTGCTCCTTCCACACCTCTGGCTGGCTGGATGGCCTCCCACTGAGGCTGTGTTCATTGTTAAAGGAGTCATAAATCACCCCGATAACCTGGATGTGAATGTCTCTGCGATTACAGTGCTGTTACAGAGTCAGAGGTGATGAGTAAACACAGCCATGCCTGATGGCAAACAATTTGCAGGAGTAAGCTGGACGTGGATTTTGGAGAACAAGTGAGGTAGTCCTGTTTGCAAATGAGACTTGTAACCATGTGTTTCTAAAATGTTCTTCAGAAAAAAAAATGTTAAAAATAACATTTCTTAAAATGTTCTTTACAAAAAGTGAGACAAATGAGAAATATTTCAAGGGGGTGGAGGGTAGGAAAAGACCAGACTCTACAGCCAGCTATTTTCTGGAGGTTAGTAGTGTTGATGTGTACCATAGCTTAAATTTACCTAAATTTTTAATTAAAAATGTTGCTATCAGTGGTGCTGTGTTCAATAAGAGGAAGAGTTACAGTGAACAGTAGCTGCCAACATTGTACTTCAGCAACTTGGTCAAGCAGTTGTCAGGAGAAGCGCTGTGGACATGCAGAGATGGCAGATGTCTCTTGCCACCCTTTCTCATGGTGAGACACAGGCAGAGGAGCTGGCTCTTCATCGTTTCTTTCTGCAACGTGACAACTGGATTCCTGCAGCAGCCATCGACCTGAGGTTTAATTCTTTCCCTATTGCCTCCCTAATGTATTAAATAAGTGCATAAAATAAATATGGATCCTGGCATGCTTGGATGAACCTTTAAGCCACGAGTGTCCCATTGAAGACTGAGCTGGTTTCACCAGCTGGGATGCGTGTAGTCCCACAGAGTCATGACTTTCTCTTTTCTGCAGTACTGCCTGTAAACAAGCGCTGCTAATTTATTTTATCTCCAAGATCTTAACTGGCCAGGCAGTCTAGCCCAGCTGATGTTTTACCTTTCCATTGCCATATGTCCAGAACAAATTTCAGTGTCTGATTGCCACAGACACGTAGAGGTGAGGCACTATTTCTAGATGTCTGATTGAATCCTTAACAAAATCCAATGGGGACATCCTACTACCTGCTGAAAACATTAAATTTGAGCCTTAGTTACTTTTCTTTACACAAAATAGGCCCTGATTTCAACTTGAAGCGAAACATATTGTTCATGAGCATATTTTTTTTACAACAACCTATAAAAATGGATTGATAATTACAAGGGTTTTACCATCACTGAAATAAGTCATCAAGTGCATTTTTCTTTGATGTTTGCTTTTTTGGGGACTTGGGGGAAGAAGACTTGATTTGGGGGGCGAGGATGAGGAAAGTATTTTTATTGACAATGAGGCATTTTTTTTCAGAGAAATAAAAACATTTATTTCCATCTGTCATTTCTTGACTGCAGAGTTCTATATTATGAATTATTTCTAGGGACAACTGGTATTTGTATGTAGTCATTCTTGCAGCCTGAGGTTTATTTACAGTGGAAATGAAACCAAGACACCCTTAGGGCCTGTAGATCAGTTGCTTTTTCTCAGACTTGAGTTTGAGTGGTTTATTATTTCTTGAGGGTCTGGAGGGATCGCCACCACCAAAAATCAATACATTGCATCAGGTCCCTGTGTTGGCTTTGGCTGCCACCTCACTGATATGGTTATTGAAGACCCCAAAATTGACTTGGCATTTGGGGGACTCTATTTGAGATCAAAATTGTTGAAGTCTCATTGCTTAAAACCATATATCTTCCAAATAAAAGATGCACATGCATAGCACAAAAATTCATCCCTTTGTAAGCTGAAACAGTGCTGGTAACTGGGATGCTTATGTCCATGCTGGAGGAAAATGCTGATGCCAACCCCCAAAAACATCCTCCATTTGTACAAGAGCGAGCTCGAGAAATGAGGGTGTCTTCTGACAGATGGAGAAAGGCCATTTTCCTTGAATCTGTGTTTTTCTTCACATTTGTCGTCTAGTGGCTTAATATGCTACTGAGTTCTGTGCCCCTAAAATAGAGTACATTATTTTTCAACTGATGTTAGATTCTATGGGCCAGATCCCGTTTTCTGCCTTCTGTATTCATTGTGAATTTGCCCCACACCCATGTTGTGAATGGAATTACAGGTTGGTGCAATTTGGGGGTTATGAGAAGAGGCACCACATGGTAGTCAGCTGTATGGTTGCATCAGATGCAATTGTGCATGGTCCCTGTGGTGTGCCATTTTTAAAATCAACACTATTTCCCACTGAAGGTTGTAGGAAGCCTAGTTCAATCAGACTCCTCTCTCCAAGCCTGGCTGAGCTGCAGGTCCACAGGGTCTTCTCTCCAGATAGCCCATTGCTGGTGGCACACAAGCCTATAGGGCAGGGTGGCAACGTGCTAAGTGTGTACCTTGCTCTGGGCACTGACAAAGCAAAAACTGCATTTGCTGAAGTCCCTTGAACTCCCCTACTGCTCTCATTCTGGCTCCGCTCAAATCAGGGGGCTTAGCAAGGATACAAGGGGATGTTTGATGCTTTCTTGATTAGTCCCAAAGAAATCACAGTCAATGGAAAAGCAAAAGGCAAAACAACCCAAGTATGGATGCTGGTTCTGAAGATCTGTAGCAGAAATTTCACTAATTCCTACTGCCTCTGAATGAATAAATGCTTAAGATCTTGAGGGCTCACGTTAAAAACATGTATTGCCAGATAATAAATAACAAAACTAGCCATGCATTTCTTTCCCTCATTTTCTGCAGTTCAGGAGGCTTGGTTTTCTTCTGCTTGAGGCTAAGCCTAGGCAGCTCAAGAGTAGTAATTTTGGCCCAGCGCCGTACTTGGTTTCTTCAAAGCATCGTGCAAACCTTCAGTTAAGCGTCTCTCCACCTGTAAGGAGAAAAGGTAGCAATAAGCTCGTCTTACAGCTGGGGGAGGGACTCGTGAGGGCTGACTTCCAACCACATGGGTGGCAAGCTGCACTTCGGGATTCACCTTCAGCTGCCTTCTGCAATGCCTGTACAGGGTGGAAGGAAGCTGGAGTTGGTGAGGTGCTATGGCACATGGTTTTAAAGCTGAGCACATACAAGGCACCCTTGAGATACCTGAACAAGCTCAAAAAGTAACACTGTTAGGCTTGGTACACCTTGGGGATTTTTTTCTAATTCCTTCCCAGGCAAGAGAAAAATAAATGAAACAAAATCTTCAAAAGACAGCTGGACATGGTCCTGGGCAACCTGTCCTAGGTGGCCCTGGCTGACTGAGGTGGGCGCAGATGACTTCCAGGGGTCCCTTCAAACCCAGACCATTCTGTGAAAATTCCCCTCACCTTTCATGATATAAGTGGGCTCTGCTTACATCTTCTCCTTCCTCTGGCTCTTCAGTAGTGACTGTAATTTTCTATTTGTAATGTTTCGGTTCCTTACCATAGAACCTGGGCATTATGAAGGGGGGAAGCCTGCAACAACAACAACAAATCCATGTAAATTGTGAAAGAGTTTTGGTCATCAATAAAGTGATCACAACAAAATCCCCAGATGCACCAGGTTGGTCAATGCCAGGAAGGTTTCCAGCTGTGGTTGCTGACATCGAGCAAAGCACGGCTGGCTCCTGGCTTAAAAAGCTCTAAAATCAAAATGGCAACACCAGAAAACTAGGGCTAAACCCTCCCAAAACTGTCTTCCTCCTGAAGCATCTGCTCGTGTTTCTTGCAGTTGTAGCCTTTAGAGGAGTAGCTTGAAATCTGTGTTAGCATATCCGCCGTAACCAGTGCAACTCTTCCAGGAGAAAGCTGCTTGGCTCAGGGACCGCTGTTGTGCAGAAAAATCTCTTCTGATGCATTATTGATAGATGTAAGTTAAAGCCATAAAGCTTGCAGCTTTATCAGGCAATATCTACTAAATCCTGGAAGCATGTAAGATAACCTAAATGTAATCTACTGCATACCAGCTCCTTCAGTGATGGATAGCACAACAAAAGCAGGACTAATGAAAAATTAATGAAAACAGTTACTTCCATAAGAAAAATGATCTGTTTTCTCCCACCTTTGTATTGATTTTAACTGGCCCTGTAATTGGAAGTGTATAATTTTTTCCTAAGGTGCAGAGGATTGAGGGCGAGGGAGAGTGAGCAGATAATTCTATTCATGTTTGTGACATACTTTCGGGCTAGAAAAACAAAGCATTTTCCTTAGGACGTTGAAGCCGCCTGTGAATGCAGACTTCAAGCATATTTTCTCAGCTCAGGCAAACTGCCACACTGCTTGCCTGAAACCAGATATTGCATGAGCCGAGTTCTTTGAGTATTTCGAAGGCTGGGGAGGGGGCACAGAGAAACAGCGTTGAAGAAAAATCAAACATAGCGCGTGTAACTTGGTGCTTTAACATGTTGCATACAGTCAAGTTCATTCCTGATTGATCTTCTCATTCGTCGAAAGGAAAAAGAAAATCCTGTGGTTGCTCTTTGGAGAGTGAATGAATGTCAGGCTCACGGGAAAGACCTTCCTGTGAGCCCCAACCGTGTTCACACAGCAGCACAGCACGAGATCCCATCTCTGGGCGGGCCAGTGTTCCCAGGTGACCGATGCTTGTCACACCTCCTTCTCACTGATGCCTTTAAACACAAATGGGTTTTTGCCTAAATTTAACAGAGTGTTTCTGGTTGTGTTTTGTTTTTTGTTTTTTGTTTTTTGTTTTTTCACCAAACGACATCACAGATCAGTCTGATCTACAGCTCTGCTGCAAGCTCTGTTTTAGTTGATCCTTAAGTCTTTACCTGTTAATGTTAATATATCCGTTCAGCCCGAAGGCTGAGATAATAAATCAGTCAGATAATAAATACTTTGTTTTGGTGGGAAAAGAATTAAAAAAAAAAAAAAGTGTTTCTTAAAATGTGCAGGAAATGCTTCTTTCCTGTTCCCCAGGACTGTTTCTATTTCTAACTTATTCCATGAGATATATTAAAGGCATGTTACAGGGCTGTACTGTGATGAAGTTGCTCTTTGTCTTTTGCTAGCACCTCTTAGGCAGTATGCCTTCATTTTAAACATACTTACATTGCTATGTATTCTTAACTTTAGAGATTTAGCTTCATCCTGGGATGTTGCTTGCTTGCTGTTTTCATTGGCCTGGTAACAGCTGCAGTACAAGACGAACCACCTCTTGCAATGCATGTCATTAAAAATTAGGGTATTTACCGCTCCTCAATACTTGCTTGGCTTTATTTTTATTGCAGCAGCCTCAGACGGTGTGGTCTAGTTAGGTGCTCAGCAGCACGGATGTGGTGGTTGAACAGCATGGGTGACCAATGGCCACCCATTGTCCTCCTCTTTTTGCTGAAAGGTGTGCCTGTAGCTCAAAAATAAATAAATAAAATAAATCCAGGGAGACAATTATCCTGTCTACAGAAGTTGTGAAGAGACCAGGGAAAACACTCTTTACAGCTTTGCTGTCAGCTTAAGCAAGCATTGTTAAAACAAAAATATGTATTTTATATATATATATATATATATGTGCCAAAGAAGGCAGACTGGGGAAGGGCATCAAAGCCTGTGTTGGACAAGCACTGGGGCCTCCCTGGTGGTGACAGGGACAGGCCAGCTGTGTCCCCAGGTGACAACAAGTGCATTTTGAGTAATTAGCTGGACTGAGGGCTTGGCATCCCATGTCCCAGCCCTGCCATTCCACAGGGCAAGCTGAACCTTGCAGGGGTACAAAGAGAGTATGGGAGGAAAAGTGCTGTGTAAACAGGGAAGGGTCCCAGCGTGGGAGAACGAAGCTGTAAGTCATCAGCAATGTTTAACAAGCTTGTCATAAAAGCAGCATGTAAGGTCACTGGCAGCTCTGGTATTAGGTTTGTGATGATAAAACACGGGAATGATAAAAGATGAGGGCAAGTGAAACATTCATCAGATGAAGGGACTAACACACACTTTTTACGTGGCATGCCAGAGCGGGAGAAGGAATCTGAGTGACAGTGCAAGTAGGAGCTCGTGATTGTTTTCATTCTTTAGAGAGGAAAATGTTACAGCTACACCTGGTACTACAGGGAAAAAAAAAAAAAAAAAAAAAGAGAGGGAAGGAAAAAAAAAAACAAAAACACAAAAACATGATGTTGAGTGGAAAAGACAACCTGAAAAAGCCTGTTTTGTTACAGAAAATGTTCTCATTACTTTCTTCCTCCAACATCTCTACATTAATTATAAAGTCAGTCTCCTGCCTGGCCATTCCTTCATTCTTTCTTGCTCAGCTATGGACTGTTAGCAAGTTCACCAAAAGAAGCAGAAACAATATTCTGATTTTTTTTTTTTTTTTTTAAAAAAAGCATTATTTATACCTGACTGTTTTTCTTAATAAGCAATTATGCATTCTGCATCTATCCATTCCCTCAACTTAAAATTTAATATATTTTGAGAAAAACTGGACGTGGCAGAGTAAGTAAAGGTTTGCTTTGGGAAGTGCCGTAGCATGAAGCTGTTACTCTTTTGTAGGAAGAGCTCTTCTTGAAGGTGACAACCAGGAGCTCTGGTGAAATGGGTAAAGGAAAGCAGAGCCTTTCGAGCAGCATTGGAAAATGGTTTCACTTTTCAGCTTCTTTTATACAACAGGAACTGTAACTGCTGTATTTTCTGTAGTTTTTCTCCCTGAAAACAGAACAGTCTTCATGTACTGCCTCAAAAATAAAAAACATCAGGACAGGGGTTTTACATGTGTGCTTCCTTCTACTTACAATGATACAAAGAGCATTTCTCCCTCCAAGTGTCACTCTAAAGTTACACCATTTGTTTCTGAGTCATCAAAAAGGTCTCAGATTTTCTTACAATTAAGATATCACTTAATTCTGCTTTCCTCACGTGGTCATATTATCTGGGTTTTTAATTCTGCCCTCTGTTTTTTGCTTTTTGTTTGTTTGTTTTCAATTGACAGAGGTCTTTTGCATTTTTATTTTTTTTTTCCAGTAGGGAACTGAATGGGGATTCGGTCTTACTGGGGGTTGAAAGCCATCAAGCGCCAGTGCTGAGCTTGATGTATTGAACCATATTGAAAGCATTACTCACAGAACATCTGAGAGCAGCAAAGCTGTAGCTCATAATTACACGGCACTGTTGCTGGAGAATGAACAAGTGAGTAGCAGAGCATTGAGAAAGGTGGACCCAGTGCTCCTCACAAGTTCTTCGTGGAGCCCCAGCACGGGAAGGCATGGAAAAGTCTCCTTAGCTCTTGGTACCTTTGAAGTTTAGTCTAAAACTGTGAAGTTTATACTAAAACTGTGCATACATGTCCATACTTCTCCAAGCTAATGCACGGATGCCTAAAGGAATGAGGAAAGTGAAGGCACCAGAGAAAGCTTTTCCAAGTGTTTGTTGCTGATCTTTTTGTTTGTTTTAGTGATGGTAAACTGTCAGGCTAAATATTGATTTCTCAGCTCTGCAAACTGAAGACATAGCGTCTTCTTCTGCCATGTTCTCAATATGCTTAAAAAGAAAAATCACTCTGTGACCACATTTTCCCCTATAAAAATGCAAGCAATTAACACAGCAGGTTCTGAGTTCAATATGTATAATTTATTGTAAAATGTATATAATTGGTTTGGCAGACAGCAAATGCACCAACACAAGCATAAACCTTTTTATGAATCCATATGTAATGCTGGATGTTGATGGATTATTACTACAGCAAGATGTCATGTTAAATAACTGATGCAGATGTACAGTAGCAAATTACTGTTTTTGCCATTTTCATTAGAAAAAGAAAAAAATTTATTCACATCTCCATTATTTATTGAAGATTTTTTTTTTTAATGCACTCACTGCTGGAGCATCTGGGTGTATTAAACAGATGAATTCGGTATCACACTAGGCTAAATTGCTCACAATGGACAGCTGCCTCATTTCATCATTCTTAAAAGTCCGAAACATGCTTCCTGAATGCAAGACATTCATCTCCTCCAGTCCCTGAAGCTGTGTGCTGGCAGGCATTTCACCCAAGAGAGAGGGAAGCAGGAGGGAGGCGAGTTGCTCTGCCGTGGACACCCTGGCCAAGCAGGGGGCCAACAGTTCCCAAGCATGGGAGAGAGGGCAGCAACCAAACCATGATCCCAAATTCATAGCCATGGACCTGTTTTAGAAAATGGTGGCCAAGGACCATCATGTGTCTGGTCTGGGCCATGGGAGAAGCACCGTCTTGGGTGGGCTCAGCAACTTGTCAAGATGTTTGTTGCCAAAAAACTACCTGCCAAGGTAGGGGTGAAGTGGTGGCACATCGCAGCAGTGCCACAGCCCCTTGGACAGGGCTATCCCCAAGTGTGCAACGAGGGATGCGTGTGTGCATCAGGCACAAACAGCTCTGAGTCTCCAGCCTCTCCAGGGGTGTTGGTGCCCCCCTCTTCATGTCACTGATGGGGCTCAGACCCCAGTGTTGAACCTCCTGTGTCCATCCCCACCCCCAGCACCTCCTGCACTTCTGTCACATTCTCACACCGAAGTTCCTCCATGTGGCCTCCTCTCACATCTTCTTCGGCCTCTCCCTCATCCCAGAGTGGATTTTCCCATTCATTTTCCCACCTTTTATATATTCCTCCTCCCTTAACCCATTTTTCATCATCTCCTTCCAGTCGTCTGTTTTCTTTCTTCTCCTATAATCCTGTACATTTGGATAATTTTCATTTGGACTGTTTAACATAACCACTAGATTTGTGTTTTAGCCTTGTTCGGCAAGTTAAAGTCTCCCTTTTCTATCATCTGCTTTTTCTTCTGCCTCTTAATCTAGGCTGGGGTTGACAGACTTGGGATCCAGCTTGGCTTCAGTGGGAAACCTCAACAGTGATTTCCATAGGATCAGGGAAAACATCCAAAATGTTCCAATATGGGAGACTAAAACTAAGTTTCTGGACTTGTACCTGGCCATGTTTCCCAGGCTCCTCTCTGCACCCAGCACCCTTTTGCCGCTTCAGCTGGATCTGTAGGTAGAAAGGACACTGGAAAGCAGGGCACATCTCCTTAGGTTGCAGATGATGGTGGCTTTATCCCACCAGGGTTGATCCAGCGTGTCAGAGCAGGGACCTTATCTCTGGAAAGCCTTTCTTTGCTAGGCATCATGCCCAGTCCTTGTGATATACTTATGCCTGTCAGTAATACAATTGGAAAGAAGGGGATTTTATCCCCCTGGAGATTTTATCCCCCAAACTTTATTCCCTTTCAAGATATTACCAGGGGCAGCTCATAGAGGTTCGCTTGTTCCTGGCAAGCTGGAAATATTTGTCCCATCGACCTAGATGACAGGCTCACACGTTGCCTGACTGTGGTGCTCCCCACAGTAGCTTTCTGAGCCTGTGTATGCTGTGGACACTTTGTGGTCTTCCCAAACCAACAGCAACGATGGGTGAAGCACCTCACCCACAGAGCCAAACTAAAAATAAATTCATAATGTGCATTCACTGACATTTTGGAAAATATGCTTCTACCAGCAGGATTTGTTCTGTGGCCTGCTCTCTCCAGCAAGCAAAGCAAGGACTGATGGGGGGGATGCCCACAGGAAGCCCACTCAACATCTGCATAACCCAGGCTGGCTGCACGAGCAAAGCACTGCTCACGCAGCGCTGGAAACAGCCAGGGCTGTTTCTAGCTTTGGTTTGTAGAAGGAAAGACTCCCTTGTGGCACTGCCATCACATTCAGAGGCTTTTTATTCTTTGGTTGTGAAACAACCCAGAAAAATAATCCAAACAGATCTCGGGAGTGAAAGACGAATAGAGTGGCAGCTGTTTTTGAGCTGGGCTCCTTTGTCAAATGGTGTCTGCCTAAACCCCTTCTGCTCCGCATGAGACATCCCACCAGAAAAAGCCCCATTTCCAGCTCCCCTTTCCCCGCAGCTGCCGCTGCGCTGCTCGCTGCTCCCGGCACCTGTGTCTCGCCGTGATGCAATCTAGAGGCTCCCACTGTTTATTTCAATGTAAATATTTTTTTGTTGAGAAACAAAAGGGCTGGAAAAAGGGAGGTTATGGGAATATTCAGGATGAGATAAGGAATCTGAGGCAGAAAAGAACACACCAATTACCTCAGCTCACACACTCATCTGCCAGATGAAACCAGTTTTACCGGCTGTTGCCCAAAGGCAAAACACCATAGGGCTTCTGATGTCATGTTGGCCTTTGGTTATGAGCCCGGGTAAATGGGTACCTGGCACTGAGAGAAAAAGGGCTGTGCTGCTTAATGCCAGCTTCAGGTATTTATGTTCGTCTAGCATCAATTAAAAATACCTCTGTCTCATTCTGCCTGCCTGCCTGCCTGCTAGTGTAGCATTCATTTTCTCTCCATAGCTCCTCAGATTGCCTTGCCTTACAGTTTACAGCAGCAAAAGTTGGCACTTGCCTCTGGCGTGGTGGAGGAAGGGAAACCATTTCACTTTCATGCTACTTTTCCCCTGCTCCGTCTCCGCACAGAGCAGCAAAGGTGTTTGATGTGCTCGTTGTCTTGGAGAGGTGATGTACAAGGCCAGCGCTGTTGTTAATTTGCCGTGCCTCAATAGCATTAGCTTTTTCCTTAGGATTTAAATTGAATTGGTGGCATTGCTGGGACGATATAGTGCTGTAGATCTGAACTGTGTTCAGTGTACTCATCTGTCTTTTTTTTTTTTCTTTATTATATTAACCTTCTTTTTTCTTTTTTCTCTTTATATTGGCAAAACCCAGTGAAGCAGACTTTATGGTGCAATAATTCTGCATGTTTTGGTTATAAATATCCTGAAGCAAAGTTAAGGTTTTTCATATAACTATCAAAGCAACAAACCTGTGTCTGCTTCAGCACAGCAAGTGAAAGGGACGTTTTACACATAAAAGCTCATCAGTGGGTGGTAAACAGCTTTGGTCCTAATACATATTGCAAATAATTTTGCTGCGGCACAGACTGACGGCTTTGGTAAAATTGGTAGCCTCTGACTGAGACACAATAGTTCACTGTGCTAGCTGCTGTCGTGGGAGCCTAACCAGGGCCTAAGTATTCAAGAAATCCCAGGAAAATCAGGTCTTTTGCCTGTTGCACTACAAATGGCTTCTCTTGCTTTTGAAATTTCCAGTTTTCTCCAGTTTTCCAGTTTTCTTCTTGAGAGCAGATAATGCCACAAAGTAATTTAAAAGCAGGAGAGGTAAAAATCAATGACTTCAGCAATAGCCGCGCAGATAGTTTACCCCACTGCGATCTCTGATCTGGGTTTTCCAAGAAGACTCGTGATTTCAGTGGCTGACTTGGCAGGTGCCCAGCATGATGCACCTTGAAACAGCCAGACTGTCTGAGAGCAGATGCTGAATCGTTTCTAAAAATCAGAGGTCTTCAAGAGTTAAGCCGCACATCAAGAGCCACTAAATATTTCACATTTTTCTTCTGCCTTGGTGTTTTATGCACTCAGAATGGCAACAACTTCACAATCTGAAGTCAACACAACAGCACCAGTGTATCACTGCCTTGCAATAGCATCTATTTGAAGGGATGTTTTAACAGTCTGCAGTGCTGGAAGGCGGCTTTTTCTGTACTGCTTCTGGCAAGGATGTGCTGATCTGAGCATTCAGTGGCATGGTTTATTTATTAGAACTTCAGTACAGTTTTTTTTTTTTTTCTCCCCATTGACACAGGATTAAAATTAAACATCCTTAACTGCGTGAGATGAAAGCACAGCTTAGCTCATTCAGGTACGTCTGCATTAGATACGTGTGTAAGTGATTACTCTTTGCTAGCTTGATCTTGCGTTCATGTACAGACAAAACTCCCCCAGGAAGGCTCGCCTGCCTCGGATGCTCAGATGAACGGCAACAATGCCCAGAGGTGGCAGCGGTTGGACTGGGCCAGGGCAAATTGCTGCAGACTTTGATTCTCTGAAGGCCCCATCGATAGCTGTCATCGATACGAAGAGGGCTGATAGGAAGAGGGCTTGTCATTAAGATTGGAGGTCCTCAGGAATACATGGGGTTTGTGGTGCCATGCTTCTCCAACAACAATCACAGAATATCCTGAGCTGGAAAGGACCCATGAAGATCAAGCCCAACTACTGATTCCACGCAGGGCAACATAAGAGTTAAACCATATGTCTGAAAGTGTTGTCCAAACTCTTCTTGAAGAGTTCAAGCTTGATAACTCACCTCTTCTCTAAAGATGAGGAGCTGGGACCCCACACTGGGAGACCATGAGGACCCCAGGGCTGGAGGAGTTTGGCTGGACAGGAGACATGTCCAAGTGTCCAGCTTCCCTTGTCCCCACCAGAGCCCTCCAGCAGCTTCACTGGGGCCCTGTGTTTTATTTCAGCCCTATCTGTGGTGGTGGGAAGGAGCCAGCCTTCCCCAGCCTGCCTGCTGAGGTCTGGACCCATCCTCAGATGTCCTCCTGCTCCATGGCTGGGGCCACCCCTCCTCCTGATCAGGCAGCCACTGCAAGGACGGGGTTCGTTTGGGTCATGCTGGCTGAAACTGGCCTGTCACAGCCTAGGTATGGAGAAGAGCAGGGCAAGGCCACTGTTCCAGCGCTCCTTCCACATTCCCCAGTGCAGACTGTACGGCAGAGCCGGGCCGAGTTTGGGCAGCGTGTGGCTGGTAGCCCCGCCGGCACCGAGCCCTGCTGCAGGTGCTGCCCTGGCTCCCTGCCTGCCTCTGTGCTGGGGACGCGCGTTTTGAAGTCAGCTCTCACCACTCCTCGGGGATGGATGCGCTGCCAGCGGTTATTTGGGCTGTCTCACATGAGGAGTTTGCTCATAACCGGTTACCAAGTCTCAGGCTGAGGGAAATGGTGGCTCCTTACCAGGGGTCTCATCCCTTGGTGCTTGCTCTCCGGGGTGGACACAAAATGTCCGTCTGGGTGTCCTGCTGGTGCCTGTGGTAGCCCAGCTGGTGGCAGGGTGATAGATGGGGGTCCCCAAACTTTGCAAAGTCTGGAGGTGAGCACGGTGCTCTGAAAGCACCAGGAGGGACCATGGTGGAAGGTGCAACGTGCTCGCTTGTCAGGGGATCTTGCACAGTGTCTCTACAGCAGACCAGCACAGATGTAGCCTTGAGCTGAAAGGAGCCCCAGTAATCACAGAACCACAGAGGGGTTTGGGTTCAAAGGGACCTTAAACATCAACTAGTCCACCCCCCCGTGCCATGGGCAGAGACATCCACCACTAGATCAGGTTGTTGAAAACCCCATCCCACCCAACTCTGAACGCTTCCAGAGATGTTACCTAGAAGCTAGGCACTTCCTCAGTAAGAATCATGAAATGTTCTTGCTGGAAATATTGAACATACAATTTGCTGTCCTGTACTCAAGCTGCTTTGAAACACAGCCTCATCCTACACTCAACAGGCTACAGAAGCAAGGTCTACTTTTCCCTTCAGACCCCCTTATTTCATTCATTTTTCAGTAACTAACAAGTCTATTGCTTTGCCTGTTGCTCCCGTGCATATGTAAAGGGGTGTGATGACGCTGAAAGCAGCTGCCCAGAGCACCCAGGGTTTGGGCAGGTGGCGTGGTATGAAAAATATCATCACAAGGGCACATGGCCTGGTTGGTTGGTGATTACAGAGTACGAAGGGATGAGCTGAGACTGATGGCAGAGCTTGGACAGTGTTACTGCAAACACTGCGGCCAAGATCATGCTGTAGGCATTGAGGTGTCTTGATTCACAAAGCTTAAATCAGAAGATAGGCAAAAGAACCATGTTACTAGTGCTTGCAGAAATATAATATATATGAAAGTGCTTCCATCTTCCCAGAAGTAAACAGAAATTAAAATGTGCTCTAAGTTTGCACACAGAGAATCATTAACGTTGAATAGTTAGGGACTAGAGGGAGGGAGGGAAGGGGGATTTTTGGTATTTTTTTTTTCTTTTTTTTTGCCCTGGGCAAAATTTTCAACATTAACTAATTAATGTTTATAAAGCACTTTGCATATATAGTGCCTTTCATCAGGGGATCTCCAAGTATTAGATTATATTATCTGGAAGGCCTCAGGCCTGTGCATACTAGCCCTATAAAGTATTAGCCTTATAAACTTTAGTAATTCACTTTGTTTTCTTTTTTTTGTTGCCTCTTTTTTTTTTTTTTTTTGGTTGGGATTTTAATCTTCCCTCTTCTGAAAATGTGCCGAGCATTTTGGCTGTGTATGTAAAAAGGCGGTAAGAGGGTGGTGTCAGCCAGAATGACCATATGAAAAATCAGGGTCCCACAATGCACTTCTCAAATCCCCTAATTGCCGGAGTCGGGGAGTAGCAACCGTGCCAAACTTAAATTGAACTATAAATCCCACACGTCAAACAGGGATCAGTAGGAGGCATCGGCAGCGGCTGGGGAAGCAGCGCTGATATTTGCTCTGCATTACCTGGTAATGACAGCGGGGACAGGGAGAGCAAGAGAGACCTCTATCTATAGCAACATCAAGAAGCAAAGGCAAGCTACTGGGAAGGGGGGAAGGAGCTCCTGCGTGGAGCAATCTGGTGGCTCTTCTGCATCACATTCAGCTTCTGTTCCTCTGAAAAGGCTTGCTGAGGGCTGGAGGAGCAGGACATGGCCACGGTCAGCCCTGACTGCTGTCCCCATCCTGGGCCGAGGCAGGAGGCCGAGTACCCCAGAGCAACACCAACGGTAGTGAATCCTCCATGTGTCAAATCTAAAAAGCCTGCTTGGGTGTGGGCTCGGCTGATGACTCAAACAATTACTTAACAATAGCTTGTTGCGTGAGCTGGCAGGGATGTAGCCAGGTTCACAATGGAAAAAATGTGTGGGCATTTCTGCTTTAGCGAAACACATGGGGAGCAGACTTGCTGCTGCATGCAGGAACTACCAACAGGGAAAGCAAGGCCTTGGGGAGCAGAAACTTGACAGGGACAAAGCAGAGGATGTCTTTGCCCTTACTTGCACGTCTTACAGGTGGAATTCCCCCAGCTGGATTTAGCTGGGTAAGGGCTGCTGCTCTGAAGCCAAGGAGCAAGCAGCAAATCCATTCTTTCGAAGAGTCAGCGGTATTCAGAAATGAAGAACAGAGCCGTCCCCGCCGAGGCCATCTTGCCTAGACCAAAGCACCTCTCTGCACACTGGAAGTTTGCAGCAAAGGCTGGGAAATCCCTCTCCTTCAAAGGAAAGTTCAGTAGGCTGATGGCACACGTAGCTAAAGCCAGCTGAGTGTTGCTTCATAAAAACAGCTCTTCCAGAGCCTGCACACACTGACGAACTTGATGGAGAGCTTGAGATGAGTAAAATTCTTCACTCGCCACTCAGAGAGTCACCCATCGGCTGACTCTCTGAGTCCCAAAACAACCACTGTGGGCAACTCCAGGGGGAGAAGCAGGTGGGAGAAGTGTGCAAGGGGGCCAAGAGGAATGGCTTGCCAGCCTGAGTGCTGGCAGCCTCCAGGAATGGAAATTTGTGTCCAGGAAACTGGGCAGGTGGGATTCAGTGAGTAGCTCAGCAGGCCTGCAGTGTGGACAAGAGGCTTGAGAGGACGATCCATGCACCTTACACTGTGCACTCCCTGTCCCCAAGGAAGAGTGGGAGCCACATACAGATCTGGGGTGGGTGCTTGCTGTGTTGACTTAGAGCAGCATTTGGGCTGAGACATCACAGCCCCAGCTGTCAGGGAGCAACTGGAGATGGCTTTGCCATGGAGCTCCATTTCGTTCATCCCTGGAGCCAGCACCATGCCCAGGAGGCCATGCACGGTGTTGGCTGATCAGCTAGAAAGCATGAGGGGCCAGCTATGGATTGAGAGTGAAGAGAGGGTTAAATTTCCTTCTCTGGAGACTACACTGAAGAGACTCAGCCTGGGAGAAGCTAAAGGTGCTCCATCAAGCTCCAAACAAGAGTGTAGGCTGATTTACTACACATGACCCCAGTAAGCATTGAGAAGGGCTTCTCCTGGTCTCTCTCCCCCTCAGGAAGGTGTGGTTTGGGAGGGACTGGGAGAAGAGGAGTGGAAGCAAGAGCTTCTCTGGGGTGTGGTTGGGTCTGCTCCCCTGGGGCTGTGACTGCGCACGTTGCCTTGGATCTTCATGTGCTCTGGGCTCGCCTCCCTCGCTCTGCTTCTGTGCTGCATGCACGGTGTGCCTCCCACTAGTGAGCATGGAAGCAGACCTGTGTATTCATATTGGCAAATGAGACCATCTACCAGATAATGAGACCATCTACCAGATAAAGAGCCTTTAACAAGGCGAGCAGGCATGTTTACAAGGTGCCGCTGGCTGTGCGTGTACGCGTTATTCTCACCTCGTCTTTGATGTAGGCACTTCGCTTATGGGACAGGCTAATGTGCTTGGTCCTTCAGGCCAGGATACTCCCACACCTGTTTGTTATGCAGCAGGAGGGAGTGCTTGGTGCTGTTGGTATTACCTCCAACCTAGGGCAAGAGTGGATTAATTCACACTCATCAATAGAGGCCGAGGCACCTTTTCCCTTTCACCGAACTCAGGAAGCAAAACGTCTCTGCACAAGGCCCCGGGGAGCCCGGGGCCGGGCATGACAGCTCACAGGTAACCATAAACTGGCTTTGAGTCATTCCTCCGCTGGAAGCCGACCAGCTCATGAGCTACCGTTGCAACAGCTCCTGCTCCTGTTAGGTTTTAGTGGTTTCGCTGCCCGCTGGTTGCTGTCTCTGCCCACCGGCTTAGAAGTCACCCGGATTCCTCCACCATGGGCGGCTGGTACAAATGCTTCAATGCATAATGCACCGCTCAGCTTTGAAGGAGAAAGCCTGTGAGGTTTTACCCACTGCAGCTCCACCCTTCTCCGAAGCAGGTGCACTGCCGTCTGCAGACTTCAGTCTCACCAGGTCTGGGAGAACTGGAGCTCTTTGGCTGCTCTCCCCATTTGCATGCAATTCCCTCTAACTGCTGAACGCTCTCCCTGTGACAGGTAATTTGCCTGACTGACGGGAGCTCGGGAAGAGCCATTCAGCCTGGGATTTCCCCACATTTCTCACCAATGAGGTCCAGTGGGGACACTCATGTAACTGTGAGCTGGGACAGGAGTGACAAGGGGGCAACACAACAGGGTGAGGGTGACATCTGCTGAGGAAGAAGACATTGGTCCAGTGCAGGGGGGACAATGCTAATGTGCATTGGCTTGGGAAGAAGGTCTCATGGTGGTGCATCAGCAACCATCCTTGGCAGTCTTCTCCCAAAAGGGTCACCACACAGGTCCTCTGGTGTGGACAGCTGGAGCTGAGCAGATGGAGCATGACCAGGAAACTGGAGAGGACCAACGCCATGGCACTGGCAGTGGCTGAGGGACTCCAGAGGAATAGACAAGAAAAGACTTGCAGCAAAGCTGACTCTGCAAGGCTGAGTTGGGCAACAGCAGTTTAGATCAGTGATAGATCTGAAGGCCCTCAAGTGAGGCAGGAGAGGGAGGAAGCTCCCATCTCCTGCCAGCACAGGCATACTTGGAGGTGTGGGTGAGGGCTGCTCGCTGCCTCGGGCTTTGGGCTCCAGCAAATTGGGAGATTCAGTCTAGCACTGCCTAAGTATGCCATGGTGCTCTCCTCTTCTGAGAAGAGATGCAGCATTTGGCCAGAAGGTTCCACCATCTGGAAACAAGGTCGTGGTGCTCCCTCATCTTCAGGGAGGAAGAACGGTGCAAGAGGCAGCGAGCTGCCCAGTGCAGGCTTGTCGGCTCCAGCATGAGGCTTTCAGGGCAATCTCTGGTAATTCATGTCCCTCCAAAACAGGGGCAGCTCTCCTTGCCTTGGGGAGTGCTGTTTTGGCCCAGGCTATGCAAGTGTTTGAATTACTTGAAGCAATGGCTCTCTCTCATTAAAGTCCATACACCCAAAACAGAGACCCCACTTTCCCATCTACCAGGGCTTGGCCATCCCTCCAGGGAGCTCGGTGGGGACACCAGTGGCAGTGATGCCCCACAGAGAAAGAGCAGGGACAGGGAACAGTGCAACCTGGTGGGCTGGGGGGACTTGGAGGCTGAGGAGGATGGGCTCCTGTGAGCCTTGCCTCCAGCCCACAAGTGCTGGCTCCAAGAGCCAGGGCATGAGCTTCCCCCGGAGCACTGAAAACAAGGAGGGAAATACCCTTCAGAAACTGCCCAGATTTCATATTTGAAATTCAGACCACCAGTCTTGTGATTCCTGGAGATCTGATTCATGCTTTTTGAATGTGTGGGTTTGGCAATCTCGCGCTCACATTTCGAGCCGTTTCCCAACCCCTTATTTTCCCCAGAGGTGTTCTTACTTTTCCCTTTTTCACTCCTGTATACATGAAATAAACTGCTCGGGGAGTTTGGGGAGTTGTAACCGATAGCAAAACTCAACCATTAAATTCACAGCAAGCTGCTCACTAAACAACACACACACACACACACACAAATTCCCCACAACTTCACAGCATACACTAAGCAGGGCGGGTGGCAGCAGCTCCTCTCCCCCTGCTCAGCCTTAGGGCAGAGGCAGGTGGGGGGCAGGAGGGTGCTGCCCCCAGCCCCAGCCTGGCCCTGGTGTCCCCATGAGCAGTGTGGGGGGCACCGAGCCCCTTCCCCACCTCCAGGCAGGGGCCTGGGGCACAACATACACAGGTTGGCTTGGGGGAGAGTACTAGGAGCCTCTATGGGGGTCACCAAGTGGAGGGTAGCTGTGTTTTGGGAGGGTGAATGTGAGGTTGGGACCCATGTTCAGTCATGTAGCAAAAAATCCTTTTTTTTTTTTTTTTAAGGCTGAGAGAGCTGGGGAAGAGGGAAGAGAAGGCTCCAGGGAGACCTTATAGTGGCCTTCCAGTACCTAAAGAGGCCTACAGGAAAGCTGTGGAAAGACTGTTGGTTAGGGAGCCTAGGGATAGAACAAGGGGGTATGGTCTTAAACTAAAAGAGGGGAGATTTAGATTAGGCATCAGGAAGAAATTCTTCACTCAGAGGGTGGTGAGGCACCAGCACAGGCTGCCCAGAGAAGCTGTGGGTGCCCCATCCCTAGAGTTGTTCGAGGCCAGGCTAGATGGGGCTTTGGGCAACCTGGTCTGGTGGGAGGTGTCAGGGGAGGTGGAACTGTCTGGTCTGTAGGGTCCTTCCAACCCAAACCAGTCCATAATATGATTCCTCTCAAACCTTTTTTCATCCAGTTGTTGCAGGGTGTATCTTTATCAGCGCAGATATCAATCAGGGCATAAGTGCTAGGTAGCACTCAGTGCAAAGAAACAGCATTAATTACCCAAAGCCGCCACAGCACGCTGCTCGGCTTCCCATGGGCAGCCTGCTGCTGGCAGGGTACGAGGCAGAGCCCCACGCCCAGGGGAGTGGAGGCTGCTTTCAGTTCCCTGCGAGAGGCATCCCTGCCCGCCTGGGGACAGAGGAGCACTCAGAGAGCCAAGGGAGCCCCCGCGGCCACATGGGCCCAGGAGGTGCTGTGAGAGGTAGCTGTGCTGCGGGGCTAGGGACTCCGCTACCGCTAGCCATGTGCTAAGGAGATCCCCAAAACGTGGCACACTGGGAGGGGAAACTACCAAAACTACCTGCGGGGAAATCCCCGACACAGGGACGTAGGTGCCGGGCTGCTGAGAAGTGCTTCCTTCTTGCGGTGTTCATTGCAATGCCGCAGAAGCCTAACAATAGCAAGTTTTTGTTGGCAGTGCAGCAAAGCACAACTTGAAGGAGACATCCGAGAGAAAACAGCTCGACAGCTTAAAATAGCTACAGCCGTGTGAGACAGCCTTCCTCCTGCTCCTTGCTTTTTATCCATAGAGGGGTCTGGGAAAGGAAAACTGCTCCACCCGTGTTGTCCTCCTCAGGGGGGAAAGGGAGTCCACGTCCCTGACACCTCGTGAGGGCTGGAGGGTGGGGGACACCGAGCTGATGGCGCAGAACATTGCAGCCTCAAGGCCCTCCAGATGTCACATCCCAGATTTGTAAGCTCTTGAGAGGGAAAGTGTGACAGGAGCAACACTGCCTAATAATTAACGAAGATCATGGGAAGAGGAAGTAACTGAAGCCTGGTTTAGCTCTGTTGAATCTTAGTTACCGTTTCAACACATATGGAGGGTATCCAAGAGCTCACTGTTTCTGTCTGCACAGAGGACATCAGGCCTGCCGTAGAGATCTGTGGTCCTGCATCCCAGGCAACTGGCAGCTGATGAGTTGTGTGTGCAGATGTCCTCCTATGGAAGGAAACCCAAGTGCTGAGCCTAAAGAAAGCTGGGATAGGATGGTCGTCATCCAAGGGAAACAAATAATTTCAGGGATGGGGAGGTGAACCAGAGCAGCTGTGGAGGTTGAAGGGGAAGACAAGGTTTTGGGAAGAGCAGAAGTGCAAAAAGTGCCTGTAAAGCTGCGCAAGATGAAGGTAGGAACACCCATTTCAGCAATTGCATGGCCCTGAGAGCATCGTTTGGGTCACTGCACTGCGACCTCAGCCACATCTAGGGCTCTTAGCTCAAAAAGCCACAGAGTATTTGTGCCACATCTCCAAATCCCCCAGGGCTCAAGCCCCTTACGTGTTGCTTAATGCCCACAAGAGAACCTGGCTCATCCAGGAGACTTCTTCAATGTCCAGAAGCCAAGGGGCAGGGCAGTCCTGTGGCCCCAGGCTGGCTGTGCTAGGCTGGGCTATCATCAGAAACTCAACTTTTAATTCCCGAAACTTCAGCCTGTTCCGGAGAAAAGGCCCCAAAAGGCAGCCATCTACCCCAGGAGGTGAAGAAGCCTCACCCACATGTAGCAAGGTCTGGAAGAGTTGGATCCCTGCAAACTTTTCGTAAGTTTTGACTTGATCAAGACTATAGAGACATTTAAAAGAAAAAAAAAAAAAAAAAAAAAAAGCTTCTTGACTCACTCTCTTCCCAAGACTGCCCTAGCCCAGGGCATTCTCCCTGCCTTGGGAAGTGTTGCAAAATTTGAGCTTGCCCTGGAGGTATCTCACTAATTACTGGATATCCTGGTTTTGTGTAAGGACACAGTCAGAACCTTCCCACAGGTTCTTCTTTACGGCATGGGAAAAAAAACTAGAAACACTGATTTCTGTTTCAGCATCCACAGCAGACTACTGTGAAGGGCTGATTAAACACTCAAGGGGATCTCTTTCTGGAGCCATCCTCCCCAGCTCCAGGGCATCACTCACCAGCAGTCTCTAAGAAGCAAGGAATTTCAAAGGAAAAAACCACCTCGCTTTTAATACTTGCCCTCTGTGCCTGAAGTTTGGGTCACTTTCAAATTTTTTCCTCTGTAATAAAGGCGGCTAAAACTTTCAGATGAGAAGCAAGGACTGAGAGCTCTGTGAGACGAGGCCCGACTGCGTTTGCACCACCTTCCAGCCGTGTTGCAAAGGGATAATGAACCGGCTGGTGAAAGGCAGAGTGCAGACAATTACAGCCCCAGCCCTGACAAGAGGCAGCACGGCCCTGATTACTGTGTCAGCTCCACGCTTAGGCAGATGCTTACATGGGCTGCAAGCCTCCGTCCGTGTTTTCTTTTCACGTCGGTACAGGAAAACTGCTTCACCTTCAAGACGTTGAATAGATCGTGCTGTATCTACACGTCTTCTGCAAGTTCCAGCCTCTTTCAGCATCAGTCAGGCCACCGTGTCCTGTGAAGAGAGCACGTTCCCCACATCTGGCAGTGTTCCAGCCGTGCGGCTGGAGCGCGGCACCGGGCTGAAGCTGGAGATCATCTCTCTTGCTGCTCCTAACAGCAGCAGTAAGAGGATTACACGGGATCTCGCCAATTTTTAAGAAACACCAAGTTAAAGAGTGAAAGCCGCATTGGACAGGAAGTAACAATTTAAGGATTTCTTCCCAAGTAGTAATTATGCAATATGTTTGCTTCACTAAATACACAGCCTGCATACACATACCCACCTACTTTGATGCATCCTTTTTCTTCTTTTTTTTTTCTCTTTTTCCGTTCTTCTTTCCCTTCCTTCCTCCTTGAGGACTCCAGCTGATTAGCTCTTCAAGGGAATCTTTATTCTCTGCCCAATATTGCACCCAGGTATCAGAGGATTTTTAGGGATTACCTCTTGCAACCTCTTCAAGAATTCATCTCCTTCCCCTCCTGCTCCTTGCTGCTGGAGCTTCAGACCTGGGAGCTGTTACAACGCAGTCCCTACAAGTTGTAGGGTATTTCTTTTGAAAAGTTACTTACCTGTCCTTGTACACACAATACATGTATATTTGCACATAATTACTTGAAAAAAAAATACTCCTCCTTCCAGCCTCTAAAGACATAAATAAAGAAACACCTTCAAATAACTGTAAATAATAAACCCGGTCACGCTGAACACTTCAAAGTATAAGTGCAAATATTTCAGCGAGCTTGGGGAACTACACATAATTACGAATTAGCTCTCAAAACCAGATGCAGAAGATCTGTCAGATAATTTTTCACTCCAGATAAACTTTGGAGTGCTATTCTCTGTGACCTGCTAGGGAGAATTGTTTACCGATAACCGCAGGTCTTCAAAGGAAAGCCTGCAGAGCACAAGTGCCCATGCCAAGCTGTTGAGGCGAGGGTGACTTTTCAGTGTTGGCACTACCCACGGAGAACACCCCCATCGTGCAGGGAAGAGAATGGGTGAGCAGCTCTGGTGGGTTCGTAGGCATGAACATTAGGTGGCCCTGAAGATACCTGCCAGGAGAGAACAGGGGAGAAGGACCTACTGCTGCAAGGACCCGTAGAAAACCCTTGACCAATGCAGAGACTAATGGTAGGCCCCATCCCTGGAGGTGCTCAAGGCCAGGCTGGATGGGGCTTTGGGCAACCTGGTCTGGGGGGAGGTGTCCCTTCCCATGGCAGGGGGTTGGAACAAGGTGAGCTTTAAGGTCCCTTCCAACCCAGACCATCCTACAATTCTATGGACACTGCAAAGAAAGGAGCAGACTCAGGGCTGATGTGAGCTGATCCGCACCACCACCTCCTTCCACTTCAGAGCAGTCATTGACTTTAAAGTCTAGAATAGAAACCAGCCTTTTCCTTCCTTCCTCCCTGCAAACCCTTTCAAAAGCAGGTTTCCTGGGAGTGACCTGGGAACTGGGAAGCAGAGGACCTTGAGAGTGGACAGGGTGGCAAAGTTAGTAGCTAACATGCCAGAATAGCTATAGATAGCACACAAGGAGCGATCAGCTCCTGCCTACCATAGAAAAGAAAAAGTGGTAGGAACAATGACTGATATCACTTGGAAGGAAAAGTCTGGGTTTCTTGCTTACACCTTCAAAATAAAGAAAAAAATCAAAAGGGGCACTTGCCCAGCTTGCAAAGGGCCTGCACCAAGTGAAACACTGGCACTGCGACTTGTAGCCTGGCTGCCTTCCTACCAGGTGTAGGTGGCAGAAACCACTGACCTGCGGCAAGATGCCCGGTGCCACAAGTGGCAAAATGGAGAGAGGCCAGCTTGATACATTCTTCAGCCTTTATACTAAATTTCACACCCACCAGAGTTAAAGCCTACACTGCAGATTTCACTTATCTCCAGAGATGCAGGATCCAGCCACGGGTCTGTGGGTAACAGCCTCAAAAGACGCGTGGGCATCACGTGTGGTGCGCGCAGAGATTGAGCACATGCAGCACTTGGCCTCAGAAAGCCAGCAGCCCTCATTTGGAAAGTTGAAAAGTTGCCGAGAGCGAGTCCAGTCGCTTGGGCTGCCTGCCCCCCCTTAGGACAGCCTCATTTGCTTTTGTCTTTCCTTCTTAATCCCGGCGATCACAAATGAAGAGGAAAGCAAAGAATGCAGCAAACAGACGGACCTGGAGAAGAGCTGACAGCGTTTTTTCCCAAGCAAAGTGCACTCACGTGGCCGGGCGCAGGTGCCTACGAGAGAGCAGGCCTAGAACAACTCGATGCAAACAGTAGCCTTAAGCTACTCGTGTCAAAGTGTCCAAGAGAGCGCCATGGCTTTGAGGAATCATCTAGCCAAGCCTCACGGGCCCCCGCTACCTTCCTCATTAAACCTAGAACAAGGCTGCAGGGTGTGTTCGTGTACTTCAGCTCGTCCTTCCCAGGGGGAGATGGGAAGAGCTGCAGTCAAAGACAGTGCAAAGGGCTGGCAAGTGGATTCAGCGTTAAGACTCAAAAATGGCAGGAAAGGGAAAAAGCAACAGCAAGAGGAGAAAGTACAAGGTCCCTTTTGTTCCCACAAAATCCAGTGCAATGCTGTGTTGCTGAAATGGTATCAGTCAAGAGCCAGCAACAACAGCTTTCCCCTCCACACAACCAGACACGCTGTTTTCTCTGAAGGCAAAATACTTGAATGCCACAGATAGTTCCCTGGACAGCTCGGTGCATCAGAAATAGGCACTAGACTAACAGACCATCTGGACAGCAAGAAGTGCCTGCAGTAAGCTTTAGACCCCTTGCAGCATCCGTGGCATAGATGGCTCTGCTGCTAAGTGCTGGAGCTCGAACACAAGCTTCCCAACAAGTAAGAAGCATGGGAGCACGATGGCACTGAGCTTTTTAGTATTTGCAAAAAGAGGGGACAAACCCATAAATGCATGGTCACTCCTCCTTTCACTCCTGGTGTGGCTGGCCAAAGCTCAAGCGTCTCCCAAGTGCCACTTCGGAAGACACTTGGCTCTTCTCAGATGCAAAGCTGACCTTGAATAAAGCACAGGCTGAATGCTTGGGAAGGAGACGTAATTTTGAACCTGCAAAAGGCTTTGTCTGCTCCTGTCTGAAATTAGGCCTAGGGACTGGCTGAAAAGGTTTCTGAAAATGCCTGCTCTTCCTCACAGCCTGAAATTTTGAGGTTTCTTTGGAGGTGGGAAGGGAGAAAGGAACTACCAAACAGAGCAAACTTGCTGTGACAGCAGTAATGAAAACATGTGACCTGCACTGCAGGCAGGCAAGCCCTAAAAGCAGTTGAATTACCTGTCATGCTTTATTACACCTATCTATTAATCAATTCTTTTCTCTGGTATCTCTCATTTCAAGTGTCTCCTTGGTTTGAAGAAGAGGCAGAGCCCATATGCAGATGCTCATCTTTGTTTTCCAACCTGCGCTTAATTAGCTGCGAGTTGCTTCAAGAACAATTTAGGACAATGCTTCCACTGCACATTGTTGAGGTCTGAGAAGCTTCCCGTGTTCCTGCTTTTCCAGACACGTGCAAAGTGTTTACCTCTGCTCAGCTGTGAAAAAAAAAAAAAACAGCCTCTGCACCAACTGACAGGGGGAAATCAGACAAATGAGGGGTTGCTTTTACTCCCTGTCCCCCTCTCCGCCCCCCACCTTCGAGCAATTCCTTTCTCCGTCACCTAGTTCTGCTAAAAACCTTGGAAGACAGATGTTTATCGTTAACACTCCGAGTTGGGCAACCGTGCCAATCACTGTGATGGGCAGATAGCTGGGGCTTGCTCTCCGAACCACGCCATTAGTCACAGCGATGACAGCCTCAGACGCTGAGTATCTCAGGCTAGGAAACAGACAAAGGGAACTATCGCTTATTTTTAATAAAATAATTGCTTTAATGCAGTATTTAAAATAATTTTAAACATCTGATCAATAAGATACAGTACACAAATATGGAAAATGCTGCACTTTACATAAAAAGTAAAGCTAAGCATTTAATTATACAAAACAATTTTGCCTGACGCTATCAATATCTTGCAAACTATAGCTTAGTCAAAGTACTGCTTTTCTTTTATATATATATATATGCCATATATACATATATAAATAATTTACAGCATTCATTTGCTAGATTTATTATTCACTACTGTTTCAACACAAAAAACGTAACTGACTCAAAACTTACTGAATTTGGTAACTACCTGCAGTGGTTCTGATGGCAGAGGGCGTTTGAGTTATCTATCACTTTAAAGTTTTAAAGTTGCATGCCAAATAACCATAGGAAGCTTGTTCCTTAAAAGAAAAAAAGTTTTAGCAGGAAGCCATTCAATACAGTCAGTGCCTTTCCCACTGCTCCTGGGAAACAGCCATGCTATGCAGCACTGTGCCACGGGAGGCAAAATATTTGGAGGCTGGGGAGAAAGGTGACCAGGAGGCTTTCCCTTCTACCACAAGGCAGTCTTTACCAGCACAGGAGATTTTTCAATCTATTCTAGCAGTCTTAATAATTTGGAGTCCTCCTCCTCATTGAACAGAAACCAGGCAACTGGCTGAACTACTTTCTACTTGAAAAGTTTCCCTGTTATACCATATTAAGGTACTATAAACATTAAGATGACAACTAAATCAATACTCTCAATAAAGCAGTGAATCCTGTGCTTTCCAAATATTACTCTTCTCCTTAAGACTCTCCAGCTGTAAAGTTTCAGAACATTTACTAGATCTCAAGTTTTCATTTTTATATTTTTTTTTCAGTCAGCACAGGTTGTTTTGGTTCATTTCTTTCTAAATCTATACTTAGGCTCATTGCTATTTTTTGATATCTACATAAAGAAAAACATAAGGGATCAGTTTAATGTGTTTTCTCTTCCTTTTTAGGCTCTATCACTCCCTGTATTCAAGTTTAGTAACTGCATATTTTCCCAAACATCCAAGTATGCCCTGCCTACACCATTTGATGTACTTTAACCACAAGAACGACCAATTTGTTCACCTTCCCTCAGTCACTTTGTCAGCGAAAAGGGGAGGGCAGTTGAGGTGATGTAGGGAAGAGAAAGTGTCCCTTGTTCCTTTCACTTGCTACTCTGCTCTCCACAAAGTAGCACTCAGTAGTAATTCTAAACCCAGAAAACCGAGGGAGATGCTGAGTCAGACAGGCAATACATTAGCATGTTGACTGACTGCTGGTTCATGAATAAATACAGTTGTCATGCTATGCAGTGCCTTTAAAATGTTACTTGTTTCCCTAGATAAGGTTGGATTAGAAGAAGGCACTACAGACAGAACAGATGTTGCAGACTCTGGAATACTGAAGCAAGTGACACACATAAACGAGGTACACATATCAAGCCCTCAGAGCCTGCGAGACAGTTAAATGCAAGCAGGTAGTCAGGTGCTTGTGTGTGCAGCTCAGTGTTTTCACTGGTTTACAGACTGGGTTAAACCAAGTATTATTAAAAACCCTACAGGTGCTAAGTTAGGTATTTAATAAAAATGTTTATCTGTAAACAAGAGTTATCCTTACAACGGATCATTTTCCAGAAATTGTAATTTCAAGACAGTGCAACAATGCTTCAGTGTTTTCTTTGGCAGTAGACAGCAAGTTGAAATGTAAAATTCAAATCACTTCAGAAGAGCACGGTACAAGGTAAGAGAGTGCTTCATCTCCCTCTCTTGCTCCATGCAGAATATCAAGTCCCTGAGACAGACACGGGTTATTCTTGGACGAAGCAACTGCTTTGTAAGGCTAAAATTTGACGATCCAGGAGCAACTCCATTGCCATTCAAACCCTAAAAGTGGGAAGAGAAAAAAAAAATCATGTCAACACAAGTTTTTAAATCAAACTGGTTGGGTTGTACTGCCTGCTTGCATAAAAGTAACCTGTTGATGTTCAGCTTTACATGTCAGAAACCAGCCATCCAGATGTCCTTGTACATTAGATACTTCAAAAGACAAAGCAAATACCTGCCAGTTAATGGTTTACTTTAGTCAAAACAATGAAATGACTTATTAGAAAAAAAATCCTTTACCTTTTTTTTTTTTAAACTATACTACTGTAAGATAAATCACTGCTGTTTCACCGAAGCCATACCACGAACACCTGCACTGAGAAAGGACAAGCTCACTGTGAAAGTCGTACCACCGCAGCTCCTGCGCAGAGCCCCAGGTTGTGCAAGGCTCTTGCTCCCAACTGCAAGCACCCAGGCTCCAGATGTTTGCACCTCTCCTTGAAGAAAACCACAGCTGAGAACAGGCACTAGCCTTGAAACACGGCCAGGAGACACTCTTATCCCAGCCATCACCTGTGAAACGTCCTTTAAGGAAGCAACAGAAGCATCCGGGTGTGCAGAGTGCTGTATCTAAGCCTATCCATCTCAGTCAGCTGCCTCACTTGGTTATGAAAGCACAGTCGGTGTGGAGATGATGTTTAGTAGTTGTACATTCAGGCTATTGGAATGAGCAACCCCCATGCATTCCAAAATGCCCCGAGATTTATTATTAGGGGTGGGGACGAGGAAGATTACCATGAGCTGCACAATAGACTGGCTACTTATCTTGGAGCCAATCTATGCTACACAGCCAGTCTCTTATCACTACTGGAGGGTTCTTGGTAATGAATGCAATTTGTACAAATACAAGTGCTCAGTCTCTGTAACTTCAGCAAGGCGATGCCTGCCAGCATCAACACCGCTTGGAGATGGTGCTGCTTGGATGCTGTGTTAACTATATCAATTCTTACCCTAACACTCTCTGCAAGACTTCAGCAAAATGACTTTGCCCACTTTGCTTAGAGAAATCTGGTTAAAAAAATATATATTAAAAACAAATACCAGTGGTGGTCTATCTATAGTAGTGAACGCTACTGTTGTTAGGGGGAAAGCATTGAAATTTATTAAAAAAATAAAGATTCACCAGAGAGCACATACTAACCACAGAAAACCCAGGGCATATTGCAGAAATGGAAGCTGTATTTCTTACTAGCAGCATGCAGGGTATTCAGCACCATTTCATTTGCTTTACAGTCAATACTATTAAACACTATGAAATGCCATCATTTGAAGCTTTCAGTTTGTTAAATGGCTTGGAACAAATGCGCGTGTGGGGAAGACTGCTGGCCACGCAGCACAGAGAGGGCACTGCTGTCCTGGTAAGACACAAAAGGGTCACAGTTCAAGTTTGTCATATGACAACCCCGAAGGATCCAGGGAAAAGATAGCTCTGCAATGCAGCTGCCAGCACGGGTTGAAAAGGAGGTCAATCCAACAGGATGCAGCAGAAGGCCTCAGGCAATGTTATAAATGAAACAAACCCCAAGGGTTTTCAGTAACCCAACAGCAATGTCCTTTATAATTCAAAGAACTTTATGGAGGTGAAAGTATTTTCTCTCTAAATAGTCATTAGACCAGAAGCCTTACCTTTAAAAATATGCAAAACAAAGCCACCTCGATCCACTTATCTCCCTTACAAAAAGGAGGCAGACATCACAGATCCCCGAGCCTGCCCGGGAAGCTATCAGAGCTGCAAGATGTTACAGCAGAGCAGAAGCTCCGAGCCACCCATGTTTGAGACAGAGCTATGGATTTATTTATTCTTAAATTCTTACCCATCATACCAGGGCAGAGCCACGGAGCCACGTTGTGCTGTAAAATCACCTCCAAGGCCAAAGCTTATGTTGGACTTCTGTTTGCTGGACGCAGCGCGTATTTGCAGCTCGTATTTTTATATTTCATGCAGCAAACGGGCTGATCAGAGCCGAGTACAGCATTTCAAGGGCTCTTCAACCAGTTACTGAGCACATCCAAAGCAATGGCCACCACATCCAAGCCGAAAGAATAGGCCCTTCTCTCGAGGTATGGGATGGTTTAAAAATCAAAGAAGTCCGTCAGCATAGCCAACTCCAGTCCAGACTGGGACTGCAACTGGGCTTTGCCTGGTCAGGAAATTCACCCAACACATTATGGTAGGTTGCACAAAGCCTCCTGCATGTCTCTGAACACAGCTTACACAGGGATGAGCACTAACCAGCTGCATCAAAGTTCTGGCCTTTCATGGTTTTGTTCTGAACAAATGGCAGAGGGTGATATACCTGTCTCTATAACAAATCATTTAAAGAACCTAATGGAAAAACATTTGAAGCTATGGTGCCATCTGCACACCAAAATGAACCATCACACGTGCTTCAGTGTCCAGGACTTTAAGAAGTGCCCAGCTCTGAGCTCTTCAGCTGACACAAGGGAGGAGGCTTCAGGAGAGGGCCCTCTGCAGCTGCATGCTCAGAAGCCTCCTCTTCAGCAAGATCTGGCTGGGCAGCAGGTCAACAGCCCTGGGGTGCTATCAGTCCTTAAAACAAAGGACTTATCTGGAGCATTAGCAGCCCTCCCCTTTCCATCTCACGTACTCCTTGCCCAGAAGCTGCCCCATGCTGCTGTTCAGACCTTAGGACCTGCGCTAGAACACCAGCCCATGCCTTGCTCCCAGATCTCTTTATTACATTCCTCCAGTCGGGCAGCAAACGTCTTCCTAAGAAAAAAAAAAATATCTGCAGTCCTGTGTTTTGCTTATCTTCAGAGTCCAGTCTGATCAGCAACTCTATCAGAGCAATACGCTTTCATGACCCTCACAGCCTTCTGTATATTCCTAGCAGAGATGAGTGACTGTCACCAATTCTGGCAAAAGAAAGCACCAAGGAGCTCCTGCAGTCGTCCCATACGTGTTTTGCAGCTAGCGTCAGGAGGCTGATCCCAAAACGTGCCTTTAAGATCTTTAGAGCTCTCTCCAGTGGCTGGATGAAGAATTAAATACTGAATCTCTCTGGAAAGGCCAGAGTGAACTTCAGAGCCACAGCTGTCGTGAAAGGCAGCGAGACTTGCAGGACAGGAGTCGTCTTCCACCTGAGCTACCATCGTAGCCTGAATTCCTAGACTCCAAGGTATCTGGAGCACACGATCCAGAAGCCTGCATCCTGAGTACGGGCAGGAATACCAAAGTTGCTTGGAGATATCGGATAGGACCTGAAACAACGCTCACGGAGGTCAGTAGAAACCTGCCTTCCCACCCACCTGGGCCAGGTCCAGTGACCCGTTCCTGGCAGAGCACACGTTTCCTTCTCAAGTTTCCTGGCTGCACACAAACTGCATGCAGAATTTCAGACTCTTAGAGCAGAATTAGAGAGGGGCACTTTAAGGAAGCAAACTTCAGTCCGATGTTAAAAGTAAAGTCGAGAGCTCTCCTTTTAATTTCTGGTGAGGCATAAATACTTTTAAGTCTCCAAGCTAAGATCCCAAACAAGTGCATAACTGAGGCCAGAGAAAACAAAGTGAAAGAATTACTCCAGTGACAAGCCAAGTGCACCGATGCTGCCTATTCTACCAAGCCTCAGCTCAGTCTGCGAGAAATACTCCCACATTCGTAATGCTAAAATACTGCATTAAACAGTGTTTATAAAAACATGAGTTGTTTTTTAAAAAGCTGTTGCATCTTTTTTTAAAATCTTATAGGCCATTAGGATAGATCAAGCTGATGTCAAAAAGGCTTAGATCTCTATTTCCAGGCTGCTTCTCACGCAGCTGAAAACAAACATGTATATTTATGATGTTATCTGTGCCTACAAAGAAGCCTCCCTGAGCTGTCAGATCCATACCACAGAGGATGCCGTTCGACTGCACGTTTTTCCTCAGATTTCAGTGCAACATTCCTGCAAGTCCCTTCAAACGTAGGCAGCAGCACGCTTTACATACTGAAACAAATTCCTGCGAGTGCGCCGTCAGTTTGTTCACCGTTGTGCCCAAGATTCATGTCCGCACGTCACCGCGCATGGCTACATCAGATGCTTAATCTGTACCTGGAGGTAATGACTACTATACAAATATGTCATGTTAGTTAATAGACAATTATTAAGCTGAAATTTTCTGGCTCTTTGCCACATCATTTTAAGCAACGTATTGTCAACTAAATTATAAATCTCTTGACCCTTCACATGTCATCAACGTTTGTGCGTTACCAGTATGTTCAGCCTAGAGCTACAACACAATTAGTCATTTAAATTGCAGATATCCTTCACACATAAGAAGAATTAAGTTCATATCTAGCACAGAGAGAGCACGACACGGGCCGATGAACTGTACTTCTGAAGCTTATGACTGGCAGTCGAGAATATCTGTGCCTGTTTAAGAGGGGAAAGAATTCACGTCAAGTGTATGGCCTAGACTGACAGCAGCCAGGAAATTCAGAGCTGAAATTGAAACTTTCTAGCTGACAAGGGTGCGTGTGCTTAGGTCTTGCAGCACGTAAGATGCTGAAGCCATATGTTATAATTAGAGCATGCTTTCAGCTCCCCTCTTCCCCAAAGGTACGACAATCCTTGTAGACTCTTCAGTTGTCCAACAGCTTGAATAAGAACTAGGAAGTGAAATCAAGAGTCTGCATACACTAAGTAGAAAAAAAGAAAAAAACTCTCCTGTATCACTTCAGACTGAAGTCTCAAAATGAGCTGGGGAGGGGATAGTAGGGAGAGGGAAGCAGACACATGAGAGAGAAAGAGAGAAGAAAATCCCTCAAGTGTAGAAACAGATTTTGTAGCCCGGCTCTGAAGACCTACTTACATTCAAGTAGCCCAGGTCCAATTTAAAGTAATTGATTTCAAATTCATTTTCTGTACCTTTTAAGAAAATACCTTAGTAGACTATCAAGTACCAATGCCAAGCACCAGTCAGAAGCCTCTCTGTACCCCATGGATACACACAGGGCAGCAAGACCACCCTCATCCACTGCAGAACCAAGTTTAAGTTCAATTAATTCATTCTGAGTCACTTCCTTTACACCAATAACAAAGCAGATGAATTATGCTAATGTATCCTCATTAGAGGAGCTTAAGGTCAGAAGGGTGGCAGTAACTCCTAAAGCTACCACTTCCAGAAGTGCAAAGCCACTTATGTCCCTTCCCTTGACTATCATGCATCCCTCCCTCAAACACCAAATAAAACCCCAGTGATTTGATTATCACACAGCGGGAGAACAAAATGCTTCTCTTGCTCAATCATCTGTAAGGTGCAGGGTTTGCTTTCAGTTTGCAAAAAAAGGACTTGTTGCTCGATGGCTTAGTTCTTCCTGGGTCGGGGCCTTAAGATCATTCCCAGAAGCTTAAACCCGCACCATACACAGAGTGTGTTTGATCCACACACATACTGGCATCCTCATCCATAAAACAAGCAGGATAAATTTAAGTTCTACTAAGAATGATGAGGTGTGGCACAGAGCTAGCCCTAAAAGAGAAGGTGACCAGCTTGCTTTCTCCACACACAATGGTATTAAAAGTAGAGCAATGACTAGCACAGAAAACAAGGTATTTCTTCCATTTCTTCTTGCCAAACTCTCCACTAGGAAAACACAAGCTTATTTGTGGCCCGCTGTATTGGAAGATGTGCATCACCCTGCAAGCATCACCTTATTTTATGCTTGTTGACTGGGATTTGAACGCTCAGAAAGCATTTGAGCAGCTAGGCGCTGACCCCAGGATACTACCTGCACCATTTACCTGAGCAGCGTGGAGGACCACAGGTCCTGTGGATCAGCTGAGGGCAGCATTTTGAGAAATACCTGCACACCTGCCTCCCCAACGCTGCCACTACAGCCAGACAGAGCGGCAGCATGTGGATACAGCTGCTTGGTGCTGGTGCACCTCTGCTTCCCATCCCTTCCACTGGGCAACTCAGCACAGCCTCATTTACCCCAGAGAGACCTCTGGGACTCCCCAGGGGAAGGCTAAAAGATTATTTGTAAATCATACTGATGACAGCCTACTGTATAGCAAGACCTACACTTATTGAGAGAGTAGCTAATCTAGGCTGCAGACTGAAGAGCCATCCACAGTATCTGGAGGAAGAACACTTCCTTTGCCATTGGCTCATGCAAGAAGTAAGAAGAGACAGAAGATTTACCTGTGATTCTGTCAACATGAGCAAGCTGGGAGAACGTAAATGAAGGATACAACATCAAGGGCACTTTGGGGCATGGCAGACTGCATCTCTTCCAGTTGTTTAGGGTGTTATCGTTGAGCCAGGAAACAGGTGAGAAAAAGCACTTCTCCAAAAAGTCAGACTGACTGGGAGGCATCCAAGTAAGTTTTTCCCTTAGAAAGTGAAAGAACGGTCCTACCACAGCCTTTAGGTGCTGACCACAAGAGTAACATTCGTCCTCCTAACTCAACTTTCAAAAATGTAGGTAGAGCTTTTTCCTCCCTACTGAGTGGTAACACACAAAAACACTGCTCTCTGTTCAAGGCGGATGACAAGCTGGGAAACAGAATACCTTCAGTTGAGGAAGAAAGTTTACACTCCAAGCCACAGCCTGTTTCCTCACAGGAAAAAAAAAAAAAAAAAGAAAAAAAAAAGCTGTAGATCATTTGCATGAGTTTTCAAACTTCTAAGACTCCAGTTATAGTGAGAACTAGACAAAGACATTCTGAAAATGGCTTTGTCATCAGAAAAGCAGAGAAACTTAAATCAAAAATAATCCTCAAATATTTCTCAATATTGGGAAGTGTTAAGGGGCATTGTACCAACCAATAAAGAATGATGAAACCGAACACAGAATCAGAAAAACAAATCTGTGGCTTCAAATTTACTGTTTCTGATTGTTTTTACAAGAAGCATTCTCCCTTTTCTTCAAGATGAGTTATGTTTGAAGTCTCCCCACCCTTTCATTCATTAGTATTCCCCACATGCACCCAAAATGGGGGAGATAACGAAGTGGGTGACAAATACACATACCCAAAAACACAAATTAATCAGATCTAAAAGACTGACTTATTTGTATCCAAAAGTGTCCAGAGGGACCAGAATGAGAGGGATGAAGATATTACCACCTCTGGAATACAAGTAGCACCAATTAGCACATTTTCACAATAGATGGATTTTCTTAGCAGGGATTTTCTTAAATTATGCTCTCTGAACAATGCCATTCAAATGTTAAGTTGCAATAAAGTCAACAGGCAAAATAAAGACAATATGCAAAACTACCCCAACTAGTGTTTCAAGCAAGAAAGGCACAGGAATTCCCATTATAGCGTTGGTTTTTTTGTTTGCTTGCTTGCTTGCTTTCTAGGCTTAGAGCAAGCCTTATTTTTTCTATTCCATGATCTTCATGGATTTGCCTCTACTGCTGTTTTAAGTGTAGCAATACATAGGCAATAACAAGGGCAGGATACATTTTACCCTTTTTTAGCCTTTTTTTTTTTAATGCTTTAGGTCCAAAATAGTTGACAAACAAAGTCTCCTGGGCAAGAGCCTCTTTCTTCATTTGTCATCTGCCACTCTACAAAATGATGTGGCAACTGGTAAGCAGGGTCTCAGTTGTAAAGCACATGTTTGTGCTATACCACATTTTAGTTCCCAGATTAAAATAATTTTTAACAGGTCATCTTAAGGGGCTACGTAAAGAAACCATAATTTAAGAGAAGAAAGTGGGGTGACTGTGTAGGAATTAGATATTCAAATATGTGAGGAAAAAGACTTTCCAGAAGAGGTGCAAATCCAAGTGGTTGAGCGTGGAGGGAGCGGATACCTGAGGTGGGAAGAACCATTCCAAATAGACAATTGTTTGTGGAGAAAAGAAAGAGTATGCTAACAAAATGCTGGTTTTCCACCCTTCACACTTACTGTTACTGCAAGAGAAGGCATCAGATCCATTCTGACCCAGTCTGTTGAGCTGCAGTCTTCCAGTACCCTTTACTTTTTGGTACTGGGCAAACACATATATGAAATAAATTTGCTTTCAGCATCTCGCTTTTTCAATACATAGTGTAACTGGTTATTTCTTCCCCGTCTCCCCAAATACCTTAGGGGTTCCAGTTTACATCAATAATGGCTTGAAACCATTCATTTCCTTTAATTATTATGGTAGGCAATTACAAAAAGCTGAACACACAACTTCGTTCTAACACAGACTTAAGAAATACAAACACTATACAAAGAACATTAGGCTAAGGCAAGCTGAAGAAGTCTTAGATTAAAAAAACTAATATGGGTAACATCAGTGATTTCATTCAATACTATCAAAGGATCCTTCACATTCAGGAATAATTCCTTCCATCACACCTGTCTGCCCAGATATTAGGCTTTAAAAAATGGTCACAGGAGTATTATGCACAGATTTACTCTTTGACATTGCACAGTCAGGAAGTTCTGACATTTAAGATTACTTGTGAGTAAAGCTGTCTGTATTTGCAATTTGAAATGAGAAAGTACATCCTGCCTGCTTAAATTATTCTCAGACAGGTTGCCCAAAAAGATGATTTTAAAGATGCCCAAATGTGCATCAGCCTAAGGCCATATCGTACTTGCTTTCAGTTTCAAAGACCTCCTTTCATCTCTGAAGAATGGAATGTTGTTTACTGCTCAGAATGTTTTGCCATGTTATCATGAACGTATTACAAATGTTCTGCTTCTTGAAATATAGTGTTTGTCTAAACCATTTTTTATCCTACATGAGAAGTCTTAAGCCTTTTATAAATCTTGTTCAGATATATTGGGACACTTAAATGCTTAAGTCCAAACAGCCTTCACAAGTTTGTTATCCTGCATAATTTCACAAAATAAAAAAAAAAAAGAAAAAAAAGAAAGGTCCACAGAGAAGCAGAGAATTGCTTTCTGGTAGCACGAAGCCTAAGCACTAGGCACCGGAATGCAAAACTGCATGTGAGAAAAAGTAGTTTCACTAGCAGAATTACTTTCACCTACTGCCCTTACAACTCAGCCTAGTAAGGCAACCTATGGGAGAAGCATCTTAAAACACAGCAGGTAAATTTGTGACAACGAAGTGCTATCAAGGTTTACGGTCAGTTTTACAGATGTGGTCTAAAAACATGCTTTTTTAAATTGGCAGTGTAAATAATGGATCACCACCTTACCGTGTCAACACTGTTATGTTTCACTTTATTAAAGCTTTACAGACTTGTGCCAAAGTAGACACGTTGCAAATGATGAGAAATAACTGAAAAGCACCTAAACAGGCTGCCTTGTTAAATATTCAGAAATAAACCCGGCATAATTACAGAAAACCACTACGAAGAACAGGAATAGTTACTCGATAGATGCTTATGGGAAGAAGAGAAAAGGTTGAGGAAAACTGTTCTCATGCTGAATTTTTTTTAAATTTTTTTCTAAGGGTATTACAAAAAAAAATAACTGCACTTTCAACTTCATGTGACAGTGCATTAAAAACATCAAAGTGAAGAGCAGCTACCGAAAAGCCTGGCATGCTGCTTTCTGTAGCTTGTTTAGATACTGATTCCTTCACTTCACTTGCTGTAAACAGTGAGCATTCAAGGAGTTGTTTGTGTCTGTGTCCATGTCAGAACAAAAATCAAAGAAACAAGTTGACCTTCTCTCCTCAGAGAGGAGTCTTGACACAGCCCAGGCTGAGGGGAAGCCTAAAGGCCAGGTGCCATTACTGTCCCTGTTACAGGCATTAGCTGAGCTTTATTAAAGGTCTTTACGGACTCCACCATGCAAAAATGCTAGAGTACTTTCATTTATATATATAAGCTTCCTAGGACACAGGGAGGGGGAAGGAAACCGTGAGTTTTATTAGACAGGGAAACTTCACCACCATTTCCACCACTTCCCAAGGCTTTTCTGCTCATTGTGCCTGAGTCACACTCCTAGCACCCATTTGTTCACACGGCGTTGAGGCTTCCTGAGAAAGAATGGCAAAACTGGCAACAACACTTGTGGCAAGGCGTTTCTCCCATCTCCAGCCAAGATGATGATCTCCAACAGAAGCAGGCTGTCAGACTCCTTGTAAGGAACTTCTGCAGCCTCGTAAGCTACCCAGGTCCTGGAAACAGCTAATCTCCAGCACAACACTAAGAGGTTCAGAACAAAATTTGTTAAAAGCACCTTCAAGGCATTTTTGAAGTGCTGGATGAGCCAGAAAAGGAGAACTGACACACTGCAGGAACCGAATGGTCTAGCAGTATATACTTATTTATTTTTGGTGCTTTTTTGGCGATCCAGCCAAGGCGAACTCGCAGCATATTTGAAGAGTCCCTACACATTGCATGTGGAAAAAAGTACACAACCAAACGTGAAAGAGCTGTTTCAAAAACCTATCCAAAACTTGCATCATGAGTTCAACTGCTGGTCCATTACAACCAGCTGCTGTGGAAGACCACCACAGCCATGTTACCCTTCCATCGCAGACAGAAGTTTTGAGCCACCATTTCATTTAATCCTTTACACACAGTGCTCTCACCCACAGTTCTTCATATAACACACAAACACACCCATTAAATTTACCAGAAATAACCTTTCCAAGCATCTAACCCATGGACCACTTTGCTTATAGCAGGTAACCGGTCATTTTGTCAAAAGTCTTTTCATTTTTTCCTACAGGGAGGGATGAAAATAATTTTATATGAAGATACACCACCACTACCACGCAAGTCATCGCAAGAAATCTCAGTACCTCCAGCCCAGATCCAGCATTTGATGAATCCAATGGCCTTTTCTTCCTCGGTCCAATGGCTGCCAAAGCTGTGAGGTTGGCTTCTCTTTGTTGCATTTGTGCTAACTCCAACTGCTGCATCTAGTTTAAAAAGAAAACACGTTAATTACATTGCATAGTATCCTAAAGGGTTTGTTCTCTTTATCGCAGCTTCAGACAATTGCATTGTTGTACCAACACACTCAACAAAAAGAACCAGCCTCATTGCTGGTTCTTTAACTCCAAAGCCATTTCTGATTAACAGAAAATATTTCATCGGAACTGGTTTATGTAGCTGCATTAACATTGGAAGTTGAAATCACCGAGCTCTGCGAACCAGTCATATTCTTAATTCACAGTGTCAACTCACAACTGTACAAAAGCAAGACGTGCTCAGCTTCTCCAAACTGTTTTATATGAACCCTGAAACTGAATATTACTGTTTTGAAACATATCCAACTGAACACGTTGCTGTCAGTTCACCAATGTTGTCCCCACACCTGCCCCAGAACATATTTGAATATTCAATTGCATCTGAAGTAAGTTAGAGATGCATTGCATACGCTTATTTTCACTCACCTCTAAAAACCCTCAACAAAAAGATATCCTCTTTGAGAGGCAGAGAACCTCTGCTTGGGTTAGGTAGACCTAGGGTTGGATTATTTACTTATTTATTTAAAGCCTGATAAATTAGCCAGCAAATCTCAATGATATTTTAATGAACTTCAAGTAGCAAGACAAGGCTTCCCTTTCTTTTAAAAGTTTGGGGATAGGAAATAGCCTCCAGAACAGAGGAGGAAGGAAAGAAATCCTTAGTCAAGAGCAAAAAAAAAGGTTTATATCTGCATTTTGAGGTACATGCTATTTCACTCTACTCAATAACTACAGATGCCAACTGCTCTGGAGCTCAACCCCAGGCAAGCCTGCTGAGAGAGTTACTGGCCTGGGCTGCCCTCTTGCTAATACAGCTACACTGCATTCAGATCCTTCATCTGGGAGCTTCATCTGGGAGCACAGGTGGAGGGGAACGCTCCCTCTGTGCAAAAGGAAGCTTTTCTGTTTTGTCAGGCTGGGTTTGTCCTTCAGCACAAACCTCTGGCTTTGATGTTAGTCCTTGGACGATCTGACACGCAACTGCACCAGCTCCTTGGCCAATGCTCTCCCCGCTCTCAAAACTTACAAAATGTATTTGGAGCAGAGCTCTCTGCATGCATGCACGTGTTTTTAGAAAAGAGCATACGGCCACATCATGGTAGTGAGTTATCCAATTCTCCTCCCTTCCTCCCCCCCAGTCATTAAAAACATTAATTGGAATTCCTCATGCAGACAGTACAGATACTTCACTTACTAAGCCTGCAATGCACTATGTCTTTGCTTGATTTTCTGCTGTCAGAGAGCCTGCTTGAAGAAAAATTCAGCTCGTAAGAAGACCTGAGCTTGTAGCACCTACATACACATTGCACATCTTCTCTCCTTGCTGTTACTACTAAAATAAGAATCCACAATAAAGAAGTACTGCTGTTTGTTGGGGAGGAAGTTATCGCTGTGGTTTGTTGGTGGTGTTTTTTTTTTTTTTTTGTAAGTTGGCTAATTTTATTTGAGCAACCATTTTACTTCCGATAGGTAGACTCATTCTTTCTTCAACCACACTGTCAGTTTCACATTGAGAATAGCATTAGCTAGGCTACTTTAAAAAAAAAAAAAGTATTTCAGTGCAAGATCCCTAAAAGGACTTAATTCCATTTAAGACTCCATCAATATATATGCTTGGGATTTTTCAACAGAAACTGTGGAACGCAAGACTTTGATATACATATGTTATGAGGAGTTTTTCTTTTCTGATGATCAGACAAATCATTCAGTTACAAAATCACTACTTACAAGTCAGCTTTGATCACACTACGTTGGCTTTTGCTTAGAGAAACGTAGCAGCGATCCTGCAACGCTAGGCACCATCATTCACCTACTGTACACACTACTCTTGCTATATATAAATATATAAATTGTTAGTTTAAAATGTACTGCATATTTATATGTGCAATAAACATACAGTGTATTTATTGTATTACAGCATACTTATTATTTACAGCATAATTATATTCAGCAACACATTGCAAATATGACTATGGGGGGGATGTGGGAGAAATACGATTAAAAATCGACTCTGTGGGCCGATTAAATTCCAAGCTTCAAGAAAAGGCTCCAGTGGAAAAGAAAACCAAGGGGAAAAGATGATTCGCTTTACTTCCAGGAATCACTGCACCTGAAGGACTTTAAGATGACTGAACTTAGACAAACAAAGCAAAAGCCTTCTATTAGCCCAAGCCTGTGCTTCCATCCTTGGGAGAGGCATTAGAAAGCACAGCACAGAACCATAGAATCACCCAGGTCAAAAGGGACCCACAAGGACCATTGAGTCCAACTCCTGGCTCTACACAGGACCACCCCAAAATCAGACCACGTGTCTGAGGAATTAGTTGAAGACTGGGTAAATGCCCAGGCATAAGTACTCCCCTGCCTTGCACGATTCCGGCTGAGAAAGAACACAGTCAACATGGGCTCCCTGAGGGGGCAAGTGCTGCTGCTGGAGGGCAGTGCTGGAAGAAAATCCAGCCCCACGAAGGGCAGGATGACGCTGGGAGGTATGAAAAGGATGCATTTTCTAGAAGCAGAACTGATGCATCTTTGACCACGCAATTCCCAAAACGATGCTGAAAACACATCAGAGCTATACCTACTCTTCCCAGCAAGTTTTCCACCTCGTAAAGAGTCAATTTTTTTCAAGTCAGTCAGAATCTGACCAAGGCTTCAGAGGAAAAGAAAAAAATAAAAATCACTCTTGTTCCATTCTAGACATCTCGGGGATTTTCTGAGAATATAATTAAGACAAATGAATTTAAATGCTCAATCTCTATAATGGACTCAACAGATCCCCATTAAGACACGTGGGCAGTCATCCAAATTACACTGCTGAAGCCAGCAAAATCATTTTTTCAACAAGTTTTGTTCCATTAAAAAGCATGGTATGAAGTGTCCAAACATCTTGTGAGCAGTTAAAGCAGAGAGGATAAGAAGAAGATAACATCAAGGGACACCTGGGGGATACTGGCTGGCTTGCTACTGTTGGATTTTCCTAAACAAGATTAGGAAAGAGTAAGAGGCAACTACACTGAGTCAAATCGGTTTTTAACAGGTATTTCTGTAGCACACAAGTTAGGGCAGAAAGATCATTGCAACAAGTGAGAGACATTAAAAGTAGTATATAAGCTGCATTGAAATATGAAGCAGAGAAGTTGTATCTAGCATTGTTTCCCTTCCAGGGGCTGCTTTTTTTAATATCAGTATCTGACTATAAAAAAGGGTATAAATAGAAACTATCACACTCAGGTATGTACCTTGAAAACAGATTTTTTTTTTTCCCTCTTCAAGATAGAAGTGTTTAACAGCAATTTGAGAGGAGCAGGGCAAACCTGTCATACATTGACCCACAAACTAGCGGGTTTCCCCCTTCATCTCCCGACAGATGCTGTTGTTCCACCATGACACCGAAGTTGATTGCGTGTTCTGCCCCAAATTCATTCCTTGGGAACAGCACGAAGAGCAGACAGGCTACAGGCAAGAGGCAAATGAATGCTCCTGCTCTCGCTCCCCCTTTCTGATTTTTACATACACAAAGAACCACAGTACAAAGAGTTCTAAAAACCTGTGTATAAAGATCAAATTGCTATGGAAAACGTCTCAGAACTTGTAAAATAGTCTTTGTTGCTGCTGGCCTTTTTAATAATAAAAATAGGGTTTAAAGTCTGGTCTTGCAGCAAGCAGGAATCTCTAGGGTGACACAATAACCATTTTAGTTAATCTGACCTGCAGCATAAATCAAGAAGTAAGGTATGTTTGAAAGTCCTCCCTTATAGTCAAATGGCATTTGCAGCATGGCTGTAATCACACAAAATGAAAGGTTTTAAAATTGACCTCTCTGTTCTTCACTCAGTCCTCTACCGAGAAAAACATTGCCTTTTCTGCTCACAGAAACTGTATCTCGCTTACGATGCCTTGCGTTCCACATTTCAGAAGATATGCATAATCTATTTTTACTATTACATCAATGGCGTTTTTGGTGGCATTTTAATATTAAAAATTGAATTTCAAGTCGCATAAGGAAACAGGAAGCACTTCAGCTATGAGATGTGGAGACTTTTTAAAGCAATACTGCGTGTTGCTTTTGAGCTTTCTCAGTTAGTAAGTACATGATAAGCAATTGTTCAAGTAATCAGAGCTTCCTATCGAAGTCATGAAAATTTAGCGAGCTTTTCCCTAAACTCTGCAAGGAAGAATGCCTTAAACACAACAAATGAAGTCAACTCATTCACACTAACCAGTCTGTGAAGTGTATAGCAGCAGGTGACTGTAATATCAAGTGGGCCAAAGGGGTAACAAAAGCCCTTGTGCTTAGCCACAAAGCAGAACAGGACTGGTGTAAGACTTCACAGAAGGCAAAACACACAAAACCTTTACTCTCTAGGTCTTCAAGAACAGTTTTACCAGGAAAGGTTTCTGTAAAGCTAGAGACAAGATGTTAAGCATCACTATTAGTCAGTGTTCGTGAATCAATAACATGTCTGAGGTTAAAGAAAAGCCAAATAGATGGCACTTGTCCAGCATAATGCTGGCAAATGAGACGCACCTGAAGAAATTCATCCTGCTGCCCACATCTGCAGGAATTCCAATACACAAAGGTACTAGGAAAAACCTGGGGAAATATTTCTTTCATCCACTTCTCACGTTTAAGTGCTAGGAAGCTTTGTTTAGGAAAAATAAATAGTCTTAGCGATGCAATAGCAAATCAGTAGAGCCATGCGGATGGAAATGAGATCACAAGAAATGCTTGTAAGACAGATACAGTGCTGAACACTGCAGTTGTGGATTTGGGTATAAATTATATAAAGGAAGAGAGTGAAAAGCATACGTACATGATTCTGGGTTTAATATCAAGAAAAGAGAGCGGGGACTGGGATGTCTCCACATGTGATATTGTAGGCTGACAGAGTATGGGACAGATTAAATAAAATATTTAAAGTAACAGAAGAACTGGCAGGAGAGGAAAGCAGGGAAGGCTGCAGACAAGTTAATGTATGCCTAAGGGTTATGTGTGCTATCCAGCAATAAGTACATCAGGAGTAATAAAAGCACTAAAGTAGATGAACAAGAATTTGTATAAGACTTGCAGGGGGAATAAAGCAAGAACTATAGGCATACAAAAGAGGTAGAAGCCCCCAATTCTTCCAGCTTCCACAGTAAAGAAATAATAAATTTATGAATATTGAAATATTACAGATAAATCAAAGCACCTGTCACATGTCAACATTTCCTTTTTACCAGCTTGCATCTATGAAAAGGGAACCTCAATGTGGGAATTTACTACAGCACTTCAGTATATATTTTAAAAGGTAACTTAACATTTAGTTCCTTAAAAGTGGGGCCACTTAGCGCCCTGAGTTCTCTCTCTCCTTTTTATCCATTCATTTTCCAACCACCTTTTTCAATTAAGTTTCACCGTGTTTCACTGCATCCTCCATCTAATGTTCTGAAACTGTTCTCAGTTGCTTCTCTCCTCCTCTTCGTCGTCTTCTGAAGAATGCACTCAATTTTTATTTTTATTTTTTTTTGCATTCCCTTTAAGCATTTTAAAGGAACTTGTGATGAAAATGAAAAATAAACCTTAACAATCTGTTTTCGGTTCTGAGCCTCTCACACTGGTTCTCATAAAGCTCAACGAGCACCACTGCCTCCAGCCTCTACCTTTTCCATGGGAAATTTTCTGCCCTACAGGTTGAGCACTGCTGAATCGGAGTTCTCATATGGGGGGCATTCTCCGAGGAAAACTGACATTTGAAGGCTGCATATTTAAACACTTACCATCCTCTCCTCTTGCCTGTAATGCAATTTCTCTTCTCGCAATTGCTTCCTTTCAAACTGTTTTAATTAGCCATACGATTAGTTTCCAGTGACTTTTCCCTCCGTTGTAATTTAGATTTAAAACCAGAAAGGCAGAATAGCATGTGCCGAGCTGAAGCGTAGCCTAACTCACAGAGTTGTACACCATACTGTGGGTTTATTTCAGGTTGATATTCCCCACAGACGTTTCAGTGGGAAAAGTGTTTTTGTTTTATTTCTCCTTCAACCGATACTTGACATTTTCTAGTATATAAATAGCTAGGTAGCCACAAAACTTGAGAAAAAATCCAGGGTGTAGCAACTTCATGACTCCTAATTTTGCCCATTCTTGTAAGGATTTACTAGGTTTGGAGTGCATGTTTCCTTTTACCAGCTTTTTAACAATTACAGGTGCATTTTTGTGCACTCTAGATCAACTAGAGTGTGGTTTAGCCTGTACAGTCCCATCAGCTTGCCTTACTTGGAGGCCCAGAGAAGTTCCTGGGTGTCTAATATCCAGCACGAAGATCTCTTTATGCCTGTTTTTTTGACACAGCTTAGGCTACTTTTGTTGTGAAGCCAAGAAATAGGCTACAGCACCACATCAAAGCAATATATCCAGTAGTTTTTATCATTTCAGATGCTATCACTTTTGAGAAAACTGCTCCATCGCTGTCAGCAGACTTGCATTATCACAACAGGACTGTGTCCAGCCCTTGCAAGACATCACTTTAAAACTATCACAGCTCTGGTAAACCCACAGTATCTTGAATGATTTTCAGCTGCTGTAGCACTGTGTGTTCTCCCATCCTCAAGGTCTCAAAACCAGAAAGTGCCTAAGACATCTTCCATGTGCAGGATCCTCCATATCACCATGCTCTCCACCCAACACTTCTCGGTACAGAATTCTGGCTCTCCATTATCATATATTTTGTTACGTTTTTAGTGCTAACACTTCTTCTGTTAGCGTTTCTAATCCAAGGCCATAGACTTTCAGATGGCTACACATTCATTACAGTCTCTCTGAGAAACTGCCAAAAGGCTATTTGAAAACCAAAGAACATGCTTAGTAGGGTGATGGGGGGCTTTTGTTTTTCAAAGATAAAGATAGTTTGCTATCACTTCCCAGCCAGCTGGATTTAAAATATTATCTTCACGGTACCCCAACAGTTCTTATCTTATCCTTCTTCATAACACCGCGATGAAGGCCACATAAATAGAGATTTGGTTCACTTTTCAGTTCATTTAATAATCTAACTTTTTACAGGATTTCCATTCTTAACATTCTGGAAGACTCCTAACATGGATTCTTAGATCCTTTCTTGTTGGTAGGACTACTCTGCAGAGTAACAAAACGTATGCCTGTTCAATGGTCATCTTTTTTTCAAATCATGCAGAAGCAGGTAAGAAACACTACAGAAAAACAAAGGTGATATAAATCAGTTAATTAAGTAGAAGCTCTCAGAATGTCACTGAAGGGTCGGTCATAAGAAGTCCATTGATTGTGATGAGAACTTATTTACTTTTTTGGCAGGTTATGTTTCACGAGGGAGTTTCCTTTTTTCCCTGCCACAAGTGTGGTCTTACAGAACTTGAACCATTAAGTTCAGAAGACTAAATACAGAAGCAGAAGAATTGGGGGCAGGAAAGGAAATAATTCAACAGCTTTAAAACTGAGGGCTGGGGATGGTAGGGAGAATCGGGTTACAGCTGCTTGTTACCCAAGAATGCATGTGGGAGAAAAGGGAAAGCTAGGATGGACACATGTAATAGACTTCAGTGTTTACTGAGAAGTTTTGTTGTAACAGAAAACTAGAGTTTTCATCCCAATCAGTTGATAAGTCTTCCTAACATCTCATCTGCTGCCATCTTGTGACATCCATGTCAAAAATCATAACAATAAAATGCACAAGTGTGTCCAGTCTGTACAAACAACAGACTAAGAAGACCTGTGCAGTCATTAGTGACCTGCCAGAGCAAGACGGTAGCAGGCAGGTTTGCTGCCTATCATCAGGTACTGCACATGCTCCATCCCCTTCTTCAAGATGTGGCTGTTCGACTTTTTCACTGATGAAGGCTGCAAGATGCATCAAGGTAAGAGCAGAGGTGAAGGCAGCTGTTAGGGAAATAAGTAAAGATACTATTAGTACAATACCTGTTTGCCTGCTCAACCCCGCAGGTATAATCTGAAAGGTACAAAAGATCAGAGTTTCTTTAAATTTAGAGCACACTTGCATACTGCCGTTTTTACAGGTCCTCTTTGATGCACTGCTCACATCGCATGCTTGCTCATTTGATAGCATCCCACACCTATTCAATTTAAGTAAGCTCCTTTCAGGGAAGGAAGAAGTCTGCTGATAAGCTACAAATATAGCTGCAAGAATTATTGTATCAGCTTAACATTTTGTTTATAACTAGAGGTATAGGTGAAAGCAGAGCAGGACGTAGCAGAAATCACCGAAGAAAATAAATTTTAAAAGGACAAGCATCAGGGACAACAGAGCAAGGACTGTATCCTCTCAGCCTGAAGTGGCAGATAAGGCTGAATGAAAAGCAGGGGCAATTTACCCAGGCTTTGGGAATGCTGCTACACAAAGAGCTGGCCTGTGAGGTGAGCAAGGACAAAATTCTTGAGTGGATAAAGGAGCAGCTTCGGGCAAGCCCAGCAGCTGTCTCAGAAGGAATGTGCACTTTCCGTAGGTATTAAAATTCGCTGAAACAGGTGAAAGGGGGAAGTAAGTACAGATTCAATTCGTAGCAAACTACAGAGACTAAGAATATAGGGAAAACTGACTTATCACTGGGGAAGTATGAGGTAATAGGTTATGTGCAAAGGGACAAAAAAAGGTCACAGCAATTATGTACAGCCTGTTGGATAAAAGAATCCACTGCCACGTCTCTGGATGCACTTCCAGCAATTTCAAGAAGTTGCCTATGGCTACTGGATGACAGCACATCCTGGATTTGAAAGTATTCGTAGTCATCATGTACAGCTTGCATTCTGGGAAACAATCCTTTAGAACATGCTCGGGATGTCCAGTGGCATTACCCCACACCCTCTCCCTCCTCCTAGAAGGTTACCGTTAACATAGAGAAGACAGCTCTGAGGAAGAAAGACCCATATTTTTTAAGAACTATAAGGGGACAATCAGGTTAGGCTTTCCAGTGAATACTGGACCAGAATGGCCTGGAAGAGATCCATTTCCAGCTGACAGAGGTATCAAAATTCCCATCTCAGGTTTCTAGACGGTCAGCCTTTTCAGGCATTCACCCCAGTATACCCTGCACTTCTGAATTACCTGTTTCAGCCTCAGGATATTTGTTGATTTTTATTTTGATCTTATTCCAGTTCTACTCATGCTTGTACTTTTTTTTATGCAGATGTGAGCTGATTATTTACCTACAAACCACTGATGAAGTGTCAAGACTGACCAGCTGCATTTGGGCTCACTGCAACTCAGCCTTGAAGCAGACAGAAGAAAGCACTCATGGCACAGAAGGTGGGTGTCCTGCACATGAAACGTGGTGAGATTCTGGCTGCCTCGTGGTCAGGAAAGAAGAGGAAAAGGCAATACCAACACAAAGATCTGCATTGTCCAAAGAGGAAAATCTGCCTCCTTCTCTTCTGATGAAGCAGTTGGAGATGATCACTGTGAGCAGCACAGCACAGACAACAACGCAGGACAGATGTGAGGAAAGCTGTGTTAACCTGGCACAAGATAAGGTATATGAACGGATGCAAAGTAGAGAACTTAAAACAACACTGAGCACTAAGCTCAAGCAGCCTTCTCCACGCTGTTGGCTCCTTTTTTGTTTACCTGTAAGCCACTTTTAAAGAGATCTCATTAGCAGCACAAATCAGTCCAAAACCAAACCAAAACGCACACCTAGCTTTCTTCTATTCTGAATATCCACATCACAGAATATTTTTCAAGACCCTATACATTATTGTTGAGAGGAAAACAGGAAAGCAGCTGCAAAAATGAATGGCTTAAATGCAGAACTGCAGTGTTTTATTAAAAAGAAAAACACCTCCAGAAACAGTCAGATGATGCAGAGGTAAAGCCACCTACAAGACAAAACAAATCAGCGTTTACCCACTGATTGTTGATCCTGGTGGCACTAGAGGCAAACTGGAAAGGGCTTTAAGGCAACTTCTGTACTCACAGATTGGAAGCATGAAGGAGGAGTTGTAAGGAGGAAAAAGAAGTAAAAGACAGATAGTAAAAAGCAAGTTCCTTCTCTCCTCTTCTTTTACAAATTTCTTCTACTTTGGTATAAATCCAGAGCATTGATTTTAATACTATTTTACTGGATTTCCATTTGTTTTGCCTCAGCTCCTACATTAATCCAAACAATAAGGGCCTTTAAAGCATTCATAAATAACCTGCTGCTGCTGCTGGCACCTAGGAGCCAAGTGCAGCAATGTTAAGCAGCAACAAATTTCATAGTTCAAGAGGCACAGTTAAGGAAAAAGGTTGCTCAGAAAATCACTCTCATTTAGCACAAAGATCCTTAAAAATTGCATGAAATCAGTCAAGTAACTATAGAAACCAATTTCTTCAGCTCTGTATCACACGTCTCACACCTCAATTGTCTTTATTATCGTCTGCTGTCAGATCCTTAATCAGAAATGTGAACAGGCTTGATGATTTATTCAGCAGGGAAAAGAATCTGTAGGTCAAGTGAAAAATTTCACACACACATACACACGCACACACATCTTCAACCTTAGGTACTTTCATTTCATTCTGTTCCCAGTAGCTCTGGGGGCAACTCCAGTGAGATCCAATATTAAGGCTCAATTAAAATAAGCTCCAATTAGTGGAGCTTTTTTCTCTCGGGCTAGAAAAGTCAGGAAATGGATATTGGGAAATGTAAAAAGTCAGCTACTGAGAGAAGGCTGCAGACATAAATGAACTTATTTGTTGATTTCTACAGTTGCTATGCAGAGGCCTCTGGGAGTAAAAGCTTAACCAGTCTAAGCTATAAACTAAAACCCCTGCAGCTAAACATGAACTGTGTGAAACAAGGGCTCCATTCCAGAACAGAAAACTGCTGGGCCCAGAAAATTAAAAGCCAGAGGCATTTTCCATTTAAAACTAAATCCCAGTACCGCCTCCCAGCCAAAGAATTATAAGCAGTATCAGATTTACAAAACGAACAATTACCCTGGAAAAATGTAGCCTATTGTACAGTCCCAGATGCTAAATCTCAAAGTTTCTTTTTTTTTTTTTTTTTCTAATCCCACATTATATTCCTACCAAGTGTACTGCTGTAAGTTTACAAAGAGCCATTTCTAGACAGGACTGAAACTATGAAAATAAAATGTTAAAAAAGAGAGCTCATAACTCATTGACCTCATTTGAAGCACTGCCCTTGCCTGTAGCAGTTCCTGTCCTTCCCCAAGGCCTCGGCAAATGGTATGCAACAGCAAAATAAACCCTGACCTAATTGCCAGGACAGGGCTGCCAACCTTCTCTCAACACACAAAGGCAAGCATGGTAACTTGAAAGTCCTACCTCTTTTGCTTTCTGCTTCAAACGCAGATGCTCTGGATCTTCTTTATTGGAACGGCTCTACCAAAGGAAGAGGAAAAAGATTGAACAGAAATTACCAGCATCCAAACACCGCTGCATCCGTTAAATATTTAATAAATGACAATTTTCTCTTGTGATTGAAAGATTTCGCTCCAGGGGTGAATGCCTCCATCCAGACTGGCTCCCCTCCCCCTCCACACACATAACTCCCCCCTCCCTCATCTGGGCTGGCTGCCTCTGCTCTCGCCCGAAGCAAGATTAAGCTGAAAATGATGCTAACGCTGTCAGTCAGGTCCAGTCTAGGCATGATGCTGTTCATGTCAGCAGCAGACACTTACAAAGGACAGGAAGTGCAGGAAAGAAAAGGAGTCCTACTTGTGCAAGTACAACTCGATTCTTTCGAGTCTAGATTACACTTCCACTCAAGGGGCTCCAGAATCCAGCTCAAAACAGAACAACAACAGGAAAGGATCAACTCCCGTCTGATGTTGCAACAGCTACAGATCTGTTATTTACTACTCTGTTCTTCAGGGGTGGTAATGAGGAAGGATATTTGTTCTGTACTGTCAGTGTCTTGAGCAGGGATTCTCAGATGCAGGGGTACCAGGCTTGAAGGTAAACAGTGATCTGACTACAGCAAAGAAATACACCTGGCAGAGCAGTGGATCTCACCAGACACCAGCCTGGACAAGTATAGAGAATCCGTATTTTCTAACGATGCCAAGCACAGCTATGGAGAAAGACAACAGTTTTGGAACCAAAAACTGAGCCAGAAATTAAGTTTATGGCTATGTAAATACTTATTTCATTTCGTCCAGTAGGAATAATCTTAAAAGAAGATTGAGATCTTCCCCTACCAATTATCTAGAAGAAGTCCTGTGATCTCTAGAAGGTGAAAAGCTAAAATCCTTTTCTGCACAGCCCAAGCTGTCCTAACCATTAAATATCTCCAGTTATAAGGTTACTGGTTATTGTATCTAAAGCAGAAACTGGAGAAGCCTACAGATGTTCACCAGTCTGAAGGACAACACTACTTCCTTGGAAAGCAAGGAATGATGTTCTTACCTTGGCTGCTCGTAGTAACATCTCACGTTCTTCTTCATCCTTTCTCTGTTTTTCTAGGTGATCAAGCTTCTCGAGAAATCTCAGCTGTGCTCTGGTATCACTAGATACGATGTACTTATCGCTCCCCTGGAAAGAGAATGTTGTTATAGACAATCAGATTTCTTTCATACACTACTAGAGATAACAAATGGAAACAGCCTGAAAAGAAGAATATTCTTTTTTCAAAGCTGAAAAATTTAGGCTGTTCTAGGAAGATTTCAGGTGGCAAGTAGCCATTCACGTATCTCCTCCCCACAAATCCATGCTTCTTTGGATCCATGACTAGTAAGAGGTTATGGAACAAGTGCCATTATCAAGATCTAGTTCTATTGTCGATTGATTATAACAACAATATTAGAATTGTAGTCTTTACTAAAAGGCTATTATAAATAGCATTTTCATATGCAGTAAACATATACACAAGATTGTGTTCTTGATGGGTTATTAGGAGGAGAAAAAGAAAGTAGACCATCATATCCTTTCTCCTTTAAGGAGAAAAAAAAAAGATTCAAAATTCAAAAGTTTCTGACATTTAATCCTGAATTTGAAATAAGCCTCACCTGGTGGGGAACAGAACTAGTAACGATGAATCTTGGGGTAAGTAAAGTGAGGTGATTAATTACATATGGTTTACTGTAGCTTCAGGAATACACTATTCTGCATCAATGTACGTTCTCAAGTCAGAGTGGTTTATTTTGGAAGGTAACCTGTGGAAGTCATCTGGTCCAACACTGTTCAAAGCTGGGCCAGAGAATACTAGCAACTGGTTCCAGCACTAACTGAACATGCATGCACTGAAGCAAGCCTGCAGTCATTTTAGTTTAGATTGCAAAAAGCAGCCATCAGTAGTTTGATTTTCTGATCATCATCGCCCTCTCTGGAAAGTCTGAGTGAAGTGTAACCTTAGTTTGCCTAGATAGGAACTAAGACGGCAAAAGGGAAGTTCTCAAGTGGTGTCAGCTGGCAGTGAAAACCTAGCTTTTAGTGCTTCTGCTCTTCCAGACAGGCCACTGAAGCCATAAATTAGTCAAACAGCACCAGACAAGACAAGGAGTCCATTCCAGAAGAGGCACATCTGTGCCACCTAGCTGAACCACTCTTTCAAATGCACATCACTCTTCTGCCTCTGTTACTTCGTCAACTTCTCTCTTCCTAAGAAATTTACCTTTAGGCTTTTACCAGCCAAACACACTGCACATTTTCAGCAAGCCTTTTTCCTTCTACACTATCCCAGTCTCACACTTCAATGAAACAGCCCTGACATGCAATTATTCTGGAACAAGCACAAGACGTTTTACAATCACATTTTAGGCAAGAATATATTTTACATATATAAACTATCAATGAATTCCATTCCAAACATTTAGTTTTCAAACACAGCATACTCAAACTCTTGTTCCCACACCAGTCATATATTTTTTAGAAGCTGGAAGGAAAGTAAAAGTCCTGTTGTGGGGTACTGCTGTTTCCCAAGCTCAATTCTCACAACGCAGCCAAAGCATGAAATCAATCCCTCTTCTTGTATGAAGTTTGGTCTTTTCAGTGAGCCACCACATTGTCACATATCACCAATTGTGGCTCAGACCACACCATGTGTTGCAACTAAGGAGACTTTGTCCTTCCCAAGAAGAGTCTGTGGTTCTGCAGAAGTCTGACAAGCCTTTTGCCCCCTCTTTTGTTACTGCTCTTGACTTTTTACTGCTCCCCACAAAATATACATTACTTCGTGAGTCAGCCTCAGCACACCAGTACAATTTGTTTTGCAGGAGCAGTTTATAATGCACCACCATGCTGCAACCCTTTTAACGGGACAAAGAAGAAAGCTGTATTACCAGAAGATTATTTTTCAAAGTTTAAAAGTGCTTCTCTAGAATACTGAAAGTGAGAGTTAGGTAATTAAGTTTTTAACATCAAATCAAAGACCCTATGCTAATTAGCAAAGCAAGTTGCCCAAACAGAAGCACCCCAAGGCTTCTTGTCCCCAACTTGTATGGGACAAAAGATATGAGCATTCTTTACACTATTTCCACTCAGGAAATACAGTTGTTTAAGATACCTGATTTCAGGTCTCCTAAGAACATCTGCAGTTACATTTTGTCCTACCTACCCAGCTAACTTGCTCTCACTGATCTTTTAGCACCGTAATTGCTCAGACAGAAAGTACTGTGTTGTGTGCCTGTGCATAACCCATTACCATTATGGTTACGAGGAAGCAAGCTGCATTTAGTTTTTGTTCATGTAACAGCTTAAATTTCTTCATGTAAGGCCAGGCGGTCTCCTGATACAACAGCACAACCACCACGAAAACCAGAGTTACACAGTTAGTGATAGGTAATGCAGGTAACCCTAACACTAAGCATGGTTAAATTTGCACATGCCAAAGCTGAGCTTGCATATCTGATACTTTAGAAGTTGCTTTTACTTCAACAGAACTAATTTAATCTGGAGTTCACCATAACTGAAAGTTTTCCCCACTGTCCTGCAACAAGTTACTCCTTTCATACAACAGCACATCAGTGCATCTGTACAGACTTACAAAATTAATTCCTCCACACCTTTTTCTTTAAGAGAAATGAATGTATTTGAGACTTCTCCACAGATGTGCTTTAAAGTGCTGCCAACTTGTCCCAGAATTTGTACCTTAGGTTTTCACATATTTGAAACACGCATTGAGGCAAAACGTTCCCAGGTATGTCTTCAGTGAGAAGACCTGGCAACATTTTTGAAAAGAAGCTCTATGCCGTGTCCATGATTTGCAGGTTCCTTCCTAGATTGTCATGTACTTGACAACGAATCTGAAAATCTAAGGCATTGGCAGTTTAGCACCAAGAATATACTGTATGCCATGGGGCACAGAAAAAATAACAGGTGTGAGAACTGCACGCTACTTCAGTCCACCTGGAAAGAAATTGGAAGAATCCCATACAGAACAGTTCTCCTACAGGATCTCAACAACTTTAGTCATGCTGAAAAGCCTTGCTGAGGACAGAGCATGGACACCAGATGGTACAGAGGTGAAGCTATTACATGGGAACCTACACAGCTTTGGCTTTCTACAAGCAGTTCCTGAACCAAGTTTGGAACAGAAGTCTCTTAACCTCTGATGAGTTACTTCTGCACTCTACAGTTTGATGGCTTTGAGAAGAGAGCAGGCAGGAGGACAAGGGGAGGACGAGAAGAAAGGGAAGGCTGTTGGCTTTCACATCTAGGAGCATTTGCCCCTAAGCTATACTACAGTTTATTCCTTATGCCAATGGAGCTGCCACGTCATGTTGCCAGTACTGACAGTACAGTGCAGGGTTGCCTTGTTTTACTGCTACTGCACACTAGGAAAACATTGTCTTTGAGCCCTGTTGACAACACAGCACAGGATGCTCAAAGACAGGAGCCGAAGCCCCCAAGTACAGGGGCATATAACAGTAATCTCACGCTCTGCTGAATTCAACCACAATAAGAATGTTTTTAATCACTGTGCTGTGTAATTGTCATGGCTAATTCAGGTCTTGACCATCACATGATGTCCCAAGTCTCCAGATTATAGGAGAGGAGCAACTGAACCAGCTAGCTGATCATCTTCATGGTCTTACCTGGCCTCTATACAGGCACTGCAACTAGGAGCTGCAGCACAGGCAGCAGCTCACAGCAATTTGCAAGGCTGTTCCCTGCTTGGGACAGAAAGGCCATTGTAACAATTCTACCCTAATTAATATAGTAATGTCTAATTACATACATAACCATGTGTGCGCATATATATATTTATTTATTTAGCGAAAAAGGGCAAAAGTGAAAAAGTGTACATGGCAGCAAGCTATGACATAAAGCTTTTACCCTGCCCACTCTCTCTGAAGGGCCAGCCATCAGATGGAAGGCTTCTAGGCAACAGCTGAACAAACTGGGAAAAGTTTTCTGAGCAATAGCCTATGAATTACTGGCTGCTTACACCAACTCCTACTTTTACAATAGCTACCTCAGTTGCAGAACACTTGCCATACTGCTATCTTTTTGTAATGAAGGCACCCCCATGAAAAGCCTTGCAGGGCAACTAACCAATCCTCTTGGAAGGTCTCTGGATAATTCTCCAAAACATGAGTCCACACCATACACTGGTACCTGCTGATAGCCATGTGGTAAAAGAGCAGCAGCAAACACTGGGGGAGATGGAATACAGGAACACACAGATATGTAGCAGGGGGCTAAAAACCTGAAGTGTTCTGTTCTTGAAAGCAGGTTTCCAAAAACCTGTTGGCGAGCTTTGCAGTATTATTCATGTGGGAGTGTTCACCCATGTCATCTTCTAGAGCACTCCCCTGCAGTGTAATACATCTTCCTGCCAAACGAGGGTACATGTGCCTCTGAGATTATTATGTCCAGTACAGCCTTTTCCTCTCTCTCTCTTTGAGGAAAGGAAAAGCAAATAAGTGTATTGCAGCCTTACTATCTTATCTTGGCTTCTGGCAACTCAATCAGACCAAAACCTATCAGATTTCCCATCATTTTAGTTCAATGAGGAAAGTTAGCTGTAGCCATATCAAGCCCACTGTCCCAAAACACCCCCTTGCCACCTCTGGTGTTTGCAAGACGTTAAGTCCTACCAGTTCCTTAAGACTTCAGCTTCTACCTCATTTCTGTTCACAAACTTCAACAGATCTCCCACTTCAGAGAAAACGCAGAACACGCAGATTTCTGAAGACTTCTCATAGAAATTGTACGCTTCTGCATTTTTTTAAACTCTTCTGGCAAGGAACAGCATACTCCTGCTGCTCTAGACATCACTATAAATACTTCAAAGTTTCTAAATAGTTCCTGCCCTTTAATATTGCTTCTCCTCTGTTTAGAAGCCTATAAAAAGCATTCTGTTCAAAAATAACTCCCACCCCATCAGTTGTTTATACTTTAATATATAACAAGAGCAAAGCTCCTATTAAACATCACAAAAATTCAAAGTTGACTGATTTATAACTTTTCTTTTCCTAATACAGTTTGATACTGAAAAAAAGATTCATATTAATTTAGGTAGACAAAAAAAGCTTTGATGTACTTCTTTGGCCACTATTAAGTTAGTGTTTCCCATTTGTACCACACAAACACCTTAAGGAAACCTGGCTCACTAGCACCTGATCTAGCTTATACTGAGTGGAGCTAATACCACAGGGAGGGAGGTAAGTAGCATTGGTGGGACTAAAAATCTGGAGACTATGATCAAAAGGGTCTCTGCCTTCACCGTTCACATGAAGCACTATAAAAATAAACTGCTCGATTCAGTTTCTCAAGGCCTTTAATGGAGACAATACTGCAGTTCCACCCACAGGACATGCATAAAACAAATACAAGCCCCTAGAACAACCCAACCACCAACAACAGCTTTGTTGGTGTTTACCAACTTACACTGGAGGTTACCAATTTAACGTTACCATGTAAGAGAGATTTTATATGACAACCACCATCTCTACGGAACAAGAGAAATGCATTTACTCTTATGTTGGGTTTTTAAGAGCGCTTATCCAACAAGTCGAATAGCAAGCATAAGGCATAGTTAGAGGCTATAAACAGTTAAAACAAAAATCAGCCTTTGGTAGATACTGGAAATGCACATATTGCGTGTGATGTACCTATGCTTGGAAAAGGTTTAGCTCCAAGGCTGTAAAGCAGGAAAACTTTGGTGCAAAACTTGCTTAATGATTTCCTTTTACCTTGTGGGTTGATACTCTGTGCTGAGCAATTACAGTTAGTTTTTCTAGGAGCCCTCGTAATCTCTCCTGTGTAGCATGGGAGATCAAGTTCACAACATCAGAGTTAAGTTCCATAATGTCATGCCTTTTACCTGTGGAAGCAGAGAAAATCCATTACGTGTTTTAGTAGTAGCTGATAATTGAAATAATTAGCACAGCAGGTATTCTGTTCCCCCTGGAAGTCATACCCATTATGAATAAAGGTTTGGAGATTATGATTTTCCTGGTAAAGTCACAACTTCAAAGATCTTAGACATTACATTAATAAAACTTAGCCCGGAGCTTCAGAAAATATAGACATTGTTTCACTTAGCCTCTAGAATCACTCTCCTTGCAAGGTCATTTATAGGACAAAGTTAATAAGAACACAAATCAAGCTTCATGTTCGGGGATGGGGAGAAGTGGTAGCTGTAGAAATTAGTGCCATATTCTGTTAATTTCAGTAATTAAAAAAAATAGAGAATTACATTTTGCCCTGCTTGACACCGTGCTTGTTAACAACTCATGACATTTATTCAATGAATAGGGATATTTTTCGCAGCGCTCTCTGGGTGTGCAAGACTCAGCCCTCCTCCCGCCTACCTCGACCAAGCGGCACATGGCAGACTGACCCAAGCTGGCAACTTGGAAAATAAGAGATCTGATCCCATCGGGATCATCATGCCGTCGCCTCCAACCCATTCCCTGGCTGCCACTCTGCAACCTTCCTGCAGACTGCTGATGGAGAAGTGCTCCTGTGCTTGACGTGGTCGGCCACTCAACGTGGCTCCACCAGGACACTTGGACAGTGCTGACTTCTCCCGTATGGGCAAGGCAGGAGGCTGTTTCACCCACTTTATACGTAGCACCCATCAAAAGCTCTTTTCCTTGCCCCTCACTGCATTTACAGTGGCTGTAAGACTTTATGATGCAGTTCATAGCATGCATTCAAAATCCATTTTGGTATTTATTGCCCAGTGAAGTGTTCAGAATGGATAAACAGCACACTGTAAAAAACTAATCACCTATTTCATTTGCCTTTATTATACATTTTTAGTTGGCACAGCAATCTCACCAGACAGGGAAAATCTACAATGTTTTTCCAGATAAAATCAAAACGTTCTCGCTGTTTGATCTTGGCTGGTAAATATTAGGCTGCACTTTAGCTGAATGCAAAGCGCATTTTGCTCAAGCACCTTTCAACGCTTCCTCTGTAATTCACCACTAGACAATCAGGATACCTGAAACCTGAAACATCAACTTAAAAGAAAAATTAAGCCTCCCCAAACCTCAAGACCACCCTTCCACATGCAATTCCTGAACAGAAGAGTGCTCTCCATTCAAGACCAGAAGCATTTGTTTTCTAAATTGGTGCACTCCCAGACAGCATTCATTTCCTTGCTATCAAAACATTCTTTCAAGAATAATAGTTCATGTTATAAATGTGGAACAGCTATCATGCAAGCCTTCAAAGAGCTCTGCCTGTATTTCCTATCTTTAAATAAACTGTCCAAACACCACGAAACAGTTATTCTAGAAGTACTTTCTCCTTCCACTTTTTAAGAGATCCATCATTTCCTTATAACTGCCTCCCATAGATGACTGGTTAACCATCTATCAAACTTTGAAAAAAGCTTCTAAGGACCAGGTCCAAGATGTCTTTTTCACCTTTCAACTGGTGAGGGGGCACCGACCCCACTGAACCATGCCCTGTGCAGCCCAGATGGCACATCAACCAGGCTAACTAGTGTGGGGTGTGCAGGGGGCGCAGGTTACATACTCCTCACAAGCTAGCTGCTTTCCTTGGACTAGGAACAAGCTGCATGTAGAAACAGGAGGACTTTGTGATCGTGTGATTAGACCACTGCAACAGAATTAGGGCTGCACACATGAACTTTCTTGAATGCTCAGCTGTGAGCCCACTGTTGCAGTGTGACACTGTACCAAGCAGTGAACATGAGCAAAGGATTGAGCAACATCCATCCAGCTTGCAGGAGATGGCAACATGATGCTGTACCAACGCACACTCCCTGCTCAGACATCACACACCTTGCCAAGCAAGGGTTACAGTTTTGCTCAGAAACTGATGGCTGAAGCAACCTATACAAAAAAAAAAAAAAAAAAAAACAACAACAAAAAAAACACCTTCCTATTACATTTTAGGCTCAGGCATTCAACGCTCATCCCACAGTAGTATTCACTGATACAGACAGATACCTTTAACATCTCTTTTGTATAAAATCAATGAAAGATTCTTCTGCAGAGGGAGTCATTAACAGAAGTCTGCCCTGTGCATATTGGCAGTATGAAATTTCTTTCTAACCACATGTGCAGGATGTGAAACATTGGGTAAGAGAGTACATATACCCAAACGGGCTGGGGAATGCAAAAGCTGTTAAAAAAGCAAATTTAATATATCCAATCAGGAGCTGCGGGAATAGAAAAGCACAGTTTAGTGTTTGAAATTAACATCTCTTGTTTTTTATGTGTTTCAGTAAACGTAAAAGTAGTCAAGTTGCTCACTTCATGGAATTCTTACATGTAGAAAATGACACCAGCTTCTTTTTCCCCTATTGGGCTTCAGACTACTTCCATGTTAAAAAAAAAAAAAAAAAAGCATATTTCTTGATTAGAAGGGAAGTAAGAACTCCGTATAGTTTGCTAGAAACTTGAATGGAGATAGCGGATCTTGGAGTTCCAGCTCCTTCTTCAAAAATCAGAGGTTGGCTGATAAAGGATGCAAGAATACAACATTATATCCAGACACGCGTTAGTTACATGTGCTTTGTTCTCACCAATGTTCAAGATCTTCTTCTGAAGTGCTTCTGAGGAGAGAAAAGGTTCATCTGCACAAGAGCGGATCACTGTACCAATGAGTTCAGAATTTGTTGCCAGAATGCACTCACTCTCCTCACTCAGGTTGACCCCAGCCATAGAAGTCACATCATTTATGTCATCTTCATCTCTACCAAAGAGAAAACCAAAAATGTTTTATGTTTCATTCAGAATGCATACAAAGACAAAACCTCTTCTATCAACAAACAGCCATGTTCACGTATTTTGGAGGCTGCCTCTACACAATACATTTTTGGTATGGGAGTGGACAGGGAAAGATGACTCCTATAAAGCTTTCACAATTCTCTCAAGTACCTTAAACATTAGCTTGATCAATGCCTCAGTTGCTAGGTACGCAAGTTCTGTAGAAGAAAGCCAAATTTTGAACAATCTTGGAAACAATGAGCTGAGGTAAACCTGGGTTAAAAACCCCCACAAGCTTCCCCTCCACCACTGATCTTCTAGCAGTGGAATTTATTAGCAATGGTATTCAGAAAGTAAAGTCAAAGTTACTGCTGGAGTCACAAAGTTAATGTCACAAGTAAACTGAGAGTTGTTCTAGAAATCCAATTCACTGGGCAGCACCAAGTATAGAACGAAGTTGAATATCACCTCATTGAACTATAAACAACTCCATTTTCTAACAATGCCTATCCTATCAACTGAAACTTACCGCAGACGCATATTAACAGAAATGTGGTTAACTTTTCTTTCAGTGAGTTCCCTTAAAAATACGACAAATACTTCTTGTCTGTACACTACAACCAACCCAGACCTTGCTCTTTGAATTGGTTGTGTTGTACAATACTTCTGCACATAGCAGGGAAGATGCTGTGCATCTGCAGAACAGCAGCAGAGGTCTAATTCTCAACATTCCTTCGTTAGCTGGATTCTGTTGCAGCAGCTTTGGGCTACATGCTCAAAAATCCAAGTCTGGCATAGCTTGTACTAGCAGTAACAGCCAGCTACCACCATTGCAAAGCTCATGTTAAGCAAATTCTGCTAGAATACTTAATAAATCTTGTATGGGAAGTTTTTGGAGGAATTTTACAATGAAACAGTTATTTTCAGAAAAGCTTAGATCACCAACAGAAAGCCTTCTTGCTTCATGAAGTGACAAAGGTCCTAATGTTGGCCTCAAGGGTTTAGGACCGATCCATAATAGAGGTCTGCAGTATTAGTACAGACAAGTGGAAGCACTCAATCTGAAAGTATTTTGATCTGGAATAAAAAAAAAGTCTTTGAAAAGGTGCTCTCTGGCAAGGTTCAACTATAGGAGTCACTGTATGGCCTAAATAACTCTTGAACAAGGGGCAGGTCAGAAACTTCCCATTCTCAGGTTAAATGGGATCTCTTGGAGGCTGTTTCCTGACTGGCATTAAGAAGCTAAAGTTATCAGAAGATGGCTTGGGCTTGAGAGGTGCTCAAAAGACACAAGAAAGCACTGTGTTTTTGTGTTGTTTTTTTTTTGTTTGTTTGTTTGTTTTTTCCTTTAAGCTATAAACGGATTTTGTCCTTCAGACTTCAGTAGGTTTCCTTGGTGTAAAGACTTCTGCCATAACATTCTGAACAGAAGTCTGGCTAGGAAAGGAATCCAGGCATTCCCTACCCCTCCTGCCTTTCATTTGTGTACTCTCATAGCAGGCAACTTCTATATAATTTGTTTAGGGGAAAAGGAAACCCAACGGATTCTCAAACTGGCTTCGTTCATTATGTCTAACTAGACATAACTTCCTGACTGTGCTTGTGCCCCAGATTTATCACATTAAGGAAAGCACTAAGTCCCAGCATTGTCAGAACAGTTGTATGATCACCCTTACAACTTAAAGTCACCACTGTCAGATTTTTCCACCATTTAACCCTTCAAAACTAGCAATTCAACTATTCCAAGAGTACAGTCGTACTCTTATCAGCTTCAGTTCTCTAAATTTATCCTTTATCGAGTTACTATTTTCTTTTATCTTTCCAACCACAGTCTCTCTTGTGAGCATACACATAAGAACCTACAGGTAAGCATGTTTTTGCCTGTACTGGTTTTGAAGACCAATTCCAACTTCTTCACTGCTGGACATAAGATTGCATTAAGTCACCAAGTCACTAGCCTTGATGAAAGATTAATTTGCACAACTGCTGCACTTACTTTATTTAACCCAAAGAACCTACCCCTAAATGTTCTTAATAGTAGTGCTGACTAGAGATTAACATAACTTTCAAAGGACCTGTGAAGTTTGCACTCTTTACTATTATTTTGTCCATGCTATTTGAACAAACCTCAATCATTGTAAGTATCACATTACATATTTACAGTAAGTTATTAAAATCATTCTATTAAAGTGATACATTAAAAATATTCCCTGTATTTTGGCTGGATACTGACGTGCTTTCATTTCAAACTCTCCACGAAGTCCCTCTTCTGCACTACATCCATTAATACTTTTTGCACGTTCCTATCACACCCAGAAACCAACAAGAAACACTCTCCTAGCTGTTACAAGCCTCCAGCAATTGAAGTTGTCAGTACAAAGGGGAAAACAGCGCACAGTTCTCTATGTTACCCTGTACAGAGTCAGATTTGACATGCAAATTGAATATTCAACTGGAAAAAGCAGCTCAAGCAATGCAGATGCACCTCGCATCTACGAATTTGGTTGTAGTGGCTGAAAAGCGAGTCTGTGGCACCCTCTGGTGTTGGAACAATGCACATGTTTGCTTCTCAACCCATCTATTTACTACATTTTAATCGACAGCAAAAGTGGTAAAACTACGGAGGTATGCTTAACCCAAAACTCCATGCATTGTCACAAACAATGACACGGGACAGAACAATTTCAGCAGAGCAAGAGCCACCAGAGCTCTGCTCCCAGGCACCACAGGGCAGGAGGCACAGCTGCCCAGATGTTTTCAATGCTGTCTCACTCCTGGCTTGTCCTTGACTAAATGCACTTTTGAAAATAAAAGTATTAAACAGATTAGATGCAAAAAATACGTAAGTGTTCTAAGATGCAAATATGCGTCTTATTTTTTCCAGGGTGCTCTGGCATACACTTTACTTTTAAGTATGTAAAGCCATTTACACAAACTCTTGATGCTTTTACTGTCCTTTACAATGCATGCCATAGGGCAACCAAGTGCCAGAAATGCACAAACTTATGTTACCTTCGCATTTCTGGAAGGATTCCTTTTAACTGGAACAAGAAAATCATTTTTCCCCTCCCCCGTTCCTTATCTCTAGCAACAACAAAAAAAAAACATTAAAGAGCAAAAACAAGATCAAATTGCAGCTTATTAAGTAGAGTTTGGCAAGTATTATACTCCCAAATCCTAACCTAAATTAGGCACACAATGGCAAAGGGATTCAGGATTGACATTACACTGCAGTGAGAGGCCACAGTTGTGCGTGGACACAAAATCACATCAGGTACGAAGACATGCTCTCTGCCCATAATAAATCCCATCACAAAACCTGAAAGGGAGCCACAGTATTCTCTGCCTCATACACGATCAGCTAGTTGATGGATCATATGTCACAAAGAATAGCTTTGGTGAGAATATTAAAAGTTGGGATAGAAGAAAGCAAAACACTTCACAGTTTACTGGGGAATGTCTATTGCCCAGGCCAGAACAACACTACGGGGAGCTAGACCTCTTTGGTCACACTGGGATGTGGAAGCATCAGGGATGTATACAAAGAGTAGTTCTTCAGAGACTAGAGACTTATAGAAAAATGTTAGGTAAGCTAGAGATTTCACATCTGAATTATCATGGACTCAAGAAACTTCAAAATTCCTAGTCCAAAAGTAGGAAGAGAAATCTGTTTTGGATCACACTGGAGAAGCAGAGTTTTTCCTAAATAACTCCCTACAAACTTGGTAAATTGAAGAAATAAGCTTAAATCAAACTTTTTCATCCAAGGCAGTTGATATATTCTGACTGGAAGAGCACAGAAAAATCTTGTTTCTAGCAAGGTTTTTGTTATTTTTTATTTTTTAAATGATGATATTTGTAAAGTAAAGCTTGGTTTGTGTTGTTGTTTTTTTTTTGAGGGATGTGTTTTTTTTCCCCAAACATCACTACACAAAATTACATCCCAACTTATATTCTGAAGTATATTTCATAAGAGCTTGAGGGAGCTAAACAGAGCAATTGCTTTAACATCTTTTTCTTTCAATTTCTGACTACCAATGCTTTAAGTATTTTGTATGAACTGTATGTTACTATAAATAACAACAGGTGTCTGTGTCTGTGCTCACCAAGCTGAAGCTTTCAAGAGAGAAGTCAATTGGTCAACAAGAAACAGGTATAACAACTGCTTTTATCCCTGGAAGACTAACTTCAAGTCTGCCTTAAGGTCTTAAGACCAGTAACGCATACTCACGACAGTTTGCACTTCTGTCCTAACGTTAGATTTTAGAGCTACAAAAATCATTTCTCCTTTTGGAAAGTGAATCAGTTATCAGAACTAAAAGCTTTCAGTGTTCTTCTAATCTGAAGGTCTAGAGAATATGCCAGAAGCTACAATTAGAGATGTAGTCAAAGACTTTCACCTCTACATACAGAAATGAGCTTGTACGAAGAACTAATAAAGATATTGTAATACAGTACACAGCTTTAAACAGGTTACTAGCCAGCCCAAATTACAGCTCAATGCTATCTGGCTGTCTGTTAAAAGCAGAAGTTGTATCTGATTCAATCCTGTGGAGAGCTTTTAATACAAGGTAACTTTATATTAGTTAATAGTATTCACAGGATCAAGATCAATATGCCTCCTCCACAAGTGAGGAACTGATAAATACCGATGCACACTGTTTGTGGAATTACATTTGTGTAAAATCACATGATGAAAACCCTAACTCATCAGGACAGTTTTCCTATACTAAGAGTAATTAAGATCTGCTATGAGGTCATAGTTTTTAGGTCCCCCTTGCCAATTCATATTATACATCAATTGTAAGTCTCTAGAGAAAGCTGCTTTCATCTGGGCTCTGTTCCCACCTCTACACGTGCTGTCTGTTTCTTTTGTTCCTTCCAACAGTAAACTATATTGTTCATTTTTACCTCAAGGATGTTGTTCCATTCTCTTTTATTTTAGTTTTCTGAACAGGAGATGCTTGAAGCGACAGAATTTTATTTCCTGGCAGGGTAACTTGTTTCAGGATGGAACCTAGAACAACACAAAGAGCACGCCATAATAGAACGCAAAATGCTCAGGCAACTGTTTAATCAGTTCATACGACTAACAAAGGCTACTGCAGACTCAGTAACAACTAATTAGGTCCATTTGAAAACCAGACACTCTAGAGTACTATGTTCTACATGTTCTGTATAGCCCAAACTCCTACACTCTCAAACACCCTCTGTGCTGATCAGCAGAAGGCTTTAGTGAGAACTGGCTGTTGAAGGAAAAAGTAAAGTCTGACGAAGTGATGCTCAAAAGCATGACAGTTCAAAGAACGTTTATTGCAAGGAGCAATAGTACTTTAAAATACCACAGCATTTTAAAAAGTACCAATACTATGGAGTGACATGTTCTTAACAGGCAATGGAGGCAGACATGGCACTGAGCTTACTCATCTGTACATCAGTAAATCACAAACTAAGTAAAATTGATATAGAAATGCTTCTCTCGACAGACAGCCACCTTCCTACAATCTACCAAGAGCCTGTACTTATTTCTGCACCTCCATAATAAAGGCACCACCATACCTGCAGGAAATTTGTTGGTTTGAACAAGCGTATTCAGCGGCATCCTCTTCTCCGCAGATGTCTGGAGAGTCAGCGTTGAGGGCTGTGGGAGTGTGGATACTTGCTTTACAATGGCTCCTGACGGTTGTTGGACTACCTGCAAGTGGAATATCCAATATCAAGAGTGAGAAGAGCTAAATATACAGAGAAGTAAATAGTATCAACATGTTCATTCAGCCAGAAGTGCTGCAGGGCAGGCATGCATGTCTAGCTTTCAGTTTATAACAAACAGCATGCTCAAAAAAAAAAAAAAAAAAAAAATCAACCATCACTGCTTTTGACTTTAGTGACAAGAAACAAAATCTTAGCAACTGGTGGTGAGCTTAAAGCTCCAGCTCATTCAGCAAACTCTAAGAGACATTTCACCCCTACTCTCTATTTATAGCTATACCAGAAAATTTTCACTGAATACTACACGATCTGTTACACTAAGAGACTTTCCTCTCTAGGCCTCGTTTAACAGACTGCCAATTGAATATTGTGTGTCTGCCTGCCAACGAGTTCAAAAGGGTAGGTATCACATACATCTAGTTTAAAGAAAAAATAATAATAAAAAAAAGAAACAGCTAAAAGTCTTGCAATAAATTCTTTTCCTGTCATGAGGAATCCACCCTATGAAGTTCCTAATGCATTCGTGGAGCTGCAAGGTCAATCATAAATTGAGATGCTGAGCTTCGAAGTGCTAAACAACAGTACACCGAGCATACCAGTCAGTCGGAGGGCACACCAAGTGCTAACCAGCAGCACCTACACTGCGTAGAGCCTCTACACAAAAAGTGGTACACTGCTGAAGGGTGAAAAGGAAGAGGGTCGATAGTTTTGTTTAAAGAGGTTGTGGAGAGAAACAACACCAGCCAGCAGGGTGTCATCACAACAGACCTATAGGCACAGCCTTGTAAGTACTGATTCTTCCTCTTCAGGGGCAGCCATTAAAATGCACGGAAGGAATAAAAATGCAGTATCCCCAAAAGCTTCATGCTCTAAGCCTCCTTGGAAAAGCAGAACGTGGACTGCAGCTTCTGATACATCCTTTGCAAAATTCTTGATTACAAGGAGTAAAAAGACTTTTTACCAAACGCACAAAATTTATCAACATCTCCAGATTGAATCCCAGCTGGTTAGGGGCAAAAAAGCCAATACAATGAGTTTAAATGGTTGACGAAACTTTTTCTCTAAAGTCTTGTAGTCTAACTTCAGGAAGTCAGAATATGCCCCCCAGTTATTACTGCTCACAGCGTTATGGCTTGGCATCGCGGTGGTAATGCAGAACAGCCGAGCTGAAGGTGGTGTTCGAAAACCAGACAAAGAACAGACAACTCTTGAAGGGAAGAAAAAAAAAAGCACAGACAAGATCCATCTCTCCGAGTTTGCAGGCAGATGGAAGAACCACAGGAATACAGGCACTGATAGGGGACAGGGTCAGGTCTCACACATACAGCACTTCATCACAAACGAGTACAGGCACTAACATTTGCTTCTAGTGGGGTTTTAACCAAGACACAACTTGATCTTTCTGAAAGATCCAGCTTCCACAGGCTGGAAGTCCATGAACAACGTGGGGAGCACAGTTTGTACGTTCGGGTAAGTACTGAACCACCAAGCAGCTTGGACAAACTACTCACAGGATCTGCCAGCATCCATGCTGGCATGCACCTAGAGATCCTCCCTACTGCCAGTGAGAATGAGGCTTCATCTTCAGCACACAAAAAACTGAAACAGCACAGGAGGAAACATAAGCATTCGAGAGCACTGAGTGGCAGACAAAAGAACAAGAGATAGGCAATGTAAAGTCAATAGCCTAGGTGGAGACTGGGAAATACGTCAAATAACCTAGGACACTAGATCAACCAGGAGCAGAAAGGAAGGGCTGGCAGTAAAGCTGATTTTCTCTTTGCCATTCTAGCTGCTAGACTTACAAAAGCTGGACATCCCTGGTACTGGCAAAGGGCACGGTCCTAGAAATTTCAACAGGGGCCTAACGCCCCGAGAAGTATTACAAAAACAGTATCTATGAGCGTTAGTTTCTATTACTTCTTGCTACTAACCTGAAGAAGAAAGACGAGGGACTGTTTCTTCAACCCCCTTGAGTAAGTTCATAAAGACATCAGCATAAAAAGCAGCAACACTCGAGCAAAAAAAGCGCAGTGCAACGTCCAGCTGACAGCATGAAAGGCAGCTGCCTGGCGGAGACGTTGAATAGCGTGAATCTGTTGTACCTTCATAAAGCAAAGCTCGGAGATCAGCTGCGAGGTGTTAAAGTATCAGTGCGCACCAGAAGTGAAGCTTTATGAAGCCCTGGGAGCAAAAGCATGCACCCAGGACAAAGCACAGGCTTTTTCCTCTTGGTCTTCATGCTCAGCAAAACTAGAGCTTTGTAGCAGCATTATCACCATCAGAGACAGGGGCTGGTAATGTCATTTTTAATTTTATTATGCTTTACTACGGCAAGACACGCTTTATTTCTAAGGAGAAACTTCTCTGGAAGCCAATGCCCTTAAAGGAGTCCGTGTTAACAGTCACAGGGGGCACCCCACAGAATGTGCAGCTGCCAGGGAAGCCACGAGCAATGCTCACAACCCAAAACAGACCCCTCAGCGCCCACCACACAGACCCAGAGTCCCAATAACAGTGCCACAAAAAGAAATGGGTCACATGCAGCATCTCTCCCATCACATTTTTCATCCAAGACCGCTGCAGCATTGCACTCTTAAGCATCACGGATGGAGCTAGCACATGAAAGCACAAAAGATGCTTCCTTTCCACTCCTCAAGCACAAGAGACAAATTAGGAATGGGCATGCAGAGGGAGCGTGTGGCATCAGACAACCCCGAGGGCTGGAAAGGGAAAAAAAAATGCTGGCAGCACTGTACGGACAGATTTGCACAGCTGGCGTGTGCTTCCTTTCAGCTGGCAGCAGCACCCTGCTATTTAGGGAGGTGAGGTCCTGCTTTGTTTCCGTGTGGGAGCGGACAGGCCCCCTGTGCTTTTAAAAGGAAAGTCATCGGGGAAGCCCTAGAAGATGCAGCCTCTCCTACTAACTTGCTAACAGGCTGCCTGAACAAACACCAAGCCCCTGATACAGCTGAGCTGCCAGTGGTCAGCTCCGTCCCGCGACTACATCCAAGACCAAAATTAAACAGCAGCTCTGAAGAGCAAGAATAATAATCACTGCGCCTGGGAACCACCCAAATGAGGATAAAACATGCTTTGTATGCAGGTCAATGTTTGTAACACACGGTAAAGAAAAGCATTGGGCTGCCGTACTGGAGGAGGCAGAAGTCATTTCTTGAGCTCACCAAAATGCTATTCAAGAAGCATCTTGACTCCACAGCATAGAGTTAAGCTTCCTCATCTATTTGTACAGATGGTCAGTCTTTCCCCTGGATTACAAGGCTCGCTGTGGAGCCAACAAGCCGCTCTCCAGCTCTTGTACAACCTAAGCAGCCCTCATTTTCTTCTGGCTGGAAACTCAGATTTAGTCCTTGAAGGCAACAAGGGTAGCAACTCTTTTTCCAATTTGGCTGTAGCAACTACTGTCAAAGTTTTACTGCATACGCAACAGCAGTTGTTTAAAAACCAAACCAAAACACAACAACAAACCCACTCATAAAAAGAGACCACCCCATGTAGTTCAGTGCTTTCTTTGTTTTAAAAAAGTCTGAAAAGGTGAAAAGCTGGCAGAATAAGCTCTTCACTTAGAAGACATTATTCTTGTACTACATCCACCTTATGTGCTTTGAAAAAAAAAAAAGGAAAAATGTGGAACACTGGTTGGTCTGAATACTGTTAAATCAAGTATACAAATAAATATACAAATGGAAGTTCACACACTACAATAGCTGTGGAAAATAAATCTAGCTTCAGAGGAAGTCTCACATTTTCCCCTTGTTGGAAGGAACAAATCTTTACAACTCCACAAGTCTTTACAAGTCCTATTCAAGAAGAGTCATCTGCCAAAGGAGATAACTCTCCTGATAGTCCTGAGAGCACTACATGCAGGTAGACACAGCACACTGCTCAGTACCTCAAACACCCATAAACCAAACCCAACTTATTTTAACAGTGTTGCTCTGCTGGGTATGCTGGTGATCCACAGCTTGCTGGCATTTAACACTAGCATCAGTGAGAAATTAACCTGTGCCAAGAGAAACACGTTAACGCATTGCTTTTGAGGGTATTGTTTTAATGCAGCATTTATTCCTTCTGAAATTTGTTAGATAATGAGGCCTGACAGAAAAAATTGACTTTGATGACTTCATAATTAACAGGTCTTTTTAAATCTGGAGGTCTGAGCTCTCCTTGAGCTTGTTAATACATTCCAGTAGTGTATCACTACAGATCATCAAACTACCTATTCCTGCAAAGCATCCAGTGCGGGATCTATGAAGGTAAGGAGACTGGAACCCCTGGGGGCCAGCTGAGGCACAGCCCTCACAGGGCATCTAACAGTAACTAACGTGAGCATCCCATCACCAATTTGTTTCTGACACAGGCATTTCCTGCCTTTTCCTTCACATACCAACCGAGCCCAGCTGCACACGCTCCAGGAGTCCATGCACGTTCCCTCCTGTCTCTATCTGGGTATTCAGGCTGGTTGAATGGTGGTCAGCTCATCTTGCAAGAGACCTAGCTTACAGAGTGGCTTTAGATTCACCTCTTTGGCAAGCGTGCAACACTTCACAACTATCACAAACGTAACTGGTTAACTCATGACAGGGGGCTTCATACGACAAAAACACACCTAAGGTGCAAATTGGTATCACCCTGACAAAATGTTGAGAGTCAAAGCAAAAGAAGCCCAGTTCCAGAGAAGGAGAGAAATTCATCTTACCAACTGTTTCACTTTTACCACCTGCTGAGCGCCTGCCGACTGCGCGACGATGGAGTTTGGCTGGGAAATTTTAATACTGATGGGGGTGCCGATGACTGGTTTCAAAGGCTGGAGAGGGGTTGCTGCTGAGGACGCCACCGCGGAGACAAGCACGGGCTTTACAGGCTGCAGAGAGGACGTTGCTACAGCAGAGGTGAAGACCGGCTTCACAGTTTGGATAGCAGTCAGCCCCGATGTCACTGTCGTTGTGGTGAGGACTGACGCTGCAGGACGGAGAGAGGCTGTCACCACTGCAGAGGCAGGAACAGGCTTCACAGTCTGCAGAGAGGCTGTCACCGGGGCACTGGGAAGGACTGGTTTTGTAACTGGAGAGGCTGTGACAGTTGCAGAGGCAGACGCTGGTTTTATGACTGGAAGAGAATTTGTTGCTACAGCTGAGGCTGCCACCACTGCAGGAGTTGGTGCAGAGGTACAAGTTGAAACAGCTTCTTGGGTTGGGGCTGGCTGCTGCATACACTGCTGGATAAAGCTTTGGGCATTTGGCATCAGCTGCCGTAAGGCAAGCATGCTTTTCTAGAAGACAAGAAGAAAAAACAATAAGAAAAAGTGGCTATAGCACCAGAACAGTCTCCCACAATACCAGATCTTACATTAGCAACTGAACCTTCTTCCTCAGCTTTTAATTCTTTTTTTTTTTTTTCCCATGAGGCAATAAGCTGGTCATTCCAAACAAGAAGTTCTGCAACAATTCAGGTAGCACAAATGCAAGTGCTCTTAAACTGATGAAGGTTTAAGTTACGAATCACCAACACAGGCTGAGCAAAGATCAACAGTCACTGTGTCTTCCCTCCCTGGAGCAAACCCCATCTGTAGGGAAATTTTCCCCAAAATTTGTTCTTTGGTTTAGATTGTTTTAACGTGGAACTTATGCACCCGAGCAAGATCAGCTTAACTATGCTACTATCTCAATTTTTTTTTTGTTTTGCCGAAAAAAACTGCTCTCTCATAACAGCTGTGTTTATTCCATTGAGCTCCTCCAACAGAGAACTACAAATTATCCAATAAAATCAGAAACAAGCTCTGAAGACGCATGCACTTGTACACCAATACAGCTGTACCTACACTAGGGGGGGATACCACTTTACTAATGTCTGAATCGCTGCAGCAGCACAGCTTAAGCCGGAGAAGTTCCCTGCAACAGGAGAACATTAGTAAAAGTATCTGGCAACATCTCATTTTTAGTACAGCTATGTTTGAGAAGGTTAATGGACAGAATAATCTTCAAGCCCTCTACAGATTTCCTCCTTGACTATTTGCAATCTGTTATGGCTCAGAACCAGGGGAAATCATTTCTGCAGCTACCAGTATATTCTCACAAAACTTTTTTCCCCTGACAGTTTTTGAAGTCTGTAAGAGCCTCCAGCATAGTGCTGTTGCTCTGGGCTTCATATGAAAAGGAACACGTTATCTCACTTGCTAATATATCGAGTGAACAAATCGTTTGTACATCTGGACTTGCCATGGCACTTCTATCTTTAATGTTACCTTCCCTTTCTTTCAAAAGGCTGCTTAGCTTTCCTCATGCTCTTGATGCAGTTTATTCACCAAAAGCATCCAGCAGATTTGAAAATAAAGTTGGCTTTACAGTGTGTGTTTTTTTCATTTTTTCTGTTGTTTTTTAGAATGTGTTTTGGTTTTTTTTTTTCAAGTTATTGGAATAGGCAAAACCAAAAACATGCAACAGCTCTGTCAAAAACCTGAAGCGCAAGAGATAAGAGCCAACTCCACCGAGAATCCTCCCTAAAACTCCACTTTACTAGCTAGAAATGTGTTGCTGCTTCAGGGTCTTTGCACCAGATCTACCAATTCTCCGTGTTGGGGGCCAACTTATGAACCCAGGCAGAGCACTTTCGCAACTTCTGAAGCCAAACTTGTCCTGGCAGCTAGCAGAGCTTGAAGACAAGCTCTGCCCATCGTGCTGACCCTGCGTGCACAGCCTGGTGGTCACTCTGCAGCCAGGATGAAACTGTCCACGAGTAACAGAGCTCCCCATGCTGCGGTTGTTGCACAGGCTGCTCTAGGAGGTAACATGAAAAGTCTGAACCGTAATAGACTGTAATAGTGCAGATTGGATTTATTTTATTTTATTATTTTTTACTTTTTTTTTTTTTTTTGCAGGGGCTTTTAAAAAACACCAGGAATTACATTTTCGAAAATATAACAAATACTGACATCTCAAGCCCTGCAGAGAAGACCCTAGTCTCCTGACAAACTTACTAGCAAAGCATTTAAAGGCTGTCACTGTAACAGAAATATTCATCCCATACTTGAAGGGATTAGCACCAGCTATCTAAAGCAAGACCAGCATTATCAGATGTATTGTTACGTGGACTGTCAAATACAAAGAAAGAGGGCAAACGCTGGAAAACCTCTATCACAGCCTTACCACGTAACCATTCTTCCTTGATTCTCTGCTGTGCCTTTAATGAATGTCAGAGGAAAGTACAGATCTATCAGGTCTAACAACGCTGTGTGCATTGCAGTTAAGCAAATACAGCCAAGTTTTCCAAGTTTGCACTGGGATTTGGCGGTCACTATATGACAAAGATGTTCATTTTTATTTTGACTGCCAATAAATTCTATTCTACAATATGCTTTCAAGAAAAAATTAAAGACAGCACTTCCTTATTTTCATGATTACTTGCTTGAACAGCGTGGAGTTATCCCAGGTTACTCTTAAGTGGTAGGAGTCCCGTGGGACATTTTCTGGGGAAAGGGGTGGTTTTTAACCCTGCCTCCCGTTAAACAGAAGCCAGCAGATGAGTGAATATGAGCATTATGCAAATTCTTTAAGGTCAAGTACTGCATAAGCTGGGCACAGCCTCTGTTGTCACTCTTCTGTATTAGAATTCAAACCAGCTACAGTTTTGCTAAGGAAGTAAAAGGTCATCTTCGCGTAGCTGCTCTACAGTAGATATACCAGCTTCCAAAAGATTTGTCTCCAGTAGTTACTGGAGAGTAATTATGCTCCAACATGAGAATACAACTGAAGTTAACTCCTCTGAAATCCCCCACAAAAGTCTCTCCATCCTTCCAAGAGCAGTTGTCAGACAGGGTCAGGCTAAGCACCATTTCCTCAACTGATCTGAGCAAACAACTACTTGAAAACTCTTTTCTGGTCCTTCTTCCCCCCATTAAATACCATATATATATACAATCAGACACTTACCTTAAGAAAAGGAACTAAATACGGCTGTGGAGAAGACTTGAGCTCTATGTACAGCTTCTTTGTAAATTCTTCTGGTTCAATTTTTGCTTCCTAATAGGAAAATACAATTATAACAGCAATTTATAACTGAACCTATCTCCCTCCCTCCCCCCAATATGTGTATTAACAATTCATGGAAGTTTACATTATCACGGTGTTATTCAATTTCAGTATTCTCAAATGCTTTTTTCCTCCTGTATATTTAAAGAACACGTTTTAGGATAGAATGATGTTATAATTTAGATACACTATTTTAAAATTAAACTCCTTTGTTCAACTACAGGCAGTTAATACACTTAAGGATATCTGTTCAAACACCCATTCACTGAAGTGAACTGATAGAAACAAATTTATAAGTAACACTGATCCTTTTGAATATCTCTTTTATGCAGAAATATTTTAAATCCATCAAGAGTACTTTATGCCGTAAAGGTAGCTTATCTGCATAAGGATCAAAATTTCAATAGATCGGAGACAAAAGACAACTCAGTGCTGTTTTTGTTAAACAATTCCAGTCTAATGCTCACTAAAGCATAATAAAGCAGCATACTTAACGCCTTCTTTCTAAAGCGGGAGAAGCCAAACATCAGAACATCACTTTTGCATGCCATCAGGGCAACACTCCTCTGGCTCACAGTCTCCTTGAAGGTTTTTGCTCTGCCCCACCACAAACACCTGTTTCAGGGGCCTGAGAGGGTTAGGAAGCCACAGCAGCCTTCCGGGACCCCCTTGCATCAGCGCCACAGCAGTGGGGCTGAGGAGTGGGTAGCCCCAGACACTGCTGCCACTTCTCACCCTCCCAGGTGAGACCGTACCTTCTTCGGGAAGGTACAGATACACATGAAGAACAGGGACCCTGACCCTAGTGCCAGTCTCTCCATCAGCAGAAAAATGATGCCTTTCAACCTTATCCCCCCTGAGGACAGCTGTTCCAAGGAGCTCCATGGTGAGCGGAGGGGGTTTAAGGACTAGATATTTCTTAGAAGAGAACTTTGGGCAGCTCTCCTTTTCAGTGGGAGCTGCAGATACAGGTTCTCCCTGACACAAAGGCAATGATTTGGTACACCACATCTCAGTGCAAATAAGGTGCTTGACACCCACTCCATGAAATGCTGCCTTAAGGACCACTTTGCTTCACAGCTGGTGTTTACTTGTTTCCCTCATGCATATGAAACATTAATTTATTTTGCATTTACATCATACACACACACTGAATGGCAGAAGAACAGCATTTTAAAAATACTGTAAAAAAAAAAAAGCAAATAAATGCACAGTTAAACAATTTATTAATGGCTGGTAATTACTGTTCTTTTAAAAAAGCACTGTAAGCACAAGAAGGATTAATTCTCATATGTTCCCACGGAAGCACGGTGTATAGTCCAGCAGGGACACACAGGCAATAGAAGAAGAGAAGGGGAATCAAGTATTTTTGCAAGCCTGCATCGTAAAACAATCTGTTCCCTGAAAGGATCCTTCTTTCACACCTTGCTTTTCCAGACGGAAACATTCCTTTAGTAAGAAAAAGCTGTCCCCCTCTAGCTGCACACAGCCTTCTGCTGAAGTGGAACAAAACTGCAGCAGTGGTCAAATGCCAAGACCAGGAGTGGCAGAAGAAACTATTACCAAGAAAACCCAGCTGTGCTGAGGTACACCACAAGGCAAGGAGAGAGACATTGGCAAGCCACCACATTTTCTCCATCCTGTTGTCTAACGACAGATAATTTCATGCTTGCTTCACTGGAGCTTCACCACCAACATGCAACTTGGGAGTGAAGAAGTAAAATGGACTCAGTACTGTACTACAACCTCCAGAGTAAAACCCTTGCCACTGAGGACCCAAAACTACACTAGCGTGAAAAAGCAGCTCAGACCCAAAAGCTACGTAAAACATATCAATGCCTCCTGTCATCAGATACCTGTGTGCATGAAATGAAATGGGAATGCGAGGGAGAAAATACAGTATGGGATCCAGCTAAAATGAGTGTTATAACGTAAGACTTAAGAGGCTCAGATGTATTCTGCCATAAATCCAGCTCTTTAACTGCTAAAAAGAAAAAAGCAGAAAGAAAAGGAACAGGTTTACAAGGCAATGTCAAAAACAATATACAAATGACAGGCACTGCTTTAAAAAAAAAAAGTCTCACCAAAAGATTTTGCACCAAATTCTTCACATTCTGCCCCATCTCAGGGGCTTGAGGTCCACTAGATGCCAATTTTATCAGTGTAGCAAGGAAATTCTTGCATTTCTTCACATTCTCTAACATCTCCTAGCGCAGAAATAAAGAGAAGACTGTTAGGTGTTGCATTGGCTCTCCAACCTCTGATGAATATAGAGAATGTTAATTTTTAATTAAATTTTTTTTTCCTTACTGCAGAAGCGCTGGTCTGTGCTACTGTTGTGCCCTCTGCTTTCACAGAGACTGCCTTCTGGGAGATGGATTGTGCAGGTGGTCCTGTAACTGGAAGTTTTACAGGTGTTCCAGTACTCGAAGGCTTTACAGCAGTAACTGTAGTAACACTAGCTGTTGCAGCTGCTGGCTGAATAGAAAAATTAACACTTTTTAAACCAAAGATTAATATGACAAACACATACTGTATTCTGCTAGCATACTAAGTAGCATCTTTCCTCCACACTCGAGATTACTATTTAAAACATAAATGAGCAAGTCTTCCGATTGTTTTTACAACTTCTGATTCATTTCCTTTGAGAGGCTCTATTTAATGCAGTAAGTGACAAAACCAGCACAGCCATCATTCTGTTTTTGAGTCAGTGGGTGATGGGGAAGGACAGAGGCTCACACAGTCCGAAGTCACTGCCTACAACTTCAAGTGAAAAGAGAAAGGTAAAGCTGTCTTGAAGAAACCTGGGCCTTCACTTTGTCAAGCTTCTACAGTTTAAGACTAATCAATTTAATTCTAAGCCAAGTTATACTACTTCGAAGATAAAATATGACTTCAAGTGATTATTTATCTCACTTTCCCCTGCAGCTCCTCTCTCAGTTGTAATACCCCTTACATTTTCCTATCATGCATGCACCAGGTTAAAGATGTCTTCTGTCCACTTTAGAAGGATGAACGTGCTAGTGAAAGCAGCCAGTCAAGCAGAAATACCCAAGTTGTTCCTGCTTTTTCTTTGTGGACACCGATTTGGATCTCTCTCAAATCAGCCCAGACACATAACCTTTCAAAATTCATTTATGGGACTTTCAGGTCTTTTTCAAACCTCTTTATCTATCAACAGATCCAGAAACTTTAGCAGCACAAGAGTCGTGAAGGTTTACAGAAAAAAACTAAACTACAATTACCCTGTGCAAAGCAGGATGAAAAATAATAGTTGCCAAAGAAAACCTACTAAACACAAGCATTGGTATTTCAGATATATTAAGAAAACGAACTGTTCTTCTGATATAATGGTACAAGTAAGAGACTTTGTCTCTAAAGAAAATGAAAAATATGCTTTTTTTTTTTTTTTAAACGTGTTAACTAAAAAGCCATAGACTGACTCAACGGAAACAAGTAAAAATTCCCGTTCAGATTTGAAGCCTGAAAGTAGGTAGTTTTATCCCTCCACCCATTACTCATAAGGTGGTAATGCAAAAGCCCAGCTTACCCTGTCACAGATAAAACAATAACAAATCAGAACTGGATAGAGTTCATGTAGAATATCAAAGTGCTTTTAAATCCGTCAGAACAGGGAAAATTAGCGAGCCAACCTTTAAAGCTAGAGCAAAACACTGGCACTTCTGTCAGGCTCTTTTTCCTGGGTGGATCCTTCTCCCCCACTACACCTCCCCAGGCTGCTGCCAGCTTGACATGAAAGAAGCAGGCAGCTACCAGAAAGCTTTCCAGCTTCAGCTCCCACTGTTGGTAACACTTTAATAGCTCTCTGCAGGATCTTTGCCACCACCACTGCCTCTTCCAAGGATGAGGCTCAACAGCTCGAAGACCACAGGGAGGCAAACTGGGCACGAGAATCCCACAAACAGATGGGAGGGAGGAAGACGGAAGGGGACAGAGTACAGAACTGTCAAGCTGCAATGCCTTGGGCTTTTAAAAACCGAAAACATGAGGTTTGCTGGAGCTGCTCTCTTGCAAATTCCAGTGTGTTTACACATCAAGACCAGAACAGTATTTTATCAGCTGAGGGAGGGAACAACGGGAAGTCTGCTGGACCCTTTTCCCAGAAAGATGAATATATGGGAATTAACTTCTGTCATCTGCCCTCAACCTTTCTCGCTACTGACAATTCTCATTCTCACTTTGAGCAACAGAGAAACAGTCACCACACACAAAAAAAATGGCATTAATCCTGCATATTTTGAAGTCATTTCAAGAGAAGTGCTCTGCATCTAAATGAAAGCGCCCCAGCATGATGCTAATTAGATACTTTGCAACTCTGTTATCCCATCTGGGAAGAAGGTAAAAAGATTTTTTTAAAAAAGAAGTACAGGTATTTTGTCCAACCTCTGAGCTCAAACACTCAGGAATGATGACTAACATATGCTTTTGTGGATGAGAAGAATAACCCTGCAGTCAGTGAAAGGAGAGAGTTTTGCATGCGGTAGTGTACCAAGTTACACTCAGCACAGGATAAGAGACACAATCAAGCCAAGTACTTTTTCCTCTCCACTGTCTCCCACTTTTTGTCATGACATTGTATCTCTACACCAACACTACTCTTCTGTTATCTCAAAAACCCTCAAGCCTAACACCATCAAGTTCTTTTAGGACTGACGAATGAGACAGCTGCCAAGGAAGCCAGGCCCAAGGGTTCTTCCTTTCCTTCCCTAGGCAGTTCCTGCAACCTGCCACATGGGCTCCCTTGTCAGACCTCTTTCATCTCACCTGCCCCAGGATGAGGACTGAAGCAGCCCTGTGCTAGCAGTACGTATCCATACGAACCTATTTACTCTTCATTGTAAAAGAGACTTGTACAGAGGGGCTTGCAATAGTCTGCAAACAGGCAGGCTCAGAGGAAGCTGTTATGAACAAAACAGCAGCGTGCATTTTTCCTAGAGTCATCCTTCTGGCTACTCAAATCCAGCCCCACACTCATTAGAAGTGTTTAGGTTTTTACAGCCAAAAAAATAATTTAAAAACTTTGCCAAAAAAATACCCTACCTCTTTAAGTATCTCAGAAAAATCACAAGTTGAACTGATTATATCAAAACTGAACTAAGAAAGTACAGAAGAACCAAGTCAAAAATGAAAGTTAAAAACAGAGGTTAATAGCATGATGATCCTCAACATTGATTCACATTAGACTGTGAGGATGCAGGCAGCTTCATCCATCAGATGCAAGAAAACTCTTTTTCCCAGGTAGTACAATAGATGACTATTATTTTTATATCCTAAAAACTTCTTTCTATGTAGAGACCATGAACACATGGTTTGCAAGCTAGTAATCCAAAATAAAAATAGGTCAGGAATACATGCTACTGTTCTTGTTAGACAAGAAGCATGTGTTATTTCCACTCTAAGTAAAACAGAAAAGGTATTAAGACATCTCTGGGTTTCCCCCTTTAAGCCCAACATTATCCATTTGTAGTGAGAAGGAAGAAAGAAAAGATCACAGACAGAGCTGCAAGTAATTTTCAGTTACTAATACAGAAAAACAGCAGGAGGACAAATCTGTAAGTCAGACTGTTAGTTACTGCTGTCAGCAAACTTATCTCCCCATCTTTCAAATACACTCAAGGTCAAGAACATGCATCCAACATGAGTTTGTTTGGTTTTTTTTTTTGCTCATTTTCTGAAAGATTGGTCAACCACAACAGACCAGTCCCCTTCAAGCAATTCTATAAGGAAAAAAAAAAAAAAAGTGAGTACAAGGAAAAATTTCTCCAGGGATAACAGTATACTTGAGCTGCAAAAAGAAGCATTTTCATCACACTGTGCATACCGAGAAATCTGGTGCCCAAGAACAGAGAAAGAACTGGACCTAGAACTCTCATGCTGTATAGGTAGAAAGGGCCTCTCCAGAAGAGTCCTACAGCATTTTCCTCTGGTAAAAAGAAATAAGTTGGAAAAAAAAAAAAAGAAAATAACGCGGCATTTCCAATCACTATCTACAGTCGTATCTTTGGAATGTCTCCCAAATTCACGTAGAGAACAGAGGTTTTCATCTATAATCTTCCTTCAGCCTTTAGTAAGAAAAACAAAAAGTATCAAAAGTGCAAACTTGAAAAACAGTGTGACTGGTGCAGCCAGCTCATCTTCCCCTCAGCAACATCTAAGTATACTTTTTCCCCCTAAGAAATTAGGGAACCTAAACAAGAAAGCATTAGGAAGCCTCCATCCCCCAGAAAAAGCCTCATCTAGAGCTTGAAGGAGCTCAATCACAAGGCACAAATGCATTGAAAATGGTTCTTTGAACTATTTATTTTACACATTGTTCACTGACATTCTGCAAGTGTTTTCTACTGCAATAAGGGAAGACCTGATATGTGCTGGCAGAAGCATCATTAAATTAAGAACAAACATTACAAGGTTAGTGAAAACCACAGAGTTAGAAATAACAAGAACATATCCATCCTTTTTCCAGTTCTCTCCATTACTTATTCCTTTGTGCAATGAAGCTTGCTACCTACCTGTATTACAGCAGGTGGCTGAACAGTAGAAACCACAGCATTTGTTGTTTGAGATAACGTTTTCACAGGAGTAACTACTGCTTTCTTTAGTAACTGGGTGCCAGAGTTCTTAAAAAAGAATAAATACATAAATAACAATTATGCACATGCAGAAAACACAGGCACTGAAGTTACTACCTGCTCTTGTTCGATATGAACCAAGACACCTGTTCTTACAGTAATGAGACAAGTATCATTCATATAACCCATATTGTGAAAACACTTTTCAACAAAGCTATTTGCCTAATAGTTTATGTGAGAACATACTCAGGGACATTTAGCCACAATGCCTAATCAGAATAAAATGGTTAAAGGATAAGCTTTTGGGGAGTATTATGCAGATGGTTACTTTTCTGAACCTTTTACTTTGTGTGCTGACTACATAACAAAAGATGGAAGCAAAAAGCCAGCAGAGTTTAGGGAAGGAGAAGGAAAATCCTGGGGACCTGGGAAAGGTTCTCAGCTTCATTTTGCTTCAGAGAAGTATCCCATAAGAAGATCGGAAGGTTGCAGTTATACTAGCTGTAACCATATAGGTAGTGTGGGTGGTTTTTTTTGTTTCATTTTGTTTTTTTTTAAACAAACATCTTCTTTCTCATAATAGGGGAAATCCTTAAGTTGAACTATACCTTATGCAATGACTAGCAATTTGAAAAACCTAAAAAGCAAAGCACAATTATTATGTGCAAAACCCACCAACCATGATGCTCAGGAAACATTCAAATGCTTAGTTAACTCATAATAGCATATTTGCAAACCCAGTTATGACCATGTAATATACAGCTACATTAAATGTTTAATTAAGAGACACTTTACCTGTACAGCACATATTCTGACTGTAGGTGTGCTGCTAGGTACAGACGGTTGTATGCTTGTGTTATTTTGTGGCTGAGTCTGTGCTCGTGCTATTGCTTGTTGAGATACCAGCATTAGTTGACCACTACTGCTTCTGATAAGAACAGTTCCTGTTGGAGAAAAATATCCACACTGTTAGAAATTCAGCGATATTATGGCTTTGCTATACATCTGTGGAAGAAATAGCTAGACCACACTGATAAGCTAATGTAATATTTAGTTTCTTACTCCAAGGAACAATTGCCAAGAAATATAAGAACTAAAAAGCCTACATCAGTTTTACGCTGCGTTTTATCATAGAAAGCAACTCCTGAAGTCAAGTGACAAACTTGACTAGACAGCCATATCAAAACATTATTTGTGTACAAGATACAAATTGCAAAGCAATTCATTATTTGAGTCAAAAGATGTTTGGAACATGAAAAAAAAAAAAAAAAAAAAGACATTTCCCCCACCAGGACACACACACACACACACTCTGGAATTACTTTAACTGTAGCCTCTTCACGCAGCCCTTCAGCCTGCAAAAAAACATGTCACCACTATTGCATGGACTTAGGTGTCTCTGTGAACATTTTCCCTTCCTGAGCATTCAGGCGCAAGCTTGCAGGTGAAGATGCAATTCAGAAGAAACCTGCAATGGGAACTGCAGCCTGAGTAATAGCAGCCTACACCAAGACCATGCCCCTCAGTCCCCACCAAAAGCCATTTCAGACATTTCCAGCCATCATTCTGTCAAGGATCTGTCCAAAATCATTCGAATTCATGGATATAAACAAGTTGCTTACAACCAAATAGGAGGAGCCACATGACAAAGTAACTCTCCTGCCTTGCTTCCTTAGGTTTTATTTTTCTTTTTAAACATAGAGCAATGTCAGCCCAGCATGATTGCTCCTACAGCCCTCCTCCTGACCCATCAGCTGTAACGATGGACAATTAAACAGTTAACAAACAATGAGGTATTTTTACTCAAGCTTTCAAATTACAAGCACTCTGAGGGGAATCAGATGCCAAAACAGAGTCCCAGCTGCTCTGCATTTGGGAGCCATTCAGCTACCAGTGCCACCTCCTTCCTCCTCGTCCCCCCAAGGGCTGGACTCTGGAAATCCAGAAATTTCAGCAGGGTCACAACTACAAAAAGCAAGCTGGGTTCCTGCCCTGGTCCCCTGCAGATCTTCCACAGGAGCTACAGATACAGAGCACCTTCCCTTCGGCCTCACCTCCTTTACCTTCAACAGCCGCCGAGTCCACCGCTACCAGGCCCACCACTGCCCCTTGCACGCAGCCAGTTAATGAGGGCCTCATGCAGGAAAGGAGGAAATGTACAGAAGAATGCTAGATATGTAAATAAGAGTACTTCATTTTAAAATATATATGTTTTATTTATTTATTCTGAGGACCACACAGATCTGTCTTGCAGGTTAGCCAAGGTTTGAAGAACCCCAGTTCTTCTGCCACACTCGTGGCATTTGCCCGTGTGTAACAACTCTGTATCATGGAGTGGTCTTCACTGGCTGGTTCGTCTGGAAGCTCTCAAAATGTGCCACACAATCCAACCTAAGCCAATTTTAACCTGAGTTGAAATTAATAGAGGAGTTAGAGCCACCAGCTCTTAAAAACAAACAAGTTGATAAATGTGAAACTATAGCAAGGTGCTTAGAGGAAGCTTTTCATCCTTCACATCTAAAAGCATAAGGCAAGAAAAAACTTCATATAAAATCCTGTAAGACCAGCATCCTGCCATTTACACAGCACAAACCAAGGCTGCCAGGGCTGCATCTAGATGACTCCCCCCATTCTCAACCAGCCTTTACTTGGTGGGGTTGCATATCCAGAAAAACACTGATACTACATCCAGCAACTCAGCTTTCCCCTAATTCACTGAAATCTTGACTATAGTTACATTTAGGTACAGATGGATCTTTTAATCAGTGAATGCCTGGAATCACAGAAGATTTTCAGTTTTCTTCTCGTGATGTCTTATTTTGACAGCAATTCATAGCATGCAACTTCCCATCAGTCAAAAAAATGCCCTTTTTTCGTTGTTCACATCACATGCTGATCATGCCACACATTTAAATAGCAAAAGCCTCTCTCTTTGCTCTAGGTCTACAGTCAGGATTGTAGAAGCAATGCTGCTGGAGGTGTTAGGCTTACCTTTCTCAGCTTGCTGAAAAACATCATTGCTACCTCTACTCTTATAAGTTTATCATTTAATTCCTTTAGGTAATTGGAATGCATTACATTTTTTTTCAAGTATTTGGGTATTTTTGTCACTAGCCATTGTATTTGAGGTTGGTTTGTTTTTTAAGCGTAACTGAGAGAAGCACAAATTGTACTTCACTGAATCATACTGCATACAAGAAACAGGTTCATTACCAGCCAACCTAATTAATTATAAGGGTGGTTTTCATACTGCTGTCATGAAATTTCAGTTAAGCTCTGCCAGAAACAAAGACCATGCCTGAAGAGCATTCCTTCCTCCAGTCACTCAAACAGGGAGGGCTTCCAGCAGGCACCCCTTGGTGGGAAATTAACTCAAATACAACACAGCTGGAAAGCTCATGCAAATACTACACAGGGTATTGTTGTTCAGTATTTTGAACAACAAAAAAAGCACACAAAAACCAACCCTCTCCACCAGGGGACAGGTCCCAGTAGCAACTTTACATTTGACCACGACAGCAATGGATTAGCTTATACAAGGTCACTCATGCTTCATCAAAACAGTTCAAAAAGTCCTTAAGTCTTCTAGCTTTATCACCAGGTGATAGCACACACAGAAGTTACCCAAGGCCACTCCAGTGCAGTCACACAGAACACCCCAGTGTAATACAAACCTTTCCACCTGGAGCAAACTTAAATTTTGCTATAATTGTACCTTTTGGCAATTTTTTATAAGGTGGTAGCCTATTCATACGTTAATAGCTTTTTGTGACAGCTAGTGAAAGCAGAACTGTGAAACCAACAAACCCAACATGATGGTAATCTGCTACAACTGCTCTTGCAGGAGCAACACTAGAAAAGACTGATACCAGCACAAATAAAGATGAAGACAAACTTGAAGCAGCCACTACTACAAATCTGTACAGTGAAAAGCCACAAGACATCACCTCAAAGCCTCAAACACAGAGTTCGGGCAGTTACAACTTTATGTTGTAAAGTGACAGCAAATGCATGGATCGGCTGAAATGATTTGAAAGCTGCTGAGAAGGGCATTTTCCACTTCTGGTTGTGGTAAGCTACACTTTTTCATAGCTGAAAACAAAAAAACACAAACTTTTGATACTTCCTTTCTGCCTTGAAAGGAATGCAATGGCCCAGTGACGAAGTCAATAGTGAAGGCTCCAAGCAGAGACATAGGAGATAACTTCTGCCAGGGCAAAATTGCACAATGCTCAGATCTTCGTGTACTGCATACAGCTGCACGAGTGTGAAATGAACAAAGAGCAGGCAATGGCATCCCTGAGGTTCTCCAGGGAAACTCACTACAGACTCGTGCAGCTACCAAGATAATACGATTGGAACTGACAAGAAAAATATTGCTTATCAGGAGCTCTTTTCACATTCACTAGAAAGCAATTTCTTGCCAAGCTACACAGATCAACTCTTGCAGTCAGTCACTACAATGCAACTCCACAGAAATAGAGGGGAAAAAACCTCTGAAGAGGTTAAACTCAGGTTTCAGGCTACCACCACCCAGCACTTTTAAAATCTGAAGAGGTACCTGTGATCTCTGCCCAAAATATTGAACATACTTACTGAACAGTGCCAGGCATCTTCCTAACACTAAAGGTGCCTCTTTCGGGCAGCACTGCCACGACAGCAATGCTTACAGGAGATGCAGCTTGATAGTTTTACACAAGTTGCTTCAGTGAAGAGAGCTAAGACGTTCCTACACTTTAGCAGCCAGCCCAAGGCACAATCCCTTCAGGGTTGCAAGGCTGTTCCTATTTTCAGATCCCAGGCAGAATAAGTGACCAGGTTACTGGCAGGGATGAGTTGTTCACGGGCTTCCTTGGAAGGCTCTGGTGCCTCTCTCAGATGAGAGGCCCTTTTTACAATTCACTGACTTCTGTCACTAGGAATGCTGCTTGCCCCTGCCAAAAACACCTTTTGGGAAGCTACTTATTTTTCCTGCCTGTCATTGAACCCGTCTGAAATAAGATCAGCCACTTCATGTAAACCTTGTGCTCCCTGCACACCCACCTTCAGCCATAGTTCTGCAGGAAGGAGCTGATGATGGAGGCCCACCTCAGCTTCCCTCAGAGCTAACCTGAAGGAGCCAGGCTACAGCTTCACAACTTAGGGTCTCACTGGGAGCCCTGCCCTTCATCCCCAGCCAGCTGCCTTCTCCTGAAGAGGAGCTGCTCCTTCAGAAAGAGCACTTGGGGTCACTCTGACAGGGCTTAGACCGCCACCACCCTCAGCACCCTCTACACATAGGCACACCAGCAGCACGTGCCCTGGAAAACCATAAAATAAGCCTGTGGCCATTTCAGAAGGAGGACATCCACAAGGAGTTTCTGTGATTTTGTTTCTCAGGTTTCACCTGACGTGAACTAGCTAGCAGGGGTGCTCCTATGGAGAGGCACTGGTCCCTCCTTACGTGGGAAGCTCAAATTGTCACATTAAATCACCACTTTGCTCACACAATTTCCAACACAACCGCTTAACACAACAGCTCTTTAGCACTGCTTTGCCACGGCACACAGCAGCACAACACAAGAAAGCAAAAACCAGTCTCCTACTTAGGAAATCATACCTTTCACGCCTGCCCCCTCAAATAACACACAGGCAAGAACCAACAAAATCCGACCCACCTCGTTTAAGAGTTACCACAGCTGCTTTCAAACAAGGGCGAGTTGTTTATGTTGAAACCAGGGGTGCATGCATCAGATTTGTTCCCAATGTTAGCAAAGTTCCCTTCAGGAGTGCATTGAAATTCAGAATATAGGTAAAAAAAACAGGAATTATAAAAAATGCGGGGTTTAAATGAGACTTGCAGATCCCAAATCGATGAGTGAATAGTTTAACAACAAAAACATTACTGCTGTTTTCAAACACATAAGCGCTCTCTGTTCCTAAACAAGTATCCTATTTTCACTGAGCTTCTGAAAACAAAAGGACAGCTTTAAAGGCAATTACAAGGTACAAACAAGTTTTCAAGGGGATGTTTTTAGCAGGAGCTGAACGTCAGCTTGAAAGGAAAATTAGTTTTAAGTTTCTTAGCCTGCCTGTTTAGCATGAATCGAAATCCACAAAATAAAGGGCCAAATATTGATAATCCATGCAGCCGCTCTGAAAACAGTTTCTCCCTCTAAAGCATCCTTAAAAAAAAAAAAAAAAAAAAAAGCATTTTTTCTTCTTCAGTCCTGCTTCAGTCATTTAAAAGTTACAAAAAACACATTAGAGGACTAAGACTGATCTAAAATAGACCTTATTAGAGACTAACTACTTAAATGGTGACCATACCAAGGTGCATTGTGTTGTGGACTGGCTGTAAAAGACTGCTAGACAGGTAGGAAGTGTTAATGAAATACTGCTAAAGACCCGGCAGGTGAGTTAGATACCATTTCTGCACAACTCATATAACCACTAATACATAGAGTCCTATGTTTTCAGGTGAAGTATGGATTGTGCTGCATGCAAGCTAACTGCTTATTCCCCATAACCCTCACCTGCTACTTGAGTTTTCCTCGATGTCGACTGCAAATCCCTGTACTGAAGAAGAAAAAAGGATGAAAGCTCAATCTGGGGGCAACATCAGTGACAAGCACAGCCTCTCGCTACCTTAACAATGATGCTGCGACAGTGGTTTGGCTGCCACCTGAGGCAACCCAGACACAAGCTCCCAGTGATGAGCACCATTTTCTATTCTGAAATCGAATACAACTGATCTTCTGGGGAGGCCATGAATATTTCCTGCTCAGGGACTTCTTGAGGGAAAACGTGATTGCTCTTAGATTTCCTAGACAAGCAGGACAGAGGGCTTGTCTACACATGGCCCACACTGAGTTGTTCAGCTTGTAGCGCACTCCATTCACAAAGCACTTTATTGCACATGACAGATCAACACCAAGTCAATGTTTGTAGAGGCAAAAGGAATTCAGCCATGGTCAACCAATAATCACACCGGATTAGCAACCACAACCACTCACCACAGACCCAGGTCCCCAAGCAGTTGATTCTCTTCGTATGGCATTTCACTAACTGCATAATTACATATGTCAGAAGTCACTCTTTGCATTCTTTCCTTGTTCCTTTGTATACTAATAGGTCTTTGTACCAGTGGCTCAGAAACTGTGACTAGCATGGGGATGCTGTAGTACCACCGTGAGGCATCCAATTTTTAGTTCTAATTCAAGACAGCTTGTTTTGCCCATAGGTATGGAAGTACGTGAATTTCCAGGTCAGGAAAAGCATTCAAAGGTCAAAATTCCCACTTGCTCTCATGCAACAACAGGATAGAGAGAGGCTCAACAAATGCAAGGGTGCAGAGAAATGCCACATCCCACAAGTACTTTAGAGGAGCTGACTGCATCTTTGCCAATCACACGAACGCTGCACCATGGATTTGTGCAGGCTCTGGCCTACAGCTTTTAATGTTGCACCAGCTGTGGATGTCTGGTTGCATCTCAAAGCATTTCAAAGCCAGCCTTACCCGCACACATCGCTGCCCAGGTGATAACAGTACTGTTTTACTAGAGGCACAGTTTCCCAGATTACCTGTATTATTGTGAGCAGGTTTTTGAAGCACCATGCACCCACAGCTCTGTCACACTAATGGCTCAAGGGCTGCACAGCCCAAACCTCCTGAAACGTCAACCTTTCTCCAGTAAGCTTCTGTACTGACACTGGGCACCAGCTCCTGAGATGCCCTGCACAGGCACAGCCTTCTCAAGCATACAGAGCCAACAAAGGGATGAAGAAATCTAGTGTGTGCAGGACAGAGCAGAGTCAGGTAACCTATTATATTATTTCAAGTAATTTGGCACAACAGATATTATGCATCTTTCTGAAGAGTAAAAAGGCCCCTCTCCCTCCCCTACTCCAGGAATTAGACTGAAAATGCAAATGCTTGAAGCCAAGTTTCACAAGTTTCATAAGTCTTATCCAAAGTGCTGGAGCCTAGCTGCTCACCAGTACATTTTTGGGGATATTCGTTCCATGGACTAGCAGTGGGGTCCCCCAATAGCGTCAATGCCTCTTCAAGGAATAAAGGCCCATGCTCCCATCAAGAGTTCTCCTAGGCTCACACAGTTGAGCTTCATTATTTGAAAGTACATATTACTGAGTTACAGTAGAACTCCTATGTAAAAACATGACTGTCCCAGATGCAAGGTAGAGTACCTTTTATTTATAGCAAACAACAGATGTCCATACCAAACATCTGAAGAAAATCTGGACATTGCATTGATTCTTGGAGGGGCTGTAAATAACTGAGATCATAGATGTTTTCTGGGCATGGTTCCAAGATGGCACTACTGTTTCTGTTCAAATTCAAAGTGTATTTATTACACTTGAATCCCAAGAGTTTCTGTTTTTATTACGGGTAGGCATATGGGATTCCAGGCCAACTCTGCGTTCCACGAGGCAGTCTTATTTGATACCGTGAGAACATCCAGCTTTTGTCCTTGAGCCACAGCTTTCATCCTCTGGGATTGTTTCCCATCAGCATTTCCCCATCTCATCCTTGTGGCTTGCAACTCTCCTACTTGAGGCTTGGTTGCTTTCCTGCCTAAGTAATCAGGCAGTTCCAGGACTGTCTACAGATAAGATAAACTGACTTCGAGTTCTCATGGACCCAAGTTACTTCATGAAGCAGCTCTGCGTGTTTGCAGAGAACTCAGCTGATGGCAACGATACAGTCTCTCAAAGGAGCTAAAGTGACATTTCCTTACCTTCAAGGGAACTCCTACTGCAACAAGCCACTGAATCCATACACCACACCCTCCTCTAGCTTGCTGCAACTTCCTGATATTCGCTGGAGTCAAATTCCTTAAATAAGGAGTTTGAAGTCTGACAAATGGCAGCACACAGCTCTATAAGAGGCACAAGATATGCCAATACCCCGCACTTAGCACTTCTATAACACCAGGAGGCAATAAGCTGTTACAGAGAAATCTGAAAATTATGGTGTGTTTAATTATGAATTTTAATTTTAGATCAAGAGATGCTAAAATCTGAACCGGTGCCTTGATGCAGTTCTAATAAAAGGCAGTATCACCCCCCCCTTTAAATCTCTGTCTCCATTAAATAAGAGGAGAATTAACTCAATTAATCCAGACTAAGCTTGCAATGAGACACTTTTCTCTTAATGTTCACATGGGGACCAACAGCAGGTTGAATTTCACTTGATTTCCCCTAAATGCACGCATTTACCCCTTTGTTGCATGGATTTCCATGTATGTCAGAAAGGCAAGCATGGAGATCAACACAGGATTTTTTTTTTTTTTTAACACTGGTTATCCCCTTCTCCTTAATGGGATAGGACTAACAAAAATCCTTGCAGAAGACAGCAAATCTTTCACAGAAGTATTAGCTCCTGTCTACGTGGATACTGTTGGAAATGTCACCAAAACTGTGTGATATTTGTGATAAGAATACAAGCCCTATACAGGCGTTTTGAATACATGCACCATCAACTGCCCTGAGAGGACTCCCTCCTGACACACCAAACAGCAGGACCTGACTTCCAGAGGGCTCCACTGTAGCTAAAAGGCACCTGCCACTTGGCAAGCTGCAAATGAAAGCCTTCAAGAGCTCTGCCAACCAGGACACCCTGCGTCACCCACTTCTTAACTCTGAACATCCACACAAGGAACCTAAATTTTCTAGGCATCACCTAGGAGCAGCCAGTACCAACAAAACCATCTCCTCTGCCTCCACCCAACTGGGGGCGTGCACTAGATCGTACCTGCAGACACGAGCCATGAAAAAACGAAAAACTACTGTTCTTAGTTCAACAGCTTACCCAGAAAGATCACTGGGCTCCACAAGTTCTGCAGTCTTAACAGAAATTAGACCTGCTCATGAGTAACAAGGGTTTTCCATCTGCCATCGGGTGTTCCCTACTTCGGTTCTGATCAGAGTATTTCCCTGAGACAAGACCTGCTAGTGGACTTCATTCTAACGGTGACAAGAGATACCAACACAGACCTGAATCATCTCAATCTGGCTAACAAGCAGCTTGCCTGTATCTACTGAGATCTTTTCTGCTTTGCAAATTAAACAGAGTTTTCTTGTAAGATCACCAGAATTTTCAGAGAAGTAGCTTCATGCAAAAAAAAAATTAAGATGTCAGAAACACACAAATACTTCAAGTGCATAGGGCAGGACATATTACTCATTTTTGATACATGCCAGAAGCTTTGCAACTTGCAGCCAGACTTGCACAAACAACTCCATGGTACAGTCCTACCTAATAAACATAGCACAGATTTCCATCACATGGCAGGACAAATACTTGGTGCTCTAAGAGAACTTAAAAAAGGCTGGTATTGCAAACTGCTTGATATAACAACTCAGGAGCTTACCTACTTTCTCAGCAACTTTGGAAAAATAATTTTGAAATATATTTAGTATTTTTTCAGCTGTCTCTTGTGCAAGGATGATGCTATTTTTACTGCTATCAGCATCCTCTAAATACTGCAAAAGCAACAGAAGTCAGGCTTGAGTTCTCTCTTCTAATGATTAAAAAAAAGTTTAACATTCGCCAATCATTAGTTGATTGTAAAATCTGAATAGCAGATAACATTAATTTTACTGAGCATCATATTTCAGTGCTCCAGTATTCACAATGCATCTGCTTTTATGTGAAAACCATAAATACAGAAATCAGCTTTATATCCACTGCCAAGATTTAAATCATAATTCCCATAGGGCAGTGCCTTTAACGATATGAAGGCATTGTTTCACCAGACACATTCAGTCACAGAAGTAAAACCAAACCCTACAGACCAGCTGAAGTTTCTACTGGTTGCAGCTGAAGACATTTACTCACTGTCTTTTAAGTGTGTTTTAGTTCCACAGATCTGCCACAGCTTTGCTGACCCCTCCTCAGAAAAAAGGTGACTGGTGTTGCCTCTTGTGAAGAGAGGAGTTGACAAAAAATCCATCCTGATAAAACTACTAAACAGAGGACACTACCAGGATAAAAAAAAGTTAAAACCATGATCATTTAGCAGCTACCGGTCATCCTACAGTGTAAGTGTTATGCTTGGGCTTCAGGAAATTATCTACATTGAGAAACAGCAGACTTCGAAGCAAAGCCTCTAGTTTCTTGACATGTTGAAACAAGAACACTTTGGATATCCTCCTCCTACACAATCAAAGTAGAAAATAAGAACTTACTTTTAAAATCAGTACTTCCTTCTATTCCAAAGTGAGGGACCTGATGCAAATATGAAAACATCAAATTCCTCCTGCAGTTTTACAACCAAGAGACAACAAATAGGACAGGAGGAGCGAGACAGGGGATGCTGTACTTGAGAGCCCCTCAGCCAGCTTCAGGAGGCAGCAGCGTGCAGAGTTTTGCTCGCCCTCACCTCCGCAGATGACCTTAGAGCTACACAATTAAGAGAAACCTGAAGAGATTGAGCCCTGTGCCAGACAGCAGCAGAGCTGGGACACTGCATAACCTTCCTCCCTCCCTCTCACCCACAGGTGCCTGCTCGCTGGCTGCCTGTCTTCTGCCAGAAAGCAGAACCGTGCTTCCCAGTTACTCCCTATCAGCCCAGATAAGCTGTAGGCAGAAGAGAACTCACCAGGGACAGGCCAAAATACACAAGTGAAGACAACTGAGCTGCAAACAGGAGCCACGGACCTGTACTTTCTGCTGTTTTGCCTCTGAGGAGGATGGAAGGGAACAATTATACAGCAGCTGAGCCTTGCATCAGCCTGCCAGCCTAGGGCAAGGCACAGCATGGACCCTGCCAGTGGACATCTTCAGCTTGATTTGGACATCTTCAGCTTCAGTTTGATTAACAACATGGACCTGAGCCAGGTGAACCAGCACTCTTCTAAGGTGACAACAGAGGACGCTCAGCATCCAACTGAGTTCTGCATTTTGTTGTCCCATCACAAGAGCAGGTCCAGAGGAGGGCCACGAAGATGATCAGAGAGCTGGATATAAGGACAGGCTGAGGGAGTTGGGGTTGTTCAGCCTGGAGAAGAGAAGGCTCCAGGGAGACCTTATAGCGGCCTTCCAGTACCTAAAGGGGGCCTACAGGAAAGCTGGGGAGGGACTTCTTGTCAGGACAAGGGGGAATGCCTTCAAACTAAAAGAGGGGCAATTTAGATTAGGCATCAGGAAGAAATTCTTTACTGTGAGGGTGGTGAGGCCCTGGCACAGGCTGCCCAGAGAAGCTGTGGCTGCCCCATCCCTGGAGGTGTTCAAGGCCAGACCGGATGGGGATTTGGGCAACCTGGTCTGGTGGGAGGTGTCCCTGCCCAGGGCAGGGGGGTGGAATTAGATGTGCTTTAAGGTCCCTTACAACCCCAACCCTTCTGTGATGCTACATCTAACTGTCCTTTCAACACCTGCCTGTCATCAATGCTGTTACACTGCCCACAGCAAGTGAGGCCAGGGAATAACTTAAAACCCACATGGGCAGACACAGAAGGGACAGATATTCAAGAACAGTTAAGAAGGAAACCAAGGAACAACAATCCCTCATTGTTTTTATGCTCCTTCTCAACCTTCCACCTGTCCAAAGTGGCGTCAGGCCCAAACACACTAAGGTGAGCTATGAACACACCTCATGGCCCTTCAAAACATTTAAAATTACTTCATTAACATAATTTGTCCTACTCGGCTATGACAGAGAAGAACCAGAAATGCAGTAAGTGTAAGAGAAACCTCACCACTCCTTCCCCTTCCCCAGCCTTTAGCTATTTCCTCCTGTCAGCAGCACAGCCCAACCATTTCCCCCCCACAACAGTAAGCTTCACTTAACCGAGGGTATTATAAAGCCCTGTTGAAAAGCCCCACCATCCAGTCTGAGAGTATTTAAGGCCAAAACACCACAACCAAAGCTCTAACTTGTCCTGTTGGAGGCACATAAAAGACAGCCCCCAGCTGAAAACACAGCACAGACCTGCATGGTCTCCCACCTCATCACTACTGGTACACGAGATACCCTTAAGGGCAAAGGAGGAAGGCCCTGAGTACACAGCACTAGTCCTACAGCTGGCTACTCAGCCCCAAACCTGCATTTCACAGAAGAACATGCTGGAAAACCCTTGTTACTCATGAGCAAGTCCGGGTGCTGTATGCACTCGAGAACTTGTGAAGTTCAGTGATCTTCCTTGGGAAGCTTGGTAAACTTTGGCAGGAGGATAATCTGTGCTCAGAGAAGTGAAGAGCCGTATCTGCTCATCAGCCACTAACTCCCCCACCTCCTGGCTCTGCTGTGGGCGAGGGAGATTAAAGTAGAAGCTGAAAAAGAAAAAAACAGCCTAAATCCATAACTTTCAAGAGCCCTCACTGCCCCCTGAACAACGTGGTTGAACACAGCTATCCTGGGTGCCTCACTTTTCCCCACACTGCAGCCCTCTGCAAGCACAGGTGCAACACCTGCTCCAGACTGCACTAAGTTCCCAAGTACAGCAAAATGCCTGCTAAGAGCACTCCCGTCCACACTTTCTCAAAACAAACCGATGCAAACATCCCTGCCTGCAGCTTAGAGCAAGCCTACTGCCTGCATGCATTTCTCATTACAGCTTCCACAAGTACCACAGGTTGAATGCCATGGTTTTAAAGCCAGCTGAATTATCCCCTGCCAATTTTAGTCTGCGTGGCTAGATTTTATCATTTCTTTGAAACAAACTTATCAGGATTCGGTGGTTTTATTCCACTGCCTTTTCTAAGCAGATCAGCACTTGCAGCTCTCATGCTATACATCTTGCAGTTAAGTATCTGGATGATGTTTATATGGATTCCATATTTAACAAGTAATAAAGACAGAGGTGGAACATTAACACTTTATCAAGCAAGAATGCATTTCTAAGTTGTCTGTAGCATGATTATTTTGAGAAATCTCCCTGATTCACATGAAATCTGGCAACAACTGTGCTCCTTCTGCAGTATTAAACTCCCTGCAGTTACTTACAGTTCGCAGTGCTGCACTGCACTGGCACCTCTCAACTCCAACACAAAGTCTGCTTTCTTCATTTCTTGTCCCACAAGCAAGGAAAACAAGCTGATGCAACAGAAAGGTAATGCTCCTCCTGCTGCATCTGCCTACCGTCACAAACACAAGTCAGGTTACACGCAGAGTGCCCTCACATCACGAAACCGAGCTCACAGGAAAACAACGACGAGAAGTATTGCAGAGCTGTACTTCCCAAATACCAGCGCCTCGCACGTGCCTTCCTTCACCTGCACGGAAAGACGTTGAACTGAACATCTGCCAGTTAAACCAGTATGTTCCGAGGGTCAGAATACCATGTAGAAAACCCAAAGATACAGGGGCCTGTACTATTAAATAACAGTATTTCCACTGGGGTTCGTTTCTGAGGAAAGCTGGCAAGGAGTTAAGACTCATCCTTGATGGCTGAATCCTCAGGCATTATAGCATAATGCGAGTGCTGGGAAATCTGATGGAAAACTTACTTAAAGAAGACTTATTTTTCCTTATTAACTTCTTAAAGTTCCTGGAGAGGTATATATGTCTTTGATACAGACGCGTGAAAAGAAAAATGAAAAAGAAACGAAAAAGAGGAAATGCACACATGCAGCAGCAGCAGAGGAATTAACGTTAAGTCATCCATCTAGGCAACATCCCACCTGAAAGTAATTGCAAGAGACGCTCCAACAAAGGAACTGTCCTGGCAGAAAGTACTTACAGCAACAGCAGCACTGAGCGGTAACATAGCTCGGGGTGTCAATCTAGTAAGAACAAGGTTAGTGGAACCTGTCACTGTATTTAAATGTGTAAAATAAAGGAGTCTGGCAGTAAGGAGGACGTAGTTCAGAACCAAGAGCATGATCCTCTTGGGACAAAGCGCAGGTAGGAGCACCTGGCTAAGCTCCGTTAGCATCCGAAGCACTAAGCCATCTTTATCACCACTGCATGCTTCCTACCCTAACCTTTCCTTTGCTGCGCTAGGAAGCATACCCATAAACGTGGTGCTTCTCTGAACTCTGTGTTTGTGTTTCCCACCGATGCTTTATGGAAAGGGAAGTGTTTCAGGCTTCATCGCAGACCTCATGCGGAGCAATGCTTCGCCTCGGCGATGGTCCGTGGTGGCCTGGCTGGCTGTAGCAGCAAAAACAGCTCCTCCAGAACTGCCTGATAAGAGCAACTCCTCCAAAACAGCCTGCTTGGAGTAAAAGTAGCGGGAGACTTGCATGCTGAGGGCAGGTCACTTCCACAGCTGCTGACACAGGTCCACGCTTCGCATTATTCATCCCTCCACGCAAGCCTCAGCCCTCAAGTCCCAAACTACCCCATAACTCAGCCGGAGGGCAAGGCTCCTGCCCCAAACCCCCCCCCAAGCCAAGAGCAGCGCGTCCCACGCAGCCCCCTGAGCGACTCACCTGGGGGCAGCTGCAGGCTGGCGGGCAGCTGGATGGTGGCGCCGGGCGGCCCCTTGGGAGCCACCGCCGGCCGCGGAGCCCCCCCGGCGGCCACCCGCAGCACCGCGGCGGGCGGCGGGGCGGAGGGCGCCTTGGAGGAGGAGGAGGAGGAGGAGGAGGAGGAGGAGGAGGAGGAAGAGGAGGAGGAGGCGGCCGCGGTGCTCGCCGCCTGCTCCGGGTGGCCGGCGGGCAGCAGCCCGGCTGGGGCGGCCGCCGGGGCGCTCATGGAGGAGGAGGAGGCGGCGCTGGGGGACGGGAGAGCGGGGGCGGCCCGGCGGCGCCCCGCAGCATCGCTCAGGCGCTGCCCCGGCGGCGGGCACACATGGCCGGCTCGGTCACCCCGCCGCTCACCGCTGCTGGCGGTGGCGCACACGTGGGCCCGGCCTCCCCTGCCGGCGGCGAGAAGGAGGGGAAGGGAAGGGAAGGCGGGCGGAGGGCGGGTTGGGGCCGCCCAGCTCGCCCTACTGCGGCGGCGCCTTCCCCGCCGCCCCGCGGGGCGCTGTGGCGGGGTGTCGGAGTGACCTTGGGGTGCTGGAGGGGTTGGGGGCTCGCCCCGAGCACCTGCTGTGAGGTGGTTGTGGGGTGGGGGCTCGCTGCCCCTCTGGGTTAACGGGGAGAGCAGGAGTCGAGGCCTGGTGTGCAGCGCGGTGCTGCAGAGCAAGCCCCGCTGAAGCCAGCCGAAAAGTTTCGTTTCAGCGCCCCTGAGGTTGCCTGCCCATCGCAACCGGCTGGAAATGTGCACAAGAAACGCATATTTGGGGATGGAGTGGGTGTGAACCCAATACAGTGTGAACCCAACACAGTGCAGCGCTGCTCCGTGCCCTGGCAGATAGCTCCGAGCGCTGCTGCTCATCGCCTTGTCACGCTGCAGCAGGAGGAGAAACGCTCCTTCCCTTGCCCATTGCCACCACAACCGTGCTCGGTTTCAGTGTTACTGCTTTAAAATGCTGTCAGCAGCAGCTGGAATGGCAACAGAGCAGGAATCGCTTGAGGACCACCAGCACGTGGCCACAGCGCAGGTAGCCAGACCCTCCCAAACTTCGCTGGTACGGACAGCAACAGGCTCGAGGACACGTCGCAGGGGCTACCTGAGGAAGTGCCTCGATTTTCATATGCATGTCCAGCTCCATCTGCCACACTTTCACCACTGTTGTTACACCAGTAGCTGGAACAGGCTGCAGAAAGTCCTGCTATTCCACCTTCATTTCAACATACCAGCTAAGAGAAACGGCACCAGAGACACATATTCCTAAATCCAGGAACATAGCAGAACTATTAGGATCCAAACATACTGCTCGCTCGCTCACACAGCATCCCCTCACCCTCATCACCACGGCTCTCCTTTCCCTTGCCTCAGGCATTCTGCCCTTCCAGAACAAACTTGGTCTAAAATCGCAGAGAGGCAGCAGCAATACCTAGTTTCAAAGTGCACGAGTGGAGTAGAAAGACTCTGGAAGAGGATGCCATGGCGTATGGCAGGGAGGAGGCAGTCTCTGCACCCCTTTCAGATCTGCCAAGTCTGAGGTAATTAAATTACAATTACATGCATGAGCCAATGTTACACGCCCAAGGTAACAACCAGGGTATTAGTTACCTCCCATGTGCCCAAGGATGCTCAGAGAACAGAAAGGGAAACCTCTTCCAGCAAAAAAAGAATGACAGTGACTGATGACAGAAGGAGTTGGATGCACAGGCAGGCACGCTGTCCTCAGAATAAGCTCTGCTCTTCTGGGACTTGAGAGCAGAATGGAGTTGGCTCATTACTTAAGACCAAGTTTCCTCTTCTTGAGGCCATTCAATTTCTGAAGGAATCTTTGAGACCACTATGAGAGTCCTCAGAAGGGAAAGCATACCTGAAAGAGAAGAAGAAGGAACTGAAGTAAGAGAGTATGCACTAAAGCTGGGAGGAACCACGGTGTGAAAAGAGAAAGGGGAAAATACAGCACAGTGAGAGAAACCATCCTGCAAAGCAGCAAAGGGAGTGATATGAAAGACAACACAGGAGACGGTATAGCACATTGATAATAAAGAGAAAAAAAATAAAAGAAACACTGAACAAATCCCAGAAGATTTAGAAATATAGAATCATAGAATCATAGAATATCCTGAGTTGGAAGGGACCCTTAAGGATCATCAAGTCCAACTTTTGACACCGCACAGGTCTACCCAAAAGTTCACATCTTTAAAATAGTTTTAAAATTACTGGGCTAAGTTAAAGTGGCATAAGCATCCTCTCCAAACAAAGCAGGTGTACCTATCAGTCTATGAAACTGCACAGGAAATAAAAGGAAGAGTTCTTTCTCCACACTGGAAAAATGTGTTATAATAAAGGAACTCATATTCCACAATTCCTGTCCAGACAGCAGTCCTTAACTCTTTCAGAAACAGACCTTTATAAAGTCTGTAGATCTGAAGGCAGTTTCGCATCCAACACTTTGTTTTAGTTTCCTACAACACTATAATCCATCTAATATGCTTCAGGGTTTTTACTCTGTCAGTAATCCTCTTTACATAAGTTTTATTTTCTCTCCGATTGATAAATCATCAATGAAATACAACCAGCAAATTAGCTGGAATGAGAAACTTGTAATATTTGCCTTAAGCTTTTCTTAAATGACAGAGACTTGGCAGCACTATAGAACTAACTTACGCATGTAACTGTGACACGAAGGGAAGAAACGTGTGAAGATTTAATCTCATTAGTTAAAATAGACAATTTTAATGGGACAAATGGAAGGGTCATAACTAGGTTTACCATGAAATGTGTTAAATAGCAACAAAGAACATGAGCTCTTCTGGAAAAGATGCTGAAAGAAGTGAGCTACTGTAGATAAGAGTAATAAACATCAGGGAAGAGAAAATTTCACACCAAATAAAAAGAAAAAAAGAAAAAAAAAAGAGAGAATTGGTTGGAAATGAAGAAATAGAAGGTATAACCAAAAAGATTAAACAAGGGGAATGCATTTGCAAATGTGAATTTATTTGCTAATGAAAATGGCCAAGTAAAATGACTGGCTATTTAATATCTTCAGGAACTACACCTCTATATAAGTTTGTGATTTGAGTAGACTTTTTTTTTTTTTTTTTTAATTTATAGTCAGTGTCACTATCTGCCTTGTTTTTTCTTGACTGATGATCTTTTATGGAGAAGACTTTTCTTTGGACATTCAGGCTGACAGATGCCAAAGCAAATATTGCACTTCCATACACTTACACACAAACACATAAGTCAAACTCTTTGTTGTATGAGGTACACTACACTGCAGCTTTAAACCTTAAAAAACATTCACAAGTAGAACAATAAGGTAGAACAAAAGGATTGGGCTTATGCTTTTATTTTGTTCTAGGCTATAAAGCTTGCTTGACTATCCTGAGCTACTAATAACGAGCGAGGTTCCTGAACACGGAGCTTAGCCATTAGGTGAGCCGCATTAAGCAGAAGAAAGCCTACCTGGATGTGCATCTGCTGGTTTGGGAAACCCAAAGCTATGTTATGAAGCTACAGAAGTGATCTGATGCAGCGTGAAGGTCAAGCAAGCATATGCATCTCAGAAGCTATATTTTAAATGAGGAAAATATATCAGAAAGCTAAACAAAAGGAGAGAAGGAAGGGATGAGGACAAGCAATAGAAATGGGTAACTGAAAATATGCAGAAGCAAGGAATAGGTACAATTAAAATGCCTCTGAAAGAAAGATTCACAGAATCAAAGTCTGAGTTATAGGCAGAAATATATACTTAATGGAATGCCAAGATAGATCAGTGTTACTGTTCTTTTGCTAAGGCTTAGCACTGTAAGAATTATATAACTGTATTAAGGAGTCAGGCAGGATATCACTTGCTTTCCGGTAAAATTCACTAAGAGAAAGCAGTTTCCATCAGCTCCTGGAAAACATGTTAATAATTTTTTTGTGTCAAATAACATGTGGAGGCAAAAAAAGAACAGGTGAATGAATGCCTCTTTGCACAGCGAACAGTGAACAAGCATCTTAGGTTTAGCACAACTGTAGCTCCATCAAGTTTCAGGAAAACTACAGAGTTCAGTTTAGGAAGAAACAAGTCCATTCCGCAGCTATAGGCCCTGTAGACAATTACTGCCTATGAGAATTTCAAAAACATTGTAATAGCCATCACAACTGTTCTGTGACTTGGGTATTTTTCTTCTGTTTCTTTTCAGATTCTTTTTCACCTCGCTATTTCTGAAATTTGCGTTTCAGCATCTGTTGTACTAAAAACTTGAAATGAGACAAAAAAAAACAAACAGTATCACTGATTTCCATATGTGATGCTATAATCTATTTATTCAGTTATGTTCCTTAGCAAAAACTGTGCTGCTAAATATTTGTGAAACATTTCAAAGAAAAACCAACCATCAGAATCAGATTTCATAGAATCATAAATCATTAATGCTGGAGAAGACCTCCAAGATCATCTAGTCCAATTGTTCCCCTGCTGCCAATATTGCCCATTTGCTTGATTCTGACATGAGAATTGGATGATGGTCAATGAAGTGACTACCTGCAAAGAGCAGTAGGGTCACCAGAGGGACTGAATGGGACTTTTCCACCCTTTAACGCTGTGCAGCAAGCATAGTCTGTGTTACGAAGCAAACCAGCAGCTGAGGATCATCCTAGCCACAATAAGGCTGAGCAAAAGCTCTGACACAAGTGCTATCTATCAGATGCAGACAAATCAAAACTGGCATTGTCAATCACCTACATCCTTGAGCAGACACTGGAATTCTGTTGCAGTAGATAGAGCATCTTCCTGTGCCCTAGTATGAAACAAGTTCAGATGTCAGGTGGAACTGTACTCTACTGGTCACTTTCCAAAACTTAAAAACATGTACTCTATTTAATTGTGTCAATCAGCATTTTATAAGCACAAAGGCAGCCATCCCAGCTTTTAGGCATTTTTATTTCTAAATGAAAACAGAACCCCCAAGAATTAACATTCTAATGAATATTCCACCTTTGCTGGGAAAATAAGTCTACAGTACAAAGTTATTTTTCTATGAAAAAAAAAAAAAAAGGAAAAAACACCACTGATTAGAATAAGGACATCACAAATCAGATTTATCAGGGTACATCATGAATTCTCCTTCAAAAGACAAGTTTGTCTCCTTTCTTTCCTGGATCCTCAGAAGTCTCATGTTGTAGGAAACACTGCTGGAGTGCTGCACTCATTTAATTTCCATCTTCTCATGCTTGAATATTGTCTCGGATTAAGTATGTGCATGGTTTTTAGCTGAACATGTTTTTTTAGCTGGCCTTCTGCTGGCAATTCGTAATTTGATTCACCCTTAATACATACAATACACAAAAGTATGGAAATACCCGATTTCTTAATCTGAACTGTGATCTTTCTTCCTCCTTTTAGTTTCATGGATGTTTCACACAAGTTGGTTTACTTGGTCAGAAATAAAAAGAACACCTGGATTTACCTTCTTAATTGTTTTGGTGAATAATAAAAATACAGATTTTTTTCTTCTCTCTTCTTCTTCACCTTCCCCCCCACACATACTTCTCATATTTGGAGGGACCGAGAGGGATTATTAGCTCATTTTAAACTTAGAAAAACTAAAAAACAAAAACAAAACAACAAAAAAAAACCAAACACTAATATTAAAAGCATTAATGCAGAGCAAATTAATTAACTTTTTTTTTGTGTACTTGGGAAAGTGTGTCTACTTACTGCTCCTTCTCACTTTTTTTTCTTTTTTTTTTTTTTAACAATGAACACAGTTTCAAAGATTGTGCTTTTTAATATTTTATTTTATTTTATTTTATTTTATTTTATTTTATTTTATTTTATTTTATTTTCACTGACAGAATCACAGAGTGGCTGAGGTGGGAAGGGACCTCTGGAGGCCAACTGCTCCAACCCCTTGCTCCAGCAGGGCCGCCCAGAGCAGGGTGCTCAGGACACTGTGCAGGCAGCATTTGAAGATCTCCACGGAGGAGACTCTACAGCCTCTCTGGGCAGCCTGTGCCAGTGCTTGGTCACCTGCACAACACAGAAGTGCTGCCTGATGTTCACAGGGAGCCTCCTGTGTTCCTGTTTGTGCCCATCACCTCTTGTCCTGGCCTTGGCACCACTGAAAAGAGCCCGGCTCTGACCTCTCTGCTCCCTCCCTTCAGGTCTTTATACACACTGATAAGATCCTCCTGAGCCTCTCTTCTCCAGGCTGGACAGTCCCAGCTCTCTCAGCCTCTCCTCAGAGGAGAGATGCTCCAGTCCCTTCTTCATCTTGTTGGCCTTTGTCGGACGCTCTCCAGGAGCTCCAGGTCTGTGTTGCACTGGGAAGCCCCAAACTGGACCCAGCACTCCAGGCATGGCCTCGCCAGTTCTGCTGGCAGCACTTTGCCTACTGCAGCCCAGGATAACTCTAGCTTTCCTTGCTACCAGGACACATCGGTGGCTAATATGCCTTTCTCT